>NW_003852405.1:7860762-8154459 GCF_000181295.1 Otolemur garnettii
TGCAGGCCTTCCAGATGAGATGGGGGAGGGTACTGGGGCCCACTGCAGGCCTTCCAGATGAGATGGGGGAGGGTACTGCGGCCCAGTGCAGGCCTTCCAGATGAGATGGGGGAGGGTACTGGGGCCCACTGTAGGCCTTCCAGATGAGATGGGGGAGGGTACTGCAGCCCAATGCAGGCCTTCTGGATGAGATGGTGTTTAAAGTGAACAGAATAAGAATTATTCAGACATGAAAAAAACTATTATGCCTTAAAAGAATAGTGTTAAAAGAACTACACATACCAACAGTTTATTGGTGGATCCAAATTATTGGGTGACAATAGCCAGAAATGGAAGACAGGGACCACGTCAGACAGAGCTCTTCCTAAACCATTTAGGGAGTCTACACTTGATCATGTAGAGGATAAGGACCCATGGAGGGGCCTTTAATCTGGCAGACAACATAACAAAATTAGTCTTTAAATCAATCACTTCAGGTCCTGTGTGGACAATAAACTGAAGGTCAAAAGTAGAAATAAAGGAAAAACTGAAGAAAAGGCAAAGAGGAAAAAACTTTTGTAAAACTTCAAAAGACACAAATGTGGTCCTGACCTAGGTATAAATGAAGAAGTGGGATGGATTAAGAGGTATTCTATAGGTAAAAGTAACAGTATTTAAAGATGAGGAAGAAATCAAGTGGGACTTCCCTCTTTCTTGCTGTGCCATGGGGAGAAGATTGTACCACAATTTAATATGACTTAGGAAAGATATTCATTTGACATATTAAGTTTGAGATACCTGTATTCATATAAAAATTAAATAGTGACATCGAGTAAACCTTGGGTATATAAATGTGAATCAAAGAATTAAGCTTGAAAAATTCATTCATTCAATCATTCATTCATTATTAAATGACTATTGAGCAAGTAACGACCAGGTCCTGGGCATTCTTCTAGATGCTTGAATTAGAGTGGAACACAGAACAGAAAAAGGCCCTTTATAGAATATATTCTAATAAGGGAGATCATAAGTAAATATCGTAATAAACACATTATAATAGGTAGAGAATTATTAGGGTGGTATACAGACACAGTAATTAGGACAGGCAGGAGATCTCAATGGAAATAGCTTCAAAGCAAGCAAAGGAGAAAAGTTACCCCAGAGAATAAAAGAGCAGCAGGTTAAAAATCAAAGTGTGACAATCCCTGACAGGTCAGGGACATTAGAAAATGAATCAAAACAGTTTTTATTTATATAATGAGAGGTGAAAAATTGTCCAAGGTTTACATGAGTTGCTGAATTATTCTTTGTTTTTTAAATAACGAAGTCTCTTAATGTTAAAGGATAGAGGAAATTTAAAAAAGTAACAATTTTTTTTAACATAATAGTACATCTCTGAAATGCTGAGGAGGTATAAAATATATGAAAAAATATACAATTGACCCTAATACAAGTTTTGAACAGATCTACTGATGTGCAGATTTTTTCAACCAATATATTGAAAACATTTTTAAGATTTTCGATAATTCGAAAAACATCACTGACCAACTATATATCCTAGAAATATCAAAAAGTTAAGAAGTGACATGTCATGAATTCATAAAATATATGTAGATATTAACTTATTTTATCATTCACTGACATAAAACATATACACATCCGTTGTACAAAGTTGAAATTCATCAAAACTTATACACACACTTACAGACTCTACACGGCACCATTTGCAGTTGAGAGAAATGTAAGCAACATAAAGATGCAGTTTTAAATCATCACTGCATAAAATTAACTGTAGTACAGACTGTGCTACTGTAATAATTTTGTAGCTGCCTCCCATTGCTATTGCAGTGAGCTCAAGAGTTGCCAGTATCTACTTGACACTAATCATCTCTGCATAAGCCATTATGTGTCTCCTGTAAATTTTGGATCACAGTAAAAAGTGATTTCTCATGGTTCTCATGTTATTTTTCATTGTGTTTAGTGTAATATAAACCCGAATAACACCAGGGGAGCCATATGATGTGCTAATAGTGGTGCGGTAAGTCCTCTCAAGACACAGAGAACAGCTGTAGCGTTATAAGAAAAGTCAAATCACTTGATATGTAGGATGTGCCGTAGACTGAGGTCTGTATTTGTGGACGCCAGCGATTTCAACACAAATGGACCTGGCGTAAGCACCACGGCAAGAAAAGAAAAGCGAATTTGTGAGGCTATAATTATAGCTGTGCTAGAATGTGGGAAAACCCTGAAAGTTTTGCAAAATACCTTTTTATTTCATGAAAATGCAGCTTTTGTGTGGATGCAGGATTGCTGTAAGACAGGCATACCTATAGATGCTAATATGCTTTGAGCAGAAGCCAAGTCACAGTGTGACAATGTAAAGAAAGAGAAATGTGAAGGATCTAAAGTGGGAGAAATTATGACAGCAAAGGATGGTTTGATAATTTTTGAAAGAAGTTTGACTTAAAAATGTCAAGGCGATAGGAGAAGCAGCTTATGCCGACCAACAGGCAGAACACAGGTTCCCAGACAGCATTAAGAAAATCATTGAGAAGGGATAGCAACCAATTTTTAGTTCAAGTAAATGTCTGGTAGAGAAAAAAATGGCACATTTCTTAGTAGGCAGGGAAGTGAGTACCAGGATGTAAAGAGAGAAATAATAGGCTAAGTCCACTGTTTTGTGTCGATTCAGTTGGGTTTATGAACAGGATCGCCCTTATCCATCATGCTGCAAACTCTTGACTCTATAGCCTTGAAGAGAAAAGCTAAACCCAAGCTGCCAGTCTTCTGGTTATACAACATAAAGGCCCAGACAATGAGAATCTTTTTCTCAATAGGCTCCATCAATACTTTTCCCCTGAAGTCAGGAAGTATCTTGCCCATAAATGACTGTCTTTTAGAGAATTTTTTGATATATTGACTAATGCCCCTGGTTACATGAAACCTCATGAGTTTAAGATTGTAGGCTTGCCAGTGGTCTACTTGCCCCCAAACACACTGATTAGTTCAGTCCCTCGTTCAAGGGGTCATCCAGCCCTTTAAGGCTCATTATGCACAATACTTTATAGAAAGGATTGTCAACACCATGGAAGAGAATTCTGAAGGAAGAATTTCATGAGGATCTAGAAGGATTACACATTGGAGACGCCATCGTGGATAGAGAAAAATCTTTTAAAACTTCCACGTCCCAAACAATAAATTCCTGCTGGAGAAAACTGTTGGCAGACACTGTTCGTGACCTCACAGGGTTTACAACACAGCCAAGATAGAGGAGCATGAAAAAGATTGTGGGGGAAAGGTCAGTAAACCAGGTAGGAGAGGAAGCATTTAGGTTGTAAATCCTGGAGAAATTCAAGACCTAATGGGCATCACACAGAGAAAGATGCTGAAGATTAAAGCTTCCAAACCAGAAGATGAGGAAAGCAAACTGACATTAGACAAGTCCGGAAATGTATCCAATTATTCAAGATTGATTTTGATTTCTTCTATGACTGAGAACTTTCTATAACTCTAAAACTAAAGCAAACAATGTAAAAGGGTTAGCAGTACGTAGAAATATTTTTAGAGAAATGAAAAAGCAAAGCGTTGGGCATTGCAATGAATTGCAGCCAAGTTACACGGCCAGTTCGGTCGCCCTTTCCAGCTCCACCACTTCCACCTTTGCTACCCACGAGGCATCCTCTTCCTCTTCTTCTCAGCTGCTCAATCTGAAGATGACGAACATGAATACTTTTACAATGACCTGCTATCCCTTGACAAATAGTAAGTATATTTTATTCATTTTTACTTATTTATTTTTTTTGGCAGTTTTTGGCCAGGGCCAGGTTTGAACCCACCACCTCTGGTATATGGGGCCAGTGCCCTACTCCTTGAGCCACAGGCTCTACCCATATTTTATTTTCTTTATGATTTTCTTAATAACATTATCTTTCCTCTGCCTTACTATAAGACTCCAGTATATGGGCGGTGCCTGTGGCTCAAGGAGTGGGGCGCGGCTCCATGTACTGAGGGTGGCGGGTTCAAGCCCAGCCCCAGCCAAAAAAAAAAAAACAAAACTACAGTATATAATACATGTAACATACAAAATACATGCTTTTTTTATTAAATGATAGCTGTGTACATAAATGCAATCATGGGGTACAGTGTGGTGTTTTCATATACAATATGAAATATTTTCATCAAACTGTTAACATAGCCTTTATGTCATTTTCTTAATTATTTTGTTAAGACATTTATATTCTACATTTAGAAAGATTCACTTGTACCCTTGTAAGATAAACCATTGAGGTAATCCTACCAATCACCCTCCCTCCACCCATCCACTCCCCTGCCAAAATACATGTTAATGTACTGTTTATGTTATTTACCAGGCTTCCTGTCAACAGTAGTCTATTAATAGTTAAGTCGGGGGGAGGAAAGGAGTTAAAAGTAATATATGTTTCTTGATTTCTTTTTTGATCAAAAAAAAATGTGGATTTTCACACCCATGGGGCCCTTCACATTGTGTAAGGATCAACGGTATATCACACAATTGTTTATTAAAAGATGACTAAAACACATAAAACATTCAGTTAAGAGTATACTCCACTATATAATTATTTTTTTAAAACTTACTTTAGTAATATTGGAGATAAATGTTTAAATATATTACATTATTCTATGTATTGTACATGTACACAACTTCCCAAAGCTTATTTTTATGCATACTTCTGTAGTAAATATTGGCTGAAATTTTTATAATGCTTTATAAAATTCTGAGTAATAGTCTACCCACTGTAGACATAGAAGGTAACTTTGACAAGACATAACAATGTCACATATTTTTTCATGTATGCATGTAACAATGCAAGATTTCTAAATCTATGCTATGAACCACATTTCATAACTACAGTCAACAATTTGCAGATAGATATACTAAACAAAAGCAGATAGATATACTATTTCTCTCCTTTTTAGTAGAACTCTTTTGCCTAGCTAGTGTAAATGGAAGATACAGAGAACTTTGTGGAGGAATCTTCCTTTTGAGGAGAAATTCTCTCCAGCAGCGTTTTTCAGCACTTTTATTTTTAATCTCACGGCACACTTAAACCTATAGTTGAACTTCCATGCACAATTAAATTATGTTGATTGAAAAAACCAAGTAAAAAGAAAAGAATATACTGACTGTACTTTCAATGTCTTTCAAAAATAATTTAATTCATCATCTTTAAATATTTTCTTTGCACACCTAAGATCCTCTCACAGCACATTGTTTGAAAATCACTGTTCTGGCTCAGCTCCTGTAGCTCAGTGAGTAGAGCACCGGCCACATGCCCAGAAGCTGGCGGGTTCTGGCTCAGCTGGGCCTGCTAAATAATGACAACTACAACCAAAAAATAGCTGAGTGCTGTGGCGGGCACCTGTAGTCCCAGCTACTTGGGAGGCTGAGGCAAGAGAATCACTTAAGCCCAAGAGTTTGAGGTTGCTGTGAGCTGTGATGGCGTAGCACTCTACTGAGGATGACATAATGAGACTCTGTCTCAAAGAAAAAAAAAAAAAAAGAAAAACAATGTTCCATAGGTTGCCATGCACAGTAAGATAGAAGGTTGGACAATTAAGTTTGCAGTCTCGTCCTAGAAAAAGAACTACATCCTTCATTGCTGAATATCACTATGCTTACCTTCCAGGTGCCCTGATAGGGGAGCAATTTTGGAACTCTATCTTTGGAATGGCCATTGGTGCTGTCATTGTACAAGGTCTGACAATTAAGTCTGCAAACTCATTCTAGAAAAAGCGCTGTACACCTTGCTGCTGAATATCACTACGGTCACCAAATGGCCAGGGGGAGTACTCTGAAGGCGACTGTAGTGATACTCAGCAATGAAGTATGTAACACTTTTCTAGGACAAACTCATGAAATTATTTGCCCAATCTCATATAATATGACCCACAATTCTGTCAAAACTGATTGCTTGGAAATATATAAGAGGGCTTTACCACAAAATAAATGACTAACTATAAGCCATAGGCACAATAACATGTAAAAGAAACTATGTAGTTTATTGTTCTATTTTCAAAGAGACATAGAGGAAGCAGTTGAGTTTGGTGGATTTGTACTGTTTAATTTGCGCCTTTTGTTTTTCAGTGGCATGTTTAATACAGCTTTGATTTATTACAGAACTTGATCGTTCCCTACAAATGAGTAAGCTTTTCTTATGACAAGTATTTTGTAAGCATGCAAAGATCATCTATTTTCATTTGTAGCATAATTACCATATATTACTTACTTTGGATCTCTAAATATCATCATCTTCTTCCATCACATTTTTCTGGCAAGTTTTTGTCTTCTTATTAACTTCTTGTTATAAACAAGTGCCATAAAATATAGAAAAATGGAGTTAAAAACGTATGCCACATAGGCGTTTTATTACAATCACTTATACTGTGAAACATGTACAAGACCAGAATAATTCCATTTCCAAAGAAGCCACATAATTTCATTATAACAATATCTGTTGATTTTGAAGTGATAAAATTGATATGATTATGTTTTCATACTACTTTTTGTGTCTGTTAATACAGCTTCCTTCCACTTAAACAAGTATGATGTACAGCCTGCTGGGAGGTGGAGCTATAAACAGGCTGCTAGCAAACACCTTGAGAAGAGAAAAAAGCATATGGGAATACGGATAATAAAACAAGTTGCATTTAGAGAATGGAAAGTAAAATGTACTATTATAATCATTTAGCTGCCCCATCTGTGCAACTTCATTTTCAAACTGTGTAGTCATATGAAAGATTTAAAAATGGGAACTGAATAAAATTTTAAATAATTTTTATGTATGAATCATTGAAAAATTATGCTGATTTTATCCTACTGTGATAGATAAACAGATGTATGTAGAGAGATTTGAAAAGTTTAGGTTAAGGAACAAATGCAAAACAAGGACAAAGAAAGTTACAAATGTCCTCTAGGAAGTCATTGAAAGAGTATCAGGCGTGACTCTCTGGTTTTATCTATCTCTTCAAGAAGAATTTTTATTTTCTATGTCTGTTAGATAATAATGGAATTTCTAAAGGTAACTGTGGTTTCTAGGGAGGTCATTAAATTAACAACATGCTAAGTAACTCCACCTTCTTCCTGTCATCCTACAACCTTGCTTTTATGCATGATCTATCCTTTCAAAAAGAATTTTCAGGTTTAGTTTACTTCATGTCATTTATGTTTTGTAGTAAAAACAAAAAAGACCTGAAGTAGTCATATGCACAGGCATACACATTTATAATGTTAGGATAAAAACATATGCAGTGATATGCAAATTATTGGGAAATATAACTTTCACAAGTATTTAAATCCTAATTGATATTTTCTTAGGTTAAAACTCTGGAATATTTTCAGGGAAAGATTGGTGGAGATGTGATACAACAGTATGTATCTGGTATCTCAAACAAGTCATCATTTTGATGTGAAAATAAAAGAAAGCAATGTCCATAGCTCCGGTTAGTTCATCTTAATCCTTAAGAAACATTATTTCTAGAAAGATGAGTGTATTAAAGGCGCGATTGTATGGGAATGGTATTTTGGAGTTGTTGCCAACGTGTCCCCACCTTTTTGATATTTCAGTAATACCTAGCTTCAGAAAAACGAAGATGCTTAAGTCTAGTTAAACGATGCAGGTGAACCAGACAGTTTGTCTGTCCTTAACCCTTTCTACTTGTGAGGCAGCTGTTCTTTTTTCTGAGCTCTGGAATTCAGAATTTTTTGATAGCTTAGAAATAATCACTTTTTCCACTGGGCTGTCATCTCTCACTGGATTCTTCCTCTGATGTATACACAAGTCAGACTAATAGGAAAACTGCATTTCTGGGTATCGCTGTGTTTGTGAGGGGAGATATTTCATTTGGGGGAGCACTAATGGAATATACCAATTTATAACTAAGGGCAAAAATAAAAGTCTCCATTTACGTGAATTGATGCATTAGTATTTCCAGATGACCCACAGCCTTAGATGGACACATACCCATTAGTGCCTACCCTAAAAATATTATTTCAATAGGCGATTCATAAATGACAATGCACATCTATCAATTACCACGTACATCTATAATGGCTAAAAATCGTGTGTCTTGAATAGAAGCATACACTGATAACGTGTACGGCAAACTTTGTTTAAAACCCTAAATACGATGTCAAGTCCTCTGTCAATGACGGCAGAAGGTTCCAGCGCACTATTTGTTTCATAATCCTGGACCTATCTAGCTGACTCTCCACTTCTCTGCAGCTCAAGTTGCCAGCAAATGCCGAACTGGAGCACGAGCGTCAATCTTTGTTTGCTTAACAGATCCCCCCGCAAAATTTCCCCCGAAACCCCCAGGAGCTGTGGTGATGTCATATCCGTTGTCCAGGTCTCCACACCCCTCTCAGCAGTCTCTCCCTTTATCTTTTTCTTAGGTCAAAACTTTTGAGGTGGGCTGGTTATCTAGCAGCCGGGGAGAGGGCAGACCCGGGCGGCGGGTTGGAGGAACTTCAGCACCTTGGCCAGCGCCCACTGCAGCGCAGCCCTCGCTGCTGAACTCCGGGACTCCAGCTCCGAGGATGCCTGCGGAATGATCGCCCCCCAGGGCGGCTGCCGCTGCTGCCGCCGCTGCTGCTGTTACTGCTGCCGCCGCCGCCGCCGCCGCCTCAGCCTCCACTCTGCTCTGACTGGCAGGCAGAAAGTGCAACTGAGGAGGGAAAGGTCTCTGCAGTGAGAGTGGAGCGGCCACAGCCAAGAGAGTCAAGAGGGAGCGGAAACCCCGATCAGAATGCAGGCGACGTCCAGCCTTCTCAACCTCCTGCTGCTGTCTTTGCTCGCTGGATTAGATCCTTCCAAGGTATGGGCAATGTTTTGACTCTTGTTTGACATAAATGTGCAATATAGAAGAAAACAACCCCAAATGCAAATGCATATGCCCAAAACGGCACTGGAGACAGCTTCTTGGAGCTACCTTGCGGTGCCTGGCGTATCCCTACCGTTTAAAAAAGAACAAGGTGAACTACCGGAGGAACAGCGAGGTCCTCAAGGTAGAGCCCTGCTGTGTGGGGGGAGGGACCAGGAGAAAATGTAACGTGTTCGGGCAGCGGGCAATGCGGCTCCCCGGGGAATTTAGCTAATTCGGTGTCCGACTGCTTCATGCTCTATCCTGAAGTCGGACAAGTAATGCAAAGGAGTTTGCAGTTGAAAGCATGCAATTTAGAAACCTGTATTAGGAGATGGTGAAGCATTTCTTTGTTGAAAGCCGGGAGCGTTTTCCAGCTGATCCTGGTCAATAATACTCCCATCGCAGACGTGCTGCGGTTTGTGTCCAAAACATTTGGGATGCTGCTTGTAACACACGCAGCAGAGAAGCAGAGCTATACTTTCTGCCATGGCTGAGAGGCGTTGGTGAAAAGGGGCTTGTTTTCTTCTTTCTCTTGGTGAAGGAAATTAGGGGGCACTGAGGAAGTTCTCGTTATCAGTGTTAAGAAACAGGAAGTGAGAATCCTGTCAAACCAAACAGGGCATTGGGAAGGGATGAGTTGTCTCATAGCTGTTGAACTCGGAAAATTATCCAGTACTATCAGCTAAAGTGAATGCTAAGCTCCCTTAGTAAAAAGACAGAAAAATATGGAGAAGTGTTTTGAGCAATGTATGGGGAAAGTAGTGATGGCAAGGGGGTAATGTGACAGCTTCATCATTCTAAGAAAATAATAATTATAGGGAGTAAGAGATAAGGCATCGAGGTCAAAAAGATTAAGAGATGCAGTTCATTATTTTACTTATTTAACTTGACAACAGCAATTTGACACTATAGGAAAATGAGACCATGCTATCAAACCAATAAAAAACCATATTTAAAATATTGTGAAGTTATTTTTAAAGCTTATGTCATCTGTGTAGTGTAAAGAAATTAAGATTTTTTTCATAATTAAATAGAACGAAGATGTAACCAAGCATAGTATAATCCTGTGGTTATGGTATTTATGGGCCTAACATAGCATAATAGTGAAAACTTAAAATCATGTCATAGATACTGGTAATTATTTCAATATACTTTCATATGTAGGCAGACCGCAGAAAAATAAAATTATATTATTTTGAAAGCACGGTTGTACTGATGTTGTGATCGTGAGTGCCATTTTAATGATCTTAATAGCACATGTCTGTACTAAGTGGAAGCTTTAAAGCATTTTAAACTTCAGTAAAGGTGTTGATTTTATTTTTTATATCTTTTAAATCATCTTTTAATCTTTTGGCCTCTGCACCCTATAGTGACACATTCTACCTACCACCACTCTCTTTATATGATATTGTCTGAAAGTTTTTAAGCATATTCTATTATATATGTCATTTGAAATATTTTTAGTAAAATACCTTCTAAAAGTGAAGTTAATCATAGAGCTACTGCAGAAAAAGTCACTGACAGGGAGTTTTGTCATTTTTTAAAATGAATTCAGAAATGTAGAGTTTCAGTGACAATTGTGTATAATATGATTAGACTGATATATTTAATGCATGAACATTTTGACTGTTCATAGCCCCTTTTTTCTAAAATTAAACATATAGATGATCTTTTGAGATCAATTTCTCAAATAAACAACCTATGTTTCGCCAATACAAACTTTTTTAGTTGTGATGAGTTTATTTCTCCAAATTCAATGCTATAAAACTTTCAGCTTTCTTCAGAATAAACTGTGGATGGACAATTGAGCTGAAAAATCTAGAAAGGGACTATGTCAACTTTTCAAACTGTCCATGTCAGTTTCTAGATACTGTAGTACAGTATGCAGAGAATAAACGATATTTTGTTCAAAAGATGATACTTTGTTCTATACCACAGGTGATATTACAGAGAAGATTAAATGTTCAGAGTGAGTAGTTTTAACATTGTAAAAAGTTTTTGGACTTGTGGACCAAATATTAATGTATAAAGGTGAATAGAAGCTACTTTTGAATATTTTATCAAACTACTTTGATCACTTGCAGTATTATTATAAATGGCATCATTTTCCTCAAAATAACTGTCAATTAGGTTACCAACTACAAATTTCAGGATTTAAAGTTTGAAAATGAGAAAAAAAATCTGGTGATTTGAAATTAAAATCTTAGGAATATAATATCATTAAAGCCCTAGTTTTTGGAAAAATTAACAATAAAATAAGTGGTGACACTTAAATGAACAGAAATCCTAGCCAATTTTTGCACATGCTAATGTTGTGACCAGTATATGCTATACCGAATAAATTTATTCAAGTATTAAGTTATGTTGTTACTTTATATATATTGCAAATCTATTGTGTATATATGCATATAAATATATATAATCATACATGGATATATAGAAAGTGAGAAAATAGGAGAGCCCTTAAACTGATTGGTTTTCTTAATAGGGAATTTCACATATATTAAACATTGGCTATTTAAATCTTAGAGTGTACTTCTTCTATATTAATTTAACAGAAGACAAAAAGGTTTTTTAACAGTACCAATTCTATTTCATGGGAGACCATTAATGTTTACATTTATAATGGCTTTTTTTTTCTTTCATTGACTGAGGCTTATAGATCATATATGACATTTTATACAGTGTTACGTATCGCCATCTTATGGTAAGATAAGTTACTTGGAAGTCAATTTGGGTTTTAAATTCTTTTAAAAAGTGAAAGCTTCATTGCTCATAGGGGAAACTTACTTTCAGTGTACACTTGCTTTCTTTTCTCTCATTTGATATTTCAGAGAATTGGCAAAATTGGCATTTTCTTTCCACAAAGGAAGGCAATTTGCTGCTAATTAATTATACTTTTTATAGACAGATTGCCAATTTTTTCTCTCAGGAAAATTATTTGAATCATGTGGTCTTAATCAAAGGATAATTAATAAGTTCGAAGTTTCTTTTACAAAAACTCCAGGATGAATCACTTTGCCTATTTTAAGAGACATCAGTTAATTTCATTTGTAATAGAGTGTCTGAATTACAGTCACTATACCAAATAACATGCCATAAGTAAAATCTTAAAAACGGAAAGCTTGTGGGAATATTAGCATTGCTCAGTTTTATAGAGACAGGACTATACGTATGCAGGAAATTCCTGAGGGTGGCTGCTAGATGGCATCTCTGTGCTTTTATACTGAAGGCATTGAGTTCAGTAATGACCTTGATAGTATAAGAGTGGACTTTTTTCTTTTACAAGAAAATTTTTGGCAGATCGTTATTTGAATGTTATACCAGAACGGTAGACTCTGTGAGTCAGAAGCATGAATTTCTTGGCTCTGCAGTGCTGAACTATAAAGATATGAGGATGTAAACATCGCTGTGCAGGCTTCAGGCAGCGTGTTTACACGGGAGCCAGACGCTTGGGGAACAGTAAAAAGAGGTAACATGACCCTATCCACACATCCCACTGCCTAGTCAACTGTAAAGGGGTCACACAGGTAGGATAAATAGATCAACAAAATCTCTAGCAGGAGAGTCCTGCTTGGACTGAGGAAGCATTCACTGTCTTCTTACCTAGGAATATATTAACTTGTCACCATCCTAGCTCACACAACAGACATTAAATATAACAATGATTCAGCAATAATCTCCAACACCGTCCTGGCTTTTTCTGTCCCAAACAATCCAGCTAATTAGAGCTCTTGCTCTAAATGAGACAATTGCTTTAAAGCCAGGAAACCTGATGGGAACTAGGACTATTTCAATAATTATATTGTTGAAGGTTTTGTGATGGGACAGACTATGAGTGCCTTCATGTTTTAGCATTGTTAAAGAAAATAATCAAAGACCTATATTACCTACAATTACCTTTTGTACATAACTCTTGCTAAAGTTCTTGTTGTTACTGTTTTAAACAAGTTTGACAGAAAAGCAAAAACATCAAGCAAAATTGACTGAGGTTATTGTCGGTTTGCTTTAAAACTCACCTTAAAAAATATGTATCTCCTGGGTTGCCTGTGTGCTAGACACATCCTCTATAGCCTACTGAACAAGATCAGCTCAAATTAGAACAGAAAATATGGATCAATGACATTTGGCAAGGACCTGTAATTATGCACTAGTAAACCCCAATATGGTAAAATCTGAAGAGTTCAAGGCAACTTATCTCTGCTTTGAAAGAGCAAACAGCTTCCTGCTCTCAGCTTTTCTCATCCTCCTTAACCTAATTAACTTTTATTCTGGAAAAAGTACATATTCTCTCTCCTGGCAACTTGAAAAGGTTAAAATGACACTGCTTTCCTTCATTTTTTTTCTTTTACAATTCTTATTTCTCATAACTCTGTGAGCTATCTGGTTACTTTCTGTCTGGCTACTGTGATGATCAATACTCTGTTGTGAGGGAAAGCGGAATAGAGTGAGAAACACTGGGGCGAGAATTCAGGGTCCCCCAGTTCTAATTTCTACTTTGGCTACTGCTGATAGCTCTCTATACACCAGATGACTATGGAGAAGCTGTGATTTCAATCCCATACCTGTACAATGAGGGGCCTCAATGTTCTTAAAACTTCTTTGTTAAACCTACAGTGACTCTTTTTAATATATTTGATCACATATCAAAACTAATAAATTCTTTTGTAAGTTCTCATATATAATTTTTTAAACTTCATGAGATTCAAGAATGAGCCTCTCTAGATAATACTATGAAATTTTCATCTACAGCCGTCAGCACCTTTAATTTCCTACCTTCTCTCACACCACTCTTCTTCCTTCCTGTACCAAACACAAGACCCATGTGTGCAGGCATCTGTGCCTTTTCCTGTCAATACTTCGTTTCCCTGAAAAACTCAGATGTCAGCCTAGTAGGACGGAAAGCCAACAGATTTCCTACTTCTGTCATAATTTTATTTTTTGTGTAATGAAAAATTCTCTAGTGAAAAGTAAAAGTGAAAACTTACCTCCCATATAAAAAGAACTGCCAGGAGTACTGAAGAGGTGTGGGAGGCATTCGGAAGAGCTACTTATAAAAGATAGCATGTATTCTGTTGTTGACACTTAAGCAGGCACATCCTTAAAGATTTTATATTTGGCAATTATTTTTAAAACTTCAAATTTTATACTAAGGTGTGTAAAGAAAAAAGAGAGTTGCAACTTTGGAAAAAAAAGTTTGACGTCTGATTCACTTAAGTATTAATTAGCCATCATTTTAATGGAAAAAAAAGTTAATTGTCAGTAGTGAAACAGAGGACAGAGATACAAAATTAGATTGTTCTCTGGGTAGGTTAGGCAAGATTGCAGTGAGTTATTAGGATTATCTGTGCAATTGCGGGTATGTAATTGTGTCATTAAAGCGTTAGAGCAATATCAAAGCTATTTAAACACTGACTACTCTGGTTTAAATCTAAAATCTGATATGGAAATCATGATCCTTGAACATTTTAGTCTACCTAATACTGGTCATCAATCTACTCCATCTATATCACTTATGGATTCAAAATCTTGAATTTTTTGTGAAGCTAACATTATCATGACATTTTAAATACTATTTTTTAAAATTTTGCTTCCTAACTACTACAAAAGCAGAATCTGGACATGAACTTTTAAGAACTGGCTTCAAGTACTAACAGTACAACTTTTCAATAGTCAATTAATCTGCCTGAAGCTCAGTTTTTATAATTATTGAATAATATGACAACAATGGAAGATAAAAATTATTGATGATATTAACATATTTATTCTATTCATACATATTCTATTCTATTTATTCTATTCATATTTATTCTATTCTATACATATTCTATTTTGTTGCAAATTTTTTGTGTGTGTGTGTGTGTGAAAAGTAAATTTATTTCAGGTTAATGTGAACCAGTTCAAAATACTTGATTTTGTTAGGTAGAGTTCCTTTTGTGGTTATGTCCACCACACAAATGGTGTGCCAAACACTCTCACCCCATGCCCATTCAGTGAGAGCTCCCCAACCCCTGCCCCTTCCTCCTCCTGCACTTCCCCTCCCCCCTTTCCCCATCGCCCCCCTCGCCCTGCCCCAGGCTTGAATTGAAATGAGTATTTCTCCAATGTGTGCATGTCTTAGATTGTGCAGATGTGGAGCAAGAGGAACACTTTTATACTGTTTGTAGGACTGCAAACTAACACAACCTCTTTGGAAAAAAGTCTGGAGAATCCTCAAGAAACTCAAACGAGACCTCCCATTTGACCCCACAATCCCACTACTAGGCATCTAGCCAGAAAAAAAAAATCATTTTATCTTAAGGACATTTGCCCTGTATTTGTTTACAGCAGCTTAATTTACAATTGCAAAGACATGGAAATAACTTAAGTGCCTGTCAACTCAGGAATGGATAAACAAATTGTGGCACCTGCACACCATGGAATACTACGCATCCATAAACGTCTATTTTAAAACATAGAATCTATGCAAATATTCCACTGACATCAATCAACCTATAAACAAATCTAAAGTCTATTGTGCACCATATATAGTAAAGATGTATAACAATAAAATGGCCTTCCTCTACTCTTGCTTTTCCCTCTTGTTTGCTTCGCAAAAATGGAAGGTACTGTTTGAAGTTATTGTAGCGTCTGAGAACCAGCCTATCATTTTGGTCAAAACTCCACTTGTCACCTTACAAATTTACACCCTACTTACATTGGAAAAGACACTTCTCCTTAGGAAAAAAGTGTAAGACACAAAGATTGGGTCCATAATTTCAAAGTCAAACCACATCAAGAAAAGAGCTTTTCACTAATCATGAAGGAAAGATCAGAAGGGATGGATATATTTAAACACAGAGTCCACCAAAAAAGAAAACTGGTTTTTCATCCAGCATGCAAAATATGGATTTCTCATGTCTTTGCAAAAAATGCTAATGGGAGAGTAGTTTAAATGCTCTCAAAGATTCAGAAATACTAATAAAGAAGGTAAGAAAAGGTACTTTCTCAGGTTACTCAATCTAAAAATGTTCCAGTCAGAGGGTCATGGAGAAAAGACCACATTTAGGAGCAAAATGTCCCTCTGCCTTTGCTGGTCTTCCTGCTCTTCTCAACAGAAATTTCTACGAAGTCGGTGAAAAGACTCTGACTCTCAATTAGCCACTGTAGTATTTCCACTGGTGTTGCTCATCCAACAAGGTGTTGTCAAGCCTACACTATCTGAGTAACAAACAACTTGATTCTTTCTTTTCTCAATACAATCCGTGTGGGTCATGTAAAAGGTTAAAAAAAAAAGAGGAAAGCAAATGTATAGTATCTAGGATAGACTCTGTTCATGTTCACCTAATATTTAAGAAATGTATTAGTTCTAAAGAAATGCATTATTTCTAAAATGTATAAGTTCTAAGAAATGCATTAGTTCTAAAATATTTGTACACCATACCATAATGAGACCTAATCTATCTTTATTACTTACCACAAGAGGTGGTACATTTGTAGATTGGGGAAATTCAAGATAAAGGAATAGCCTAAGATCATTTCTATCTACAGTGCCAAGTACTGTGAATGACACTAATGCATATAGTAAAAAATGTTACAGTAATGAATAAAAGAGTTCTCTAAGAATATTTAGGTTTTCCGTTGTAAAAACAAGCTATCGTAAAGCGTGTATCACAGAGGGAGCTATGCCTTCTGTTGCTCTTAGACCAAACCTTCGAAGAACATAAATAAATTCAGAGAGAAGATTGTGGGTGCTGTTGAATTCATGGTTTTGCCTCTCCCTGAAAGGTCATTTCCTTTCGTCCATAAGCCAAAATTTTACCTCTATTTCCAGATGTAATTCAAGTATCACTCCTTCCATAAAGTCTTCCTGGAAATTTCTCACACTCTAAAAGGGGGTAATCTTGAAAAACTAAAAACATCTAGAAGAAAAGAATCACATTTTATCTATCTTTCTACATCTTCAGGTGAAGGTACCGTATCTGACACATAGTAGTTGCTCATGAGCCCAGGCTGAATTTGATGTCTTCCCCTCCAGCACACAAATTTGCAAAACACTTAATTTCTAATCGCTCTTTAAAAAAATTGTATTTTCTGTACATTTTCTACTTTCTTAGTTATTGGTGTTTATTTTATTGTATCTCCCTTACTAAATTGGAATGTATTTATTGTATTTGATCTCTTCTAATAAATTTTAGGGTTACATTCTTTGTTTTGGTCATTTTCTTGTTATTTCCTATGTAACAACTAGCACAGTGCCTTATTCAGATAAAATACTTAATAAGTTATTTAATAAGTATTTTTGTGGATTTTTTAAAATTTTCTTTTGTTTTTAAGAGAGCAAAGTTTGAGACTTTTTATCTCAATAGATTTACGGGGTGCAAAATGATGACGTTACATGTATGAATTATATAATGGTGAAGTCAGAGCTTTAGTGCGTCCATTATCCAAATGGTGTACATTGTACCCGATAGGCAAGTTTGGATCCTTCACCTTTCTCATACACTTTCTTCTGATTCTTAAATATCCTTAGTATCACTTTGTATGATCATGTATACCCACTGTTAACTCCCACTCCTAAGTGAGAACATGTCATATTTGTTTACCTGTTACTGAGCTACTTCACTTAGGATAATGGTCTCTAGTTTCATCCAAATTGCTGCAAAAGACGTTACTTCATTCTTTTTTGTGGCTGAGCAGTATTCCATGGTGTATGTGCACGTATATATGGATATATATACATAGATTTATTTATTTCAGTGTGTGTGTGTGTGTGCATGTATATGCAAATCACATTTTCTTTATCTGCACATCAGTTGATGGGCACTCAGGGTGATTCCATATTTTTGCAGCTGTCAGTTGTGCTGCAATAAATACACAAGTGTAGATTTTTTTTGAAGTAATAACTTCTTTTTTCGTTTGAGTAGATACCCAGGGGATTGGGATTGCTCAATTGAATGGTAGGTCTACTTTTAGTTTCTTGAAAAATCACCATATTGTTCACCATATTAGAGGTTGCACTAATTTCCATGCCCATCAACAATGTCTAATCCTTCCTTTTGACCACATCCATGCAACATCTATTGCTTTTTGGTTTTGTAATAATGGCAATTCTGAAAGGAGGAATGTGGTATCCAATTGTGGTTTTAATTTGCATTTCCTTGGTGACTAGCGATTTTGAGCATTTTTCATATGTTTCTTGGCCATTTGTATATTTTATTTTGAAAAAAATTTTATTCATAAATTTTGCTCACTTTTTAATGGATATTTTATTCTTGCTGATTTGTTTGTGTTCCTTACGCATTCTAGATATTAGTCCTTTGTTAGGTGTATGTGAAAAAGTGAGCATATGAAAAATAAGTCAGGACTCACCTATAAACTTTAAATCATTGTTTAAATGAAGTATAAATATAATCTTTGTTTTTGATCCTTTCTTCCGTTCAGGAGGGTCCAAACTTTTTTTCCTCTCTCCTGCACATTGGAAGAATAAGTATTGTCTTGGCCCAATATTAAACATGCAAACACTAACGTAGATGATTAGCAAAAAATGTCCACACATACTTTTCATGATATCTGACAGTATAGATAAACATAATTCCTCACAAAATCAGCTTGTGACCTGCAGACCAGAGTTTGGACACACCTGCTAGGCAATGCATTGGGGCAGGAGAGTAAGACTGATTCTGAAAGCCCTCAAGGGCTGACAATTCAGAAATCAGGTTATTTACCTTGACTAAAGCTGAAAAATTATGTTTCTTTCAATTCTGCAGTAATTCGCTGCCCCACACCACTATCTTTGGTGCTATTTTTGACTTGTCATAGATCTCTGGGATGCTACAACCTTAAGAATCCTGTGATTTACTATCTATGTTTCCTAATGCTTGGTGGCAATGTTAGTGTATCCTCAGATTCCTTATTCCTTACGTAGTTGGTTAATATAACCTCTTGTTCCAAAGTGCCCATTTCATTTGTCTGAACTTATAAGTCTAAACACTATTTATGTGTACATATTATTTTGATTAGTGTGCAATATTTAGTTTTATTTGATAAATTAGTATATCACCTCTATTTCTCCATCTCTTCTAAATGACTGCACTATATTTTAAGAACCAAAAGTATTCTGTTGGAATGGCACCTGTGGCTCAGGGGGTAGGGCACCGGCTCCATATACTGAGGGTGGCGGGTTCAAACCCAGCCCCCACCAAACTGCAACAAAAAAATAGCCAGGCGTTGTGGCCGGCACCTATAGTCCCAGCTACTCAGGAGGCTGAGGCAAGAAAATTGCCTAAGCTCCTGAGCTGGAGGCTGCTGTGAGCTGTGATGCCAGGGCACTTTACTGAGGGTGACAAAGTGAGACTCTGTCTCTTAAAAAAAAAAAGCATTCAGTTGAAATTCTTCTCCTATTAAAGCCATATTGCCTCCATATTTGTACTATGTTGCAATATGAGCATGGTGTCACCATAGAGAGTAATTTTTGATGAAAATATAAGTACAATAGAGTTAGATTTATTTGAATTTTAACCTCTAGATAGTATCAGAAAGAAAATATTTTCCTAATTAACTATTCAGGTTAAAATGATCTAGAAAACTGTCAATAACAAATTTGTTAAACACCACAAATAAATAGCTGTCTAGATAACCCCAAAGGGAGAACATAAATTGAATAGACAATCCTTTTTATTTTTCCAACTAAGTTGAAGGTGATTAAGAAGCATTATCCCATGATGATTTAAATAGCATTACTAGAGGGACCAATTCCAGATGGCAGGATTTCTTCAAACAGAGAATCAGTATTGGAAATGTTGATTCACTGGCACCAAAATGTCACTAGTGAAATATTGGCTTACAAAGATACCATCACTCCTGGTAATGATCTATGTCTACAGCTGCATAGGGAATTGTTTATCTGGAATTAGTACATAGATGAGTATTTTCACACCTACGTAAGTTTTGTGGCATCATGAATATATTTTAGTACATATCATCATAGTACAAAATGAACTGAAATATTATTTGGATCATGAATCACTAAAGACTTTTTATTATAATTTATATAAGGACTCTCTACCCTTTATAAATTGATTCGTACACATAGACAGAGAATAAAATAGATCTTGTTTGATTTCTATATACCTTACACCACTCAAGGAATAAGCAGAAAGAAATGTATAGAGAGTTATGAAGTTGATGCCAAACAGAGAGACAACTGTTGTAATATAATGACCCCAAACGGGGCAGAAGATATTTGAGGGCAAGGAATTAAGTAAATAGAATGAATGTATAATTCATTCATGGTGACCATCATTGGTATCAAAGCATCATGGCTCCCCTGTCAGTCAAAGCAAGAAAAGACTCCCAGTCTAAACAATTGTCCTAAAACAAAAATAGAAATAAAACATCAAGTGATAAAAATAGGACTAAGTTTATAAGTATAGTGGCATAGAGAGGAACACATTCAAATTTAGTTAAAAGAAAAAGAAGAGTTGAGAGGAGGTTTTTGTTTAATAGCAGGGATGGCTGGAAGTGCTTAATGATGATGTGTGCATTTGCCGACATATACTTAAACGGCAGTACAGTTTATCGTTCCCTGCCACTATGACACAACCCCCACATATACGCACACACGCAGAGATTCTATCAATTAATCTGAGACCTGGCTGCTCTTCTATCACTAACTAAAGGCATTCATTTGCAAGACAGGTCTCCTTAGTTGAAATGATTTTTAATATTTCTTAGTAATAAGAAATAGAAAAAAGGAAAAGACATGAAAACATAGTTAAATTTCTTTTCCTTTTCTTATTTACATCTTACCTCTGCAGAGAGAGAAGCAGCAGAATCCTGACTGTGTTTTGTACTTGTACGTAATCACATTGGAAAGGAATTTGTTTGCTTCTCAAGAGACTCAACCTAAGTGACGTTAATTTAGCATATAAGATGGAGATAGAAGCATAGAGAAAGCATACTAAATCAGAGAAAATTATACACTAAGTAAGAAACTGGAAAATTTATTGTGTTGTGGACAGCTTGCTACACTGGGAATTATCACAGAAAAGCTGGAGCCTGACATCAGCTCTGTGACTGTCTCCTTGTATGGACGTGGGCAACTGATTCACGTTTTGTGGTTTCCATTTCTTCATGTACAAGAAGAGCATGTTGAACCACCAGGTGCTCTTTTACTTTGGTAGGTCATCCAAAAATGGAGCACATTAATCTCTCAAAAACGTAGTTCATTATTTTTTTACTCACCTTCCTTCTGCTCTCAAGTTGTTCAAATTAAAATAAAAATCTAAGCTTCCTCTTTTTGATACAAATAAGAATCTATGTCATGGAGACAATCATCCTGATTGAGCTGTGTATGTGTGGTTACAAGCACACTAAACAAATGTGAAAATACATAAGCTGATATACATAAATACACATATAGCATGTGTCTATAGCATTCATTCTGTATCATTCTTTTCATTAGCTTTTATAAATGTAATTGAAATATAAATGAGCAAATGAGATTGGGTTTCTACTATCTTTATCACATGAAATTTAAAAGCAAAGAGACTCTTATAAGGAAATAGGCTTTGTATGAATCTGTATCAAATCTATATAAAAGTCAGGAATCTCCTCTAAAATCTAAAATATAACCAATGTATGTTTATCTAGCCTTTGTCTATTGTTTCTAATACTGAGGAGTTAGATTGTTTTCAAGGGAAAAAATACATATTGACTGTGGTAGACAGAATACTATTCTTCCAAAGATGATTACATTCTAATCCCCAGACCCTGCACATGTATTCCCTTATACAGAGGTTTGAGCTGTGACTGAGTTAAGGAGCTTGAGGTGGAAAGATGTTCCTGGATTTTCTGGGCCTGCCTAATGTAATCAAAATGGTTCTTACAAGGGGAAGACTAGAGGCTCAGAATCAGAAAAAGAGTAATAGATGATAGAAGTAGATATTAGAGAGATATGCCTTTAAGAAAAAAGAAAGAACCTCAGCCAACAGATGCAAGTTGCCTCTTGAAGCTGAAAAACCAAGAAAATTGATTATTTCATGAAGTCTTCAGAAAGGAAAGCAGCCTTGCTAACACTTGATATGCTCGCCAGATTATTTTCAAATCTTTGCCTGCCAGAACTGTAAGTTGATGCCCTTATGTGGTTTTAAATCAAGAGGTTTGTGGTAATTTATTACATAAAAAATAAGGAATTAATACATTGGCTTATATGTATTGATAATTAGTAATTACATCAATAATTGTTTAAAAACAAAAATCTAATTAGCCAAATAATGCTGTAGCCTACGCTTACAAGGATGAAGATTAGAGAGGCTATGGATACGGCATTACAATGTGGTCTAAAAATTATAAAGAAAGATAGAAAATGCGGAAATAAAAATTGCTTGTCAAAGAAAGCTAATTAGATTACACATAGCCCTAACTGAATTGTGTGCTAGTTTTTTGTTTTCCCAGTTGTTGTTTATAAGGTACAAAGTATTTTTGTTGTTCTTCAAATCTCACCCACACTCTAAAAATTTCATCTCTTTGCCATTATAAAACTTTTAAGAGCATTTGATGGCAAATTCTTTTTATTGGTTTGGTAATCTACCTTCTCTGGCAGTGAAAATATAAATAAATAGGCCACCTGGGATTCAGTAAAATGATGGCTCTGATTCTGTCTTCTCCTTCTCCTTGATTTTCGTCGGTCATAATGCTCATCTACCAAAGGTATGGTCGTGTCTTCAGATAAAAACAATTTTGTTTTGAAAACAAATGCATATTACAAAATAAAGAGCTTATGACGACTGCTTAGTGACACTCCATACAATGTAAACAGAATTTCTTCTTTTTAAGGAAAAAAAATTGGTGAGTTTGCTTATTTTATTTTAAATAATGAAGATTTACATTTAGTTTACGGAAAATTAGCAAAGTGAAGAAAATAATTTGTCCAGAAATGAAAGATTCTCAATGAACTGAATCATCACACAAGATAGAGAAGATCATTCATATCCACATTATAATCATTTTTCAACAAGTACTCATGACTGATACTACTCGAGTAGTTAGACATAAGATAATTCTTTTAAAGGCATAGCTGCTATGCTTAAACAGTCCTTGATAATTGCTCCTGGAAGATGCATAGGGGTTTACTAATCATTGCAGTACTGTATAATTTATCCCACAGCAGAGACTCACATAGAACACACGTAGATGGGAACGGGGTTGCCATCTACAGCAGAATTGAGCATGAGAGAAAATTCGCTGGGGTAGGGCATGCTTAAGGAATGATTAACTAGACAATGAAAGGAAGAAAAATATTTTATTAAATGAAGTCACAGAAATGTAAAATAGCAGACAAAGCACTGAAGAGCTTTTTCACGTGACTTGAGTTTTTTAATTCCTAATTATATGGTCATAGCAGGAGAAGCTGGCAGATGAAAAAGAAAGGCAGCAATGGTGGCATTAAAATTATTACCCAAAGGGTCCAAAACTTGACTTATACTAGATTAGAAATGGTTCTGGAATTTAGTTATCCTAACCCCAAACAAAAAAGAGTAAATTAAATAAACAAAACACAATTTAGTTTTATGATTCAATTTTGTCCACAGTAACAAAACCAACATATAAATTATGTATGTCTGTGTATATACACACGAACCCAAGAGAGAGAGAGTGAGTAAGAGAAAGACAGGGAGTGATATTTATTATAAAGAAGTGGCTTATGTGGTTATGGAGGCTGGCAAGTCTCAAGACTTGCACTTGGCCAGCTGGAGACCCAGGAGAGCCACCAGCGCTACTGACATAGGTCTAGTCACTCATGTCTGAACTTCTGCAGGATTGACCCAGAGGAAAAAAGTTTCAATTCAAGTATGAATGTGGAAAAAAACAATAGCCCAGCTCAAAAGCAGTCAGAAAGCAGCAAACTCTCTTTCCTTCAGCCTTTTTGTTCTACTCAGGCCTTCACCAGATTGGATGAGGCCCACCCTCATTAGGGAGGTCAGTTACAGAGATTGACCCACATCAGAGACATCAGTCTGGTTTATTCCCACAACTGACACAAATTTTAATCTCACCCACAAACACCCTCACAGATACCCAGGGTACTTTTTGTCCAAATATCTGGGAACTCCGTGGCCTACAGAAAGTCACACGTAAAATCAACATCACAGTAGCAGTATAAAAATTTTATATGATAGTTATATATCTCAGTATATTATCAGTCTCTCTTAGCTATCTGCATCTAGCTAGGTAGACAGGTTTGTGACCATGTATTTATTTTGATCATGAAAACAAAAATTAATGCAAAGAATCCCAGTATGTATCTTACCTTAAGATTCTATGAATTCATTGCAATTGTTTGTCCCTGTCTTGTTCATGGAGCTCATTGGTTTCAAATAAATGTTGTCTGCATTGTGGATTTTACTACCATCCCATACATAAAAGTTACCATTTTACTGAATTTTTACTGTAAATTCTTCTATAACAAGTCTGTTCCTGGAGTTGTTTCCTCCACCTAAAGAAAGTTCTGCTGTATTTTCATCAGAAAGATAAACATACAGCAAGATAATTCTGCCTGGATTATAATGGCTTTCAATTTGGTATCATTTTTATTATACCATCTCTTGCATAATTTCAGGTTCTATTGACCAGTGTTTCTCTTGATTGAAATTTTATTCATCTTGGGCTAAGAGCAATTTCTTTTTGTCTTTCCTGTTCTTCCATTTCCTCCTTTATTTCCTCTCTTCTTCCCTCCTTACCTCCCTCCCTCCCTTCCTTCTTCACTTTCTTTCTTTCTTCTATTCATTCAAAAAGGTGATAAAATCCCATCATAATGTTAAAATGGAGGTTCAAAGCTTAAATCCTGTAAAATGGATTGGCATGTTACAGAAAAAATTAAATGTCTAGGGTACACCTGCTATAGAAGTTTTTAGCCAATCATCAATTACATGACAAGTGTGTTGTCAGGGACTATGGTCAGAAATTTTTAACATGGTTTTAGAATATCTGCCATGTATAGGGCACTATCTTAAAATACAGTAGTGATAAACAAGGCACAAGTTTCTTCCCTTCTAAAGCTTACAGACTACTTGAAACCCAAACAATAAACAAACGAGCAATATATCATATTTTGCCATATATACTGTATACATTTCTGCCCAAGTTTTTGAGGGATAAATAAAGATAATAGTTCGATTTGTTTAATGGTACATAAAAATTCTTATACCCGCATCTGTTCTTGTGCTTTATAATTATTTGTTACATAAATTTCTTACATCATTATATGTTAAAAATAAATGGCAAAATTCCTTTATAATACAAGGAAACAAGTACCTAAATATAAACAAACCAAAATTTGAAGTAAAAAATTAAAACAAAAGATATTTTGCTGCAAGTGTGGGTCAAAACTGTGGTTGTGCACAATACACAGGAGGACATTATACACAGCAAAATACGACATATAGAAGACAGCCACATGTCACATGGGGGAAACAGGGCAGAGAAGATGGGAGACAGTGCCCTGTGGCAGGGTAGGGACAAAGGTCAGAATAGGCCTCATAGTAAGAATCATACTTGAGCAACGACAGGAAGAAGGTGAGGGAGTGTCACATGGCTATTTTGGAGAAGAAAGTTCCAAGCACAGAAAATTTTACGTATAAATCTAAACAAGAGCATATATGGCATTTTTTGAGAATAGGCAAGGCCACTAGTAACTTGCACTGGAATGCACAAGAAGGAGATTAGTACGACGTGAGATCAGTGACGTAACAGGAGACCGGGTCTTGTGTATTCTTGTCGGTAAGGATTCTGAGTGAGATGGGAGGACACTGCTGGGTTTTGAGCACGATGTGACCTACTCTGATTCATGTCTTAAAAATACCATTTTGCTTGCTGTGTGAAGTATTTATTTTTGGTGGTAAGGGAAGAAATAAAGAAACCAGGAAGTATAAAATAACTAGATGAATGTTGGTGTTAGTTCAAAGAAAGGAGTCATGGATGACTCCAAGATTTTTGGGTGGAGTAACTGAAAGGAAACATGTTTCCCCAGCTGGGAAGCCCTAGGAAAGGAGAGAGCATCAGAAGTTTGAGTTTCGACGTAAGTGTGGCATGTTTATGAGCCTTGCAAGCGTAAGTATAGAGTAGGCAGCTGTTATGTCGAGTTAGGGGGGAGGTCGGAACTGAACATGTTATTTTGGAAATCATCAATACACAGGCAGTCTTGAAGCCCAGGAAACTGGAAAATTCTGAGGAATTCTGCCAAAAAGAGGAAAAACATGGAATATACCCAGAGGAAAACAGGGCATTGGACAAGTTAGTTTTTGTTAACATTTAAAATGGAAGAAATAACACTGTGTCATGTTGCTGACGGGAACGATCTATGAGGGACTGGGTTTAAATGAGAACGCAGACTTCCTCCAGGAGAACAGGTGAAAAGACAAAGTACATGGTGAAAATGGTGTTGGCAGTTGAGAGAAGAGAGGGTAATTGCTCTCCTTCTCTCGGTGAGTGGGAAACCTGGTCAGCAGCGGAGAGGGAGTTTGAGTAACCAGTAGAGAGCAGAAGGGAATAACATCCTGAAAACGGCATCAAGAGCAGGGAGGCCAGGACTCACACTGCCAGGCTCTGTGTAGAGGAGTGTGGCAAAGGGCTGGAAAGGGCCTTAGGGGAAGCTGTGTGATCAGAAGAGAACCACAGCTCAAAGTAGAAAGGTGAGCAAATATGGTTCAGAGAGGTGAGTAGACATGAGGAAATGTCACTGCAAATTGATTGTGAGCTTCTCACATTGCCTTCTGCACTCAATCGATAATGAATCTTTCATATGCAGTAAAAGATACTTTTGCCAGGAACTATTAGTAGTTATTTTTTTATGGCCCCTATGAAAAGGTTTAGCTAGCTCCATTCTCCTTTGTTGTGGAAAGTGTACCAAGCCATAGACTAGCTGGAAGATATCCAACACAAATTATTATTCAAAGCGGGAAGACGTATTACTCTTCCCTCCTTCATCCCAGGGCAAAGACATTGTAGATGGTCGCATTGTACTCAATACCTCCGTCTATTAAGCCTTGTAGGTGAATATGCTATTACTAGGAAAGGATGGCAAAGCTGACATACTAACTACATTCAGTTAAAACTCTACCCCAATAATTCCCTTGAAATAGTAGTTTTTATTTTTTATTTTTAAGATAGAGACTCATTCTGTTGGCCAGGCTAGAGTACTATGACATCATAACTCACAGCAACCTCAGGGTTCCCGTGATCCTCCCACCTCAGCCTCCAGAGTAGCTAGGACTATAGATGCCTGATACAACCCCTGGCTACCTTTTATATTTTTAGTCTTGAGAAGGTCTCACTCTTGCTCAGGCTGGTCTCCAGGTCCTGACATCAAGTGATCCTCTTGGCTCAGCCTCCCAGACTGCTAGGATTATAGGTGTGAGCCACCACACCTAGCCCTTTCATAACATTTTTAAACAATATAAGAATGTTGCGTTGCTGAATGCTGTGGGGGCATCCACTCCAAGTAGCAATTATAGCAAACAGCAATGGAAAATATATTGTTCTAGCCTCAACAAACACATATAAGACAATGGAGTTCACTTTTGTTTCTTCCATAAATCTTGAAACCAAAAAGAAAAAGCCTAATTCCAACATACCATATTAATTCAACGTTTGTTACATTTCGCAATTTATTTCTGCTCTAGCATATGCTTAAGGAGACACGGCTCACATATGGCTCTTAATCTATTATACAATGTCTTTCTAATTATCCAACAAACATAAAAGAAGAAAAATGTTAAGGTTAGTTTTATGTGACTAAGAAAAAAAGAGAGATCTATGTGATGTTCTTTTTATCCTCCTTGCTATGAGATACCATTAGAACTTAGTAAAAGAAGAGCATTGCTAGTGTAATGTTACTGAACTAGGAATCTTGAAATAGGATTAAGGTATGTGCCTGTCTGTGGACTCACCTATATGTTTGGTTAAAAGAATCAGAGTTTGATTAGGAAAGTACTAGAGGGAAAAAACTCAACTATTAAAGTTAATTACATTACTTCTTGGAGTAAGCTAACAGCATGCATCATGAAATATTTTTAAACACAGCTTTATTATTTCCAAATCACATAATAACCTAAGTCAATCCCACAAATTTCATTTGCACTGCCACCTAATAGAGATGTATAGAGCTCATTGTAAAACTAAAAGCAATGGCTTTCAAGTTATCCTATCAATTAAACACAAGGGATTTAAAATTATTTTTTCATATGATTAAAAGTCCCAATGAAAACATTTTTGACACTCAGGCAGCTCAGACCTTTCCTTCTCTGCTTCCTTTTCTCCCTTTATGCAAAGAAAATGTAGCAGTTCTTATGTTTCAAAGAATGGGAAATTGCAGTCAATGACTGTCCTTGCATGAAGTGTGTCCCTTCTCTCCAAATCACACATATCTTAGTCATACAGTAGGGAACATATCAAGGGAGTATGTGACCATTAAAGAAGATGGTGTTTGAAAGCCCTGAGTTCACTGCCCGGCGTTTGGAAAGTGCTGTGTAATTAGCACCTTATTTTTCAGTAAACTAGTGTTCAAAAATGTCACTTTTGCTGTATGTTTTACTTCTTAACTAATGTGCTAAATCTGTAATCCAACATTGCTCGTTTGATCCCTCGTATCCAGATTTACAGATTTCTAGTATGTGTTGTGAGAAAAAAGACAAACACATATTTTCCTTCCAGAAACTCTCTACCTTTTCCTAGTCCCTCCTTCTAAAGTTTAATGTTTTCAGATTATCCCAAGACCAAAAGAGGAAAGAGAAACTATGAACGATTCATCTGAACAGAAAAGGCTGTAACTGCAGGAAGAAATAAATAAATAAAAAGAGGACAACCAATGATTTGCCGTGAGAGTCAACAAACGAGGGGTGGGAGGAAGTCCTATCACAATTTGCATAAAGTAGAAGAGATTTGGACTTAGAAAGGACCCTCCTGGGCCCCCTGATTCTGAAATGCGTTTCAATTCTGCGAATCTTTGTTGAACACATGTTCGATTCAGTTCCTCCAAATGCTACCATTTTAATTCTTCAGTTCTCTGTGCTCTTCTGGCACTCATGCCCATTTGGTATTTATTGAGAATAACAGCAAGTGTTCAAGGAAAAGAGAACTGCAAACAGATCTAAATTCCATTTGACTTGGTCCAGTTCTCTAGCAAAGTTAAACCTCTCAACGAATGCAAAAATTAACTAAAAAATGACCAGAATGGCATGATATCAGTTACTAGATCACCTGAGAATTTTTTCCAGCTGTGACAGTGTAAATATCGAGAATATGAAAAGAGTTGATTATAACCCCAAACTGAATATTATATAATTAGAAGTAGTTTTAGAATCTCCCTCTTTAGTAAAGAACAGTAATTCTACCACTTTACAAATAGTTAAAACTCGTATTTGTATAATTACCATTAAGATCTCCAAAAAGTAAAGTTTCCAGTTTACTATTACCCAATTTTTATTGATCGCACTGTCCAGAGCAAATTATTCAGGGAAGGTTTTGAATACACCAGTATTGCAAGCCAGATTGTCCATGAGCTAGGGGAATGAACAGTGTCACAGCTGTCCCTTCCATATTGTACTGTTCCTACGAAAGCGTACTGTAACTATCATGCCAAGGGAATCTACTAATGAATGTGTAAAAAAATTTTTCAGATCCTCGGTAAGACGGGAAGAATGGAAAAGTTATCTTTCTTAGAGTGCAGCACTCAGTAAAAGTTTCTTTAATGTTTTTTAACTTAGGGAATATTTTGTAGTGGTTAAAAACTAATGATATGCAATTCAGATATAGTTCCTTGTCTACTTATTAGCAGTAGAATCTTGAGAAATTGTTAACTTCTACAAGCCTATATGTAAATTTAGCAAAAAAGTGAAGCCTGCCTCATTATGTGGGAAGTATGCGAGATAATATTTTTCTGACAATTCCTCAAGCACAGCAAGAGGCAGACAACTAAAAACACAAACACTGATTATTACCTAATCGCTAATTCTGTTCTTGGTAGTAGCATTGTGAAATTGTCTCTTTTTAGGTTAACCATTATGTAAGCCCTCTCCATTTGGCAGAAAAGGCATGGGTGCAGCTAAAAATTAGCATTGGTCCGTCCAGGCCCAGGCATTTGTCCAGGGACCAGATGGTCAGTACAGTCCACCTGGATGCATACAATTCTTGTACAAATAATACCGGAAGGATCAAATTTCCTTCGGTGGGACCAAAACACAAAATAGCATAATTTGAAATTATCTAACCAAAATTTATTTTTAAAAATAATGAAAAAACACAAATCCCTAATTACAAACTGACTATAGTGTATCCTCGCCAACTGTATTTTCATCTCACGTTCTCTTCTGTCTTTCCTTGTTAATTTTTCAAAGAGTTCAAAATATCCCATTGTAATTTAATAATGTCCACTTGACTACAGGTAGCCTGTTGGTAGCTAATCCTTTAAAGTTGGCTTCTTCTGCTCCTGCCCTTCCTTTCTTACTTAGTTCTGCTTTTATGCTTTTTCACTCATTTTTACATATTCTTTGTTGTCTTGCTCTTTTCCAGTCTCTGTGCATGTGTATTCTATTGCCCCTGCTCCCCGTGTCTCCTGAGTATTCCTTCCTGAAGATAGTACCCTCTGTGCAAAGAGCCACATTCTGCTGTCTTTCTCTTAATTCCCGATGTCTTTCTGGTAACTTTGAGCTGCAAGAAAACAACAATTTCTTTTGAAACCATTGTGCCAGTTGTTACTTTGCAAAATTAATAATAAGCAATTGACATTTTGTGTGGCAGCGGTCACTTGCAGTTCCCCATGACATTTTGCTGACTGGTATAAGACTATTTTTATCCTCAAGATAACACTGATATTTTGGCAGAAAAAAACTGGCTGTAAGTCAGAAAGCCACCCAAAACCCTGTTGCCTTAGAAAACATAGCAAATTATTTCATCTGTTTTGCAGATTTCTTTACCTACAGCAAAAAAAATGACAGCAAAAAACTTCAAAAGCTGAAAACCTTTGTTTTAATGTTTTTACTGTTAATCCTTTAATGTATACAGGATGTGGCTTATATTTCCATAGAAGTAAAAGCATTAACACAGAGATAATAAGCTTAATTTTGTTTTTAAAACTAAAAGCATGTGTGTAATTTAGCCAGATAATGACTTTCTATCCATAGAATTATGTAGGTATGCTGCTGTGTCACTTTAAGTGTGTTAATCCAAATATTTTCTGACAGTATCCACACCACTGTCCCCAAATGCAATTATTTACTGGGGAGAAGCATGGATGTGAAGTAAATTTCAGATAATTGAAATAATTTGCTTCCTGTGGAGCCTGGAGAATTACATGATTTACTTTCATCTATAAAGTGCATGCCTCCACATGGCACACTTGGATGACTTTATCTTGGCCTCCCACTGATTGAGTTGAAGCCACAGTCAACTCACAAGACCAATTCCATGGAAAAGGAAGACTTTTTTGACATTATCGGCAGTAGCATCAACCATATAAATACAACAAAAAACCATGAAGTTCTGTTGAATCTTCCCTTTTCCGAAAGGTAGAATGAGGAACTCTGAAGAACAAAAGAGGATTTGTTTTACATTTTCTTTTTAACCTAAATTTTGTTCTAGAGAATATGGTTGAAAAGCATGTCAGAACTGTCCTCACTTCACAGATCTTATAATCGAGTTGTGTACTCCGGACCAAATAAAAAGTAGATAGAAAAATCACAAAACAGTATAGTATTTGCAAATTGTCAAAATACTGAGTTAGCATAAGCATCAGTAGGTTTTACGGTTATATACCCTAAGAAGGCCCTGTCAAAATTGGATGATAACATTGTCTTGCATGAAGAAACCCAACAGATTCACTATAACGAATTGGCAGAATATTAGAGGTCATTAGCATTTATATAAAAGGAAATTTGAATTTATAAAATCTTCACAATGACATAAAATTATGAAAGGACAGCCACTGTTGGAATTGCCAACACTAAAGACAGTAAGGGTCGGCTAGTACAATTGAGGTGTCTGAACCCTGGGGACCATATTATAAACTATGAAATTAAAGAGCTGGGGGATGATATCAAGATTTTTACAGTCTAGTTATGGCTAATACAATTAGTTAGCTGTAAGCAGGTTGATTTCCAAAAGAACCCTTTGTATGAAAATACTCAAAACCCTAGAAAAGCAATTTACCTACTCATTAAATCATGCTTTCCTGTGCTGCTTTCTCTCACAAATATGAATGAGTAAAACGCTAGTCATTGGCAAAGAAACATTAAACACAGACATAGCAGTGAGTGAAAATATCTGAGCAATAATTGTTGAATTTGTCAAGTATTCGTGGGGGAACCCACAATGTTCCAGACACTAAACTCTTTGTTAGTGGTAGAGAACCTCTATGAGTTACAGAAATGAGAAGAGCTTACTACTGAAGGATCAAGAGGAACACTGTATAGATGCGACATAAACCAGGTCTTAAAGTTGAGTAAAAAGAAATGTGGCAAGCGAATAAAAACCCTTGGACTATAGTGATCTTTTATTGTTTCCTACTTATTTTTTTAATTTTTTACTTGTAGGAAAGGTCTTTATTGGTGGGGAAGGGAGGCTGCAGAGCAGCACTAAGGAGGAGAGAAAAAGAGGAGAGCGAAGAGGAGAGAGAGGGAGAGAGAGGAGAGAAGAGAAGAGTATTGGTTCTTCCTTTTTAATGTGAAAGGACAGAATTTATTGAAAGATAAAAGCGATAGACAAGAGAAAGGGGGGAACAGAGCCTCTGGAATGGGGGAGGGGGATAGTGATCTTATATTAGGGTGGATAGGCCAAGCTATGTGATTTCAAAATGCCTACGAAAATAGTAAACCAAATAACGTTTATTTTCCATATCCTTAGCTTACCAAAAGAAAATATATGTATTTACATGTATTCATTCCATGTAAAATCCTTTACACGGTGACCTCATCTTTTTAGTCTTTCTTGACACTTTTTACTGTAGCTGTATAAAAAGATGTATTATTCCCACGTGTGTGACTTTGCAATCTCCATTTCTTTACTTTATGATTTTTTTTTTTGACCTGGAAGACTAATTTTTCCCCTCTTAAATTCTCAAAGCCTACTGACCTTTTATGGTTTCTCTCAGCTATTTCTTCCTCCTTCGAGCAGAATTAGCTTTTTCTTCCACAGTCCCTGAGACAGTTAATTTTAAGTGTCACCTTAACTAGACAGAGATACTTAAAATAGGTGGCAAAGCCTTATTTCTAGGTGTTCCTATGAGTGTTTCTGGAAGAGATTAACATTGGAATCAGTGGGACTGAGTAAAGACGATTGGGTGGACCACCAATGTGGGTGGTCCTCATCCAAACTGTTGAAGGTCTCAATGGCACAAAAAGTGGAGGAAGAGTAAATAAATATAGACTGTCTTCTTGAGCTGGGACATCCCTCCAGCCCTTGCACACGGCACATGGAACATCTGAGTTCTGCTTCTCAGGCCTTCAGCTTCAGATGGAATTACATCCCTGGCTTTCCTCGTTCCAATTGCAGATGGCATGTCATGAGGTATCTTTGCTTCCATAATCATGTAGCCAATTCTTATAATAAATCCCCTCTTGTATGTTTAAATACACCTACTGGTTCTGTTTTTCTAAGGAACTCTGATGAATGCAGTCACATAACACTTTATTTCAATTCCTCTTGTCACATTTCAACAACCTAATCTTTTTGAGTCATTTGCATAGACATTCAATTCCCTCCTGAACTCCTCAAGACCAGAAATTCAATCCTTTTTATTTTTGCAATTGCCCCAAGGGAGGCACTCTGTAGCACTCAATAATTGGTTGTTGAAAGGATTGAGATTGATAGATTTGTAAGCTCATATTCTGGGGTATGTACAACCTATATTTAATATGCTATGCGGCTTACTCTACAAATGGGAGGGGTCTAAGCTTTTGACCATACAGATGGTTATAAAAAATAATTGCATTTATAAAGCAGAATGGAGACCTGCCAAGAACAAATAAATAAAGCTTTGTTTCTTATACATGTAGTTGTAAATCTTTTATATGAAGGACTCCACATGAGAAAACTACTACATAGTGTTTCAAAGCACTGAAGTTCTAGCCCTGGGCCCACAATGTTTTCTAAGACATTTATTCTCTCTGAGCTCTCTGGACTTCCATGTCTTCATTTGAAAATTGCAAGAATTGAACATAATTATCTCTAAAATTCTTTCCAGACCAACATCTTAAGGTCTAATCTCAAGAATTAACCAATGAAATATATTAGGCCTTTCACCTTGACAAGATAATCCACTGGAAAATACTATTGATCAAATAGCAAAAACAGATGCACTTTTAATGTCACAATCGATGCACTAATTTTCAGTTTTTGTCACTGAAATGGATGAAGAATAGCAGAGCCCACAGCATTATCATGAAGGCATTCAAAAAATCACAATTACTAACATAAAGTGAGATTTTTCAATGTCCCTTTGGAAATCTCGCAAGGCTGTCCTCTAAAGGGATAGAAACCACCCACCTGCCAAGGAGCAGTAGGTGCCACATCATCATTACTTTCTCAGAGAAAGATGAAAGCACTAAAATCAAACATCAGAGATATGAAACGAATAATACACTTTAGAAACCACGGGTTATGTCACAGTTATGGATCTGCAGAGAGAGAAAAAAACAAATTCGAAAAAAAAATGACTGAAAACTTGTCTTTTAGAAAGTTATCTGAAATTCAAGTTTATATTTCTATAAGGCATATAGTTACATATGATATATATAAATATATAAACACACATATATATCCTACAATGTTGACAACAAAAACCCATGATGTTCTTAACCTATCGTTATATAAACTACACATACACAAAAAAGATACTGAAATTTCTTTTTCTTTGGAATACTTCTCATAATCCTAACAATGTGCTTGATAGCAAATGAATAAATATAAGTAAAAAATTATCTAAATATAAGCAAAAAAATTCTGTCAGTGCTGATGCTTGAACTGTTGTATCAGTTTGGATATGTTTAGGTCTCTCAAGGCTGCCCTGCTTGGGCCTCACAAAATAACTTTAATATTGAAAATAATCCTGTCTACTGCAATTAATTCACTCATTTCAATTCAGCATGCTTTCTGAACTTCATTTAGGGATTATTGAATCTTTATAAATCATTAAAACTTCAGTCTAGCCATCAGAGATCTGTCAACAGGTGGGGCTGTTCTTAAATTTGCAACTAGAAAATTATTTTAACAAAAGTGAAAAATGCAGAAGTCTTCACAAAATTTTCTGTGTAAATTGTAGTTTCACATTTGGCAGGAAAAGATGATGAAATGAGAAGCCGCAGGCCATCCTAAATCCTAATGCAGGCGTTATCCCAAATCCTTCTCTCTCCTTAAACCCACATCCAGGCAATCACCAATCCCTGTGTCTGCACCAGTAATCTCATTTAAATCTCCCCTTCCTGTTCCATTCTTTTCTCACTGCTCTGGCTCAGAACCTCATCTCTCAGAAGACCAGCACAATTGAAGTTTACTGGTGTTCTATTCTATATTTTCATAGTACGTCATCAACAGTGCTTGCTGTCAGCATAATCTTTCCAACGAGGAGTAAAAAATGTACTTATTTCAGAATCCCACTGAAAAGTCTTCAAACCCTTTTCATTACCTCATTACGGACTGTAAACGCCTTCGCATGGCATACGAAAGCCTTCACACACTGGCTGTATGTTGCTCACCCTTTCAGCACTCAGCTGCCCCATACCTCACGCATAGCAGAAATGTGCTTTGAAATTCAAAGCACGATTTTTGTGAGGTCACTTTACATTATGTGTGTGCTGTTCCTCAGGATGAGAATATCCTCCTCCCCATGTTAATCTACCTTGCAGACTCCCACTCATGCTTTAGCTCAAACTGTTCCTCTTTTGTGAAACTTCCTTCAGCAGTAAATGGAGGGGGGTGGTGTTCTTTTTCTCCCTCTGTCCTTGGGGAAATCATTATATAATCATTCGTTATTATTTTCATAATGCTGTTTGTGTTTATCTCTCTACTAGAATGAGAGAATCTTCAAGCCATGAATCAGAACCCAGTCTTTAATGTTTAGATTCCCAAAGCCTAACAGAATGCCTGACAAGCAGAAGGGACTCGGTAGATATTTGTTAAAGGAATAAGGAGGAAAGAGAGAAAAGGAGAGAAGATAAAGGAGAGAAAAGAGGAATAGACGAAAGGCAGAAAGAAAAGATGCAATTCTTTAACAGAGTAGTGTTAAGATAAATCCCTTTGTCTTCACCTTCTCCATACAGTTCCTCAGCTTCTACTCCAAATCTTTTTTTTTATAGATATCTACAGTAGATAAATACCAAGGATAATCTTAAAATAATAAAAAAAAAAGCAAAACACTCTCGTCACAAGATCATGAAAAGGCAACCTACAGCCTGTGGGGGACATGAGGGAACCCAGAGAAAAATTAAAACATACCCATCAGCTGGTTACTTCAGACCACATCTCCCTTTGACTTGTTGGAAGAGATAAATAAGAAGGTCCCACTTTTATTCGAATCTCCATCCAGAAATATCACTTCCCTCACTCGAGTCTGTACCTTCCCATACCTCTGACTCACTTTTTCTCACCAGCATTCTGAGACTGGCAACCCTTTCCTTCACATCTACACAAATACATCCTAGGGATGGTATGGAGAAAAAAAAAAAAAACAGCTCAAAGCAGAAACAAATCAGTAAGAAGGCAAATCCAGAAAAGATTTGTGCTCAAAGATGATATTAAGGATCACTAGACCTAGACCTAGAAATTGAAAGTTCCACTCAACATATGAGAATTGGCTGTAGATTGGTATAGACTGAATAACATGGAAAGGAAATGGATCCTTTTAAGTGAAGAAAAAAATCCTATATACTTTGACCGAGTATTCCCTAAACCTTTATTGAGTACAAATGTAAGATGTGGTTTTAGCTAGCTTGCAGTCCAGCTAAGATGGTAATGTATGTAGTCCTGCTATGCAAAGACTGTTCAATCTGGCTCACTGATGCCTTTGCCAGGAAAGCAATTGAAAAATTCAGTGAATCTGTAAACATTGAGGTAGAAACAGGAAAAGCAGTAAAAATGCCGGAAAAACTCAGTGGTGGCATCTCAAGCAAGAATATTCCCACTCTTAATGTCCGGTATCTTTGTTTCCTTTTTTCCCTTGACTTTTTTTGTCACCCGTCCTATAATTCTGGTCATCAAATTCATAATAAAATCATCACCCTTTAAAAACTATAGTTGTCTCTGAGAATGTTAAGGAGCTAGTGGTTTTTGTTCATCTATTAATGTAGATTATTCAATCACGTAACATTCTTCCTACCAAACTGAAGTCTTTGGGAGATGATGACAGTTTGATATGGTAGATGCAGCTAATTTGAGGGGAATGTGAAAACTCAGTACTGGGGTGGGAATTACTTTTCTTTTCCCTTTTCCATACAAGTGGCCTTGAAACAACAAATATATGGCATACCTCTGGGATATACCTGGAGAGGAAAAAGGGGGACTTCTTTCATCTCAAAGTTCCTTTTACTCAATGACACCCTATTCCTAAAATCCAGGATTGAAATGAGTGCTGGGAGTTATCTTATATTTGGACTAAATATGATTCTGTGGGTTTATGGAAAAACCCAGGCTCTCTATGGAAGATATTTCTATAAAAGCTATATTCCAAGCAACTAACTTGGAAATCTTTTGAAACATAATTCTTTATGATGCAGAGTTTTCCTCTAGATGAGGAAAGAGATTGTAAAAAGAATGTTATGAGACCATTAAAATGAGTGCCAGAGATGTGATGTAGACAGAGAACTCATAGGACTAGGTGGTTTTAAAAATATGTGGAATGACACAGTTATATGTCATCGTTTCCAGTAGGAATGCAGGCTCGAAGTGAGCAGGCAGGTTGGCCAGCCACTTGCTGTTGGCTCCGTCACTTTGTTGAAACCAAGGCACCAGGGAAGTATTGTAACAGGAACAAAAGGAATCAACTGACTTGTTGGCTTTCTGAAAGCTAAACTATGCAAAAGGAGAAGTGAAGGGCTTTATTGATGTGCCTGAACTAAAGGCAACAGACAACCAACCTTTAGTGGGAAGAAACTGTGGCAAAAGGGAAAAAAAAGGAGAGCAGACCCTGAAGACTGAGGAATACTCTGAAGAATGACTTCCACGCAGCCTACCCCCAGCTTTTCTAAAGGAAAAAGAAGTAGACTCTTGTTGTTTTTGTTTTTCAGAATCTATCAGAGTGAAGAAAGGCAGTCTGGGAGTGTGTCTGTACCTTCATTAGTATAACTGCATCCCACAATGCCCAAGCACATTCCTTACTTCTGTGAAGTTAACCCAGTCCCAAACCATTCCCTTAAAATGATTGATGTGCACTCCTCTTGTTCCCTTTCCTGTTTTTTTTTTTTTTTTTTAATTGACTAAGTTGCAGATGAGAAGGCAAGACCTTCCAAAGCCACTTGGGATCCCCAAATGGAAGTGGTGTATGAGGCATTAGCAAAGCCCTGCTGCCAGTCCTGACTAATTAATTTTTGATTGCTACATACTGGAGAAATAAACTCCTCTGTTGCCTAACACAGTGTTCATTTTATTTTATTTGTCTTTATGTTTTTGCTAGAGCCGCTTAGACTGCACCCCAACACGGAAAATCATGTAGTGCCAGCAAGATCATGGTATTTGAGGTTTTTGTTTTGTTTTGTTTGCGGAAATAAAATGAAGAGTTGTCAGAATTTTAAATAGGGAAGTTACTTAGAAGCAGACAACAGTATACAAATGTACTACAACTCAGAGATATCAAAAAGAAATTCAAATTACTGAGTGATTTGAATAGAGACAGTTCTTGAAATCTTGAGTATGAATTAGATCCTGTAAGAGGTTGGTAGGATAGAGGACAAGATGGTGCAGGACAGGGGACGGCCTGGAGGACCTTTGATATGAGTAGCAGGTGGTGGAGGTTAATGAGCAGACACGATGGAGAAGGAACAGCCAGGGAGGTAGAGAAATAAAACGCCATTGAAATAACCACATGTATGCTGATTTTCACAGTAGACACTCAAAATATATCCCTTTGGGGAACTTACGTTTTACTCAATTTTATATATGAATTTTATCCAATTATCCACCATAAGAAATATAGTAAACTGAAACTAAAGAAACATATTAGCCATATACATAGACACCTCAAATTTGAGAAATGGTAACCTCCAAAATTAAGCTTTTGTATGAGAACGTTAACTAGAAATACTAGAAAGTCAAGCCAATGTCTCAGTGAAACTTCTCCAGATGCTTCGGAAAGCATGAAGAAGAATGTCAGCACTTACCCTCCGCTCCCTTGCTCTGACTACTTGAGTTTTTGTCATTTTGTACATTTTCCTGACACAGATCAGCACAATCCATGAAAATATTTCCCCACAATACTAAGCCTTTTACCTTTCAATAAGTGGATCAATCAGTGGACCAAATGGCAAATTCAAACAGGGAACTTCAAGGAAGCATCCATTCCTGAAGTACAGGAAGGTTAAAGAAAATCAACGAGAAAGGGTACAGTACTGTGGAGCAAGTAAACAGATGAGAATTGCTCCTACCCCAAACCTCCAAGGAGGAGGGGAATTAGCAGAAACCTAACCTGGAGAGCCACAAGTCTGTAGGACAGGCTCACCCAAAATCAACTTGGACTTTTGGTGAAGGCAGCGAGTCAACGGAATGAACATACGGACTCACGTTCAGTGTCCTGCCAGGAACTCTCACTGGCCAAATCCAACCAAAGGCCAACCATGAGTCCCCTTCCTCCCAATCACAAAGCAGGAAGTAAAGGCTAAAGAAAGGCTATGGAGATGTATTAGTACATATTCACAAAGTATATAGCCTCTCTAGTTTGGTTATAGTGGAGCAAGTACTTTAAATAAATATATTGTGTTATTTGAATTAATAATAGAGAGTGAATTCAACCTAGGAACGGTATCTTAGCTTTTCCCCAGGATGAGATATTTATGGTTCTTGGTTTGCTATCCAGTGACTCTAAACGGCGCATAAAGACATAGGACATCTGGGCTTGTACGTGTCTGCCAGATGGTGTGGGATGCTCAAAGGTCTGGATAGCTAATTTTACACGATAACTGCTTCTAATAGGAGTTTTATATTGAAACCTCTGACATGCTTTTACCAGCAGTTGCACTGCCAAGACTGGCTATAATAAATGTGCATGATTTAATAGCTAATTCTCCAGAAATTTCTTTTTTTTTCCCTCCCTTCAAAATATTTGCCCTACTCAGCAGCTCACATTTTAATTCTACAACCTTCATGCTTCTTTTGATCCTTTTCTGCTCCCAAACGGTAGTCCCCACTAGCCTGGGTGTTCATGTACTATTGCACATTCATTCAGGGAATTTGAAGATAATTTTTGCCATAAATAACAAAACCACTGTTTCCTAAGTACTGAGGAAATTTCAATTACTACTACTATATTTTTCTAAGGTCCTTCAGTGGCCTTTAAACAATTGCTGCTCTCTCCTGAAGGAGTTACTGTTTGTGCACTTTTTGCAGCTTTTAAACTTCATCACAATTTAAAGGGCTTGGAATGATCATCCCTCTTTGAACCCAGAACAGAGATTTGATTTCCTTGCACTGACTAATTTGCTGTTCCTCTAAGAAATTCTGCTTTATAGCTAACCCACTTGACAGACATACCCTTATAGAAATAAAAGGGATTATGGCAGAATCCCTTGTAGTTTTATCTTTTATCTGACGTCATTCCTTGTAGTTTTATCTTTTATCTGATGCATATTTTACTTTCCTCTCTTGGTTTCCACTAACTTGTTTAAAATAAAAATGAATTTCTCTTTTATACTTGCATGCTGATGCTCCTGTATTGAGTTTCACTTTCTTTCGCTCCATGAGTGGAAAGAATCAGTTTGCAAATGGTAGAGAGAAAAATTCCCACCTCCCTCCCTTCACAGTAGCAAGGTAAAAACAGCAATAACTTCCATGGTTTACGCAATCATTTTTTTCTTCTAAAAATGGAGGTCAGAAAGTAACAACTACTTGATAATGACGTGGGTCCCCTCTGAGTTTTACTTATCTCAACAGAACACGCGGCTTTATTGGTGATTTTCAAAACACATTGTACTTTCAATTAATAAATTTTCTACTTTCAATTTTTTATTTCGGTTCATAAAAATCAAGTTATCTTCTCAGTGAATGTGTTTTCTACTTAGAATTCTTTCAAAGTCCTTCATTATCTGAAAGAGAAAATGCAAACTCTTTAATGTGGTAAATAAAATCCCTGTGCTGTTTCCTAATCTAAATCTCTTGCCTCTCTCCTTCCACCACAGGCTCCAGCCAAATTCAAGGTTTCCCAACATGCTCTTCCTCACACCCCCATGTTTTAGCACTTGCTGTTATTTTGGCCATGCTTCCCACAAACTTTCTTCCACATATATTTACAACCACCACTACCCCCTACAATCTGCTCCAGACTAATTTAGGAATCCCTCCTCTAAAGGCTTTGCTCAATGTTAACTGAACACAGAAGACAGACACTGATCAGACCTGTATTAATGAAAGTGAAAGCCAGGCAAAATCAACATAAATTTTGTCTTTACTACTGTTTATCGCCTCTCCACATGCCTCAGGCACTGTACTAGTTACTGGCAATATAAACATGAGTAAGAAGAGCCCAAACCCTTGAGGACATGGCTCATCTCAGGGAATAAATTCATTTGTAAATCAGTATGGACAACACATTTCATAATTGTTATCACTGATAGTATAAAAGCACATGCAAATGAAACTCTGTTTTCTCACTTTCAATGGCAAAACCAGCCAGACACGTGGCAGGGTGCACATCGAATCTCATATGCAGAATTAACAAAAGGGATGAATTCAAACTTGTTCCCATCTCTTTGGTCCTTATCAAAATCAAAGTAACAAAGGGGTATAGAAGAATTACCAAAGGAGTAAAAAAGCCTCGTCCACATCTCTTAGACCTATCTAAATTCAAGGTTAAAGAAAAGGTCTGAGAGAATTTTTAAAACAGACCAAAAAAAAAAAAAAATAGAAATGAAAATAGAAACTGGTAAAGACATTTTTCCTGAGAGGCAAGCCAGGCTATGAGCCTCTACCTCCCTCTGTCCCCAGATACATGTGGTACAACTTTCTATACTAATCTTAGCAAAGAGGGCTTCAAAAGGACCACTTGCAGAATTGCGAAATGGATTTTTTATATTCAGACACATAAGACGGACTGGACCATGTTGAAATTGACTATGGACTGGGGTTGGCCCTGAAAATAATTTAGAGTATAAGGAAAAAGCTAATTATCTGCTTGGGAAGTAGAATAAGGAGATTCATAACAGAATTTGCCTATACTCCTAAAATTTTTCAGGAAAAGTGACATGTGAGAATTTCCCACATACTATGCGTGGCACTGAGAAAGGCATGCATATGGGTTCTTGGGTCCTGCCCAGTCGGGTGTCCCAGAAACACTGAAGAGAACTCAGCAGAAAGAGTCTGGAAGTGTCCTGCCAGCTGCCTAAGGCTGACAAGCAGCTCCCCTCTCTTTACATGGTGGATCCATAATAGTAACTGAACTGCCAGAAGGAGAGCCACCCAGGCAACCTATGAAGATCCAACAAGTTACACAATGAAATGTCAGCTTCAGTCAATCACAGCTTCACATATAGGGGCCAAACCTAACCGGCTGCCCAACAGCATAATGATACTCAACTAATTAAGCACAGGCTTTTTCTCCTATCTCTGCTCCCCATGCACAAGCCTCAACCTTCCACTTTGGCAGTAAGTTAACTATTGAGGAAGAGTGGAGAGGAACAGTTTGAAAGGCTACCAACATGAACAAAGGCTGCCAACCATGCTACAGAATTCCAGTTGAATGCAGATTGAAATGGTAGACAAAAGAATATTTAACATAGAACAGCTTTTGTTCTTTTTTTATTATTAAATCATAGCTGTGTACATTAATACTATCATGGGGTACAGTGTGTTGTTTCTATATACAGTTTGAAATACTTTCATCCAACTGGTTAACATAGCCTTCATGTCATTTTCTTAGTTATTGTGTTAAGACATTTATATTTTACATTTAGAAAGACTCACATGTACCCCCATAGGATAAACCATAGACGTGATCCCACCAATTGCCCTCCCTCCACCCATTCCCCCCCCTTTTCCCATATTCTTGGGCTAAAATTGAGTTATAACTTTCCTATGAAAGCTATAAATTAGTTTCATAATAGGGTTGAGTACATTGGATATTTTTTCTTCCATTGCCATCAACCCATGAATGGATCATTAAATTATGGTATATGTACACCATGGAATACTATGCAGCCATAAAGAAAGATGGAGACTTTACCTCCTTCATGTTTACATGGGTGGAGCTGGAGAATATTCTTCTCAGCTTTTGTTCTTTGATCATTGCAAGGGTCATGATAATTTCTGAATCAAGACTATGTTACTCAAAGTAATTTAAGAGGTGTTTGTTACTTTTGTCAAAATGTAAAACACCCTGCAAACAGCTAGAGCTTTCATTTGAGGCCAGAGAAACTCACGTGCTGCATAAAGTATCATGGATCAGTAAGAGGCAAGTAGAACGTTGTATTTGGTTATAATGCATGCATCATTTATGCTTAGCAAACCAGTTAAGAGAATAAAACCCAATTTATTCTCAAAAATAATTATGGATGATTTATTTAAAATAATGAAGGAAACAAAAAGCCTACTATATTAATTAGGACTTAGATTAATTTTTCACTGGTCAAAGTCCCTGGGAGAAGGAAGATGTTTTGCTGTATTCCAGATCAAAAGGATTTGGGATATATAATATCCAGTCAAAATTCTATACAGGTTTATGGCACTGAATTAGAGATTCAAACTTCAACTGCACACCGCAACTTCAGCAAACTATAAACTTCATAACTTTGATTGTTCTGATCAGCATTCCTTCCCTTTAAAATACTGAGCCCTGCTAAGAAAAGAATATGCTGATAACTAATGAAACCTGAAGAATAAACTTTTTATTTAGCATCACTAAACATTGCTACACCTGTTACATAGAAAGCAAAAATAGCGCCTTATAAAAAGTTGAGTAATATGATGACCTTGGAGAATACAATGAAAAATATTGGGGGGGGGTTGCTAACCGATGAGGGTGAAGCTGTTGTGTCAGAAAAGAAGCTAAGAGTTGAAGTGTTGACCCACACCACTCAACGTACACATTGCGACCTAGTTCTTTTGTTAGATTTTTTTTTAAAACATGTTAACATTAGAAAACTGGCCTTTTACATGAAATGCATGCCCAGTGTCCAGGATTACTTTATATCTTTCAGTCATGAAAATATATTGGATGTCTTACAGACCATATGGGAATTTTCTTTTTACTAACACATGGTCTCCCCTCACTGTGTGCAGTAAATAATCTCTAGCTCCCCTATTGAGAAACACTGCAAGATTATAAATCACAGCAACAACGCTGACAACTTTTTATTACATTATGCCCTAGTCTGTCAGGGATCATTATCATTAAGAAAAGCATTTGTATACAGATTTTCTTCTATTTCTAATTTCATTTCCAGACTTAAATATTTTTAAAAGATTTCTTTTTCAGCAAAGCTGTTGTCTAATGTTAAGAAAAATGATTTCTTATGAGCTCTGTTCTTTTTGATTAACCAAGAGTGCATGATGCCTGGGTATATAATGAGTTCTAAAAATAAAGCATAATGAAAAAATTAAATAGATTACAAAATACAATATTTATCTTAAATATGTTGCTGGAATTTATAAAAGACTTAAAATGAAAAACTTAAATAGATTACGAAATACAATATTTATCTTAAATATGTTGCTGGAATTAATAAAAACCTTTATCATCAGGTTTAAATTCATCCATTTGCAAATAACTTGCAGAATTATATCTACTTGTAAGTCGCAGAAATGTCATGTGGGTTTACAAATGATTTCTTCTAGGTAAGTGAAGCTGGAATAGTGAGAGTGAAATGATAATCATTGACGTAGATCTCCCTCTCCAGTAAGACTTTCTCCTGGCCTGGCTCCCGGGCAGTGGCATGTTCTACTTACTTCTGTGTCCATCTAAAGAGCAGGCACAACAGCTTGGAGTTCTGTTTGCTTCTGTGTTGTCCCCGAGCCCAAAAGTCAGCATTTCCTCTCAGTTGCTTTCAGCATCTATAATATTCCATGATGCAAACTCCAGCTGTCTTCAGCTGACCCTCGGAATTATTCAAATAATCTCTTGAGATACCAATCATTGTTTTGGTGCTCTAGGGACACAATTACAGAGGTATTGAGCAGTATCCTCCAACCCCATTTCCCCCATAAACCCTATTGTTTTATTTTTAGTATACAGTTTTGCAGAATACAGGGTTTTTCAAAAATTCTGGTATTGTGCTTTCAATAGAAATACTTGTACACTTTGTAGGCAGATGTAAGGGAGAGACTTATATGACTTAGTCAAGACTTATGACTAAGTCCTCATACGCAGATTTTTCTTTCTGATAATTATGGGTTAGCCTAATGAAAATATCCAATCGATATGTCATATTTCTCAGGGGTAATTATACATTTGTATTTTTATTGTGTATGTCAATCTGTCCTGAGTTTGCTTGACACATATCAGCAAACCAGCAAATCAGTGAAGTCTAATCACTAAGAGACTCTGAACATGAAAGAACTAACTAACAGAGATTAATGTCACCCTGTTAGATCTTGACTCAGCAGCTATCTAGCCTCATTCCAGATTGGGCCATCTTTCTGTCTTGCTGTGTAACCTTCTTAAATGTCCAATTTCTGTATGCAACACAATGGGGACAGATGTTGATTCAAACTCCCACTCTGGATAAATCAGTTAACATCTCTAAGACTTATTGTCTGCCTTAAGAAATGTTAATATTGGCTCGGTGCTTGTGACTCAAGCGGCTAAGGCGCCAGCCACATACACCTGAGCTGGCGGGTTTGAATCCAGCCTGGGCCCACCAAAACAACAATGAGGGCTGCAACCAAAAAATAGCTGGGCGTTGTGGTGGGTGCCTGTAGTCCCAGCTGCTTGGGAAGCAAAGGCAGAAGACTCACTTGAGCCCAGGAGTTGGAGGTTGCTGTGAGCTATGATACCACTGTACTCTATCCAGAGCAACAGCTTGAGGCTCTGTCTCTGTCTCAAAAAGAAAAAAATAAAAGGAAAAAGTTAATATTCATGGGCATACTGCATCAGATTGTTAGAAAGTTTCATTAGCCTAGCGCAATGCATGGCATACATAAGTGCTGGATGAAGTACACCCGTTAATATTACTATTATTCATGATAAGCAATGCAGCCGGGTTGTGCCAGTCCTTTTCCACCCTATGCCTCCAGGTTCAAAAGTAAAAGAGGAAAAAAAGAGTAAGAGGAAAAGCACAGAGAGAAGGAAGAACTTCATAGGAGTCTGGAGAAATGTTTCCTTGAGGTCTGAGACCTATCTGGTTCAGCTCTATATTTCTCACGTTTAGAATATTTAACAACATCAACAACCACAGAAATATTCTGTAGTATTGCAAAAGAGGAAAGCAGTAGAAATGTCCTTCTCTGGTGGTGCAGAGCACCTACTGAGCCCATCTTATTGGTAGAAAGGTTCATAATTATTTTATCTCAAATTGCATTTTAACACCAGGGGCTGGGGCAGAGGGGTGGGGGAAATAGGGAGATGGACATCAAAGGGTACCAAGTTTCACTTAGGAGGAGGAATAAGTTTTGGAGACCTTCGGTGTAGTCTGGTGGCTGTAGTTAATCACATCTTATATCCATGAGAATTTCTAAGAAAGAGGATATTAAACGTTCTCACTGCAAAAATGTAATGAATATAGGAGGTGATGGATATGTCAATTACTTTGATTTAATCATGTGCATATATGTATATAGACACACATCACATTCACAGTGCACCCCATAAACACCTACAATTTTTATTTTTCAATTAAAAATAAATACATTTTTAAAAATAAAGTCATTTAAAAGACTATGCCACTTTATTCTACATGCAAAAAAAAAATCACTTTACCTCGTGAATCCACTCTCTTGTTCAGACACTTTTATCCAGGAAATCCTTTCTGTGCCTTCTCCAAATCCCGTCTTTATCACCCGCGTGGACCCTGCAAATAGCCACACTCTAAAATTATGATTTAGAGTGTTACCTGTCCTGAAGAAAACTTACAATGCAGCTTATCTGCATGTTCTGCTAGCCGCCATATCTGCAATGTAGTATTGTAGAAAGAGTTCTCAATTCATGAAAAAAATTGAACTTAAATAAACACTAATAAGTTGTGTGAACCATTAGACGTCTCTGAGCCTGTACTCCCCCAGCAAAATGGGGCCAATAACAACAGCCATGCCCACCACCTCATAGGGAGAAAAGAGCTACAAAGTGACTTAGTTGAAAGATTTAGGATGGCTGCATACATGAAAGGTCTATAATACTCCAAAATTGCAATTATTTTCAAAATGTGAAATTTAGTAAAAACTTCCTGGTTAATAAAAACAGTGAACACAATATATAATTCAAACTGTCTGTATTAAGTAAAACGTACAGGGTTTTGGGGTTTTTTAACCATACTATCATCTATTTATTTATTTATTTGTTTAGAATTAATATGAGGGTACAAATAATTAGGCTACATTGTTTGCACTTGTTAGGCAAAGTTCAAGTTGTAGATGAACCTTTCACCCAGGGAGTGTGCGGTGCACCCTTGCGTTGTGCCCATTGAGGGAGAGCTGACCAATCCCCCTCCCTGCTCCACTTCCCCTCTTCCCCACTTGAATTTAATTTTGTTTAAAATTCAACAACTCTCATGTGGGTGTGTGTTGTTTATCTATTAGCGTTCAGTATATTGGATTCTTATTTTTCCATTTCTATGATACTTTACTAAGAATATTATTCAACTCCATCCAGGTAAATACAAAAGATATAAAATCTCCATCTTTTATGGCTGCATAGAATTCCATGGTATACATATACCACAGTCTATTAATCCATTCATGAGTCAATGGGTACTTGGGTTGATTCCACATCTTGGCAATTGTAAATTAAGCTGAAATGAACATTCTAGTGCAAATGTCTTTATGGTAAAGTGATTTTTTTTCTTCTAGGTTGATGCCTAGTAATGGGATTGCAGGATCAAATGGAAGGTCTACTTTTAGCTCTTTGAGAATTCGCTATACTTTTTCCCATAGGGGTTGTATTAGTTTGTAGTCCCACCAGTAGTTTGAAAGTGTTCCCTTCTCTCCACACTCATGTCAGCATCTGTAGCTTATGTAGGCTGTTCTTACTGGGGTTAGATAATAGCTCTAGGTGGTTTTGATTTGCATTTTTCTGATGACTCAGGATGGTGAAAACTTCTTCATGTGCTTGCTAGCCATTCTTTTTTAATCATACTTTTAAAAACTGTATGTTTCATGGAAATTGGGTTATCTAAGAAAGTAGAAGCAGAATAGGTCATCTAAACCAGAAGTCTCCAAACTTTTTGGCAACTGATTTGATGGAAGATAATTTTTCCATAGAACAAGAGAAGAGGGATGAATTTTATATGAGTCTGCAAGCAGTTGATTTACTATGGTCTCTGTGCAGTCAGCCCTCTCAGTAAATAATAATCTGTATTTGCAGCTGTTCCGCAGCGCTAGCATCACCCCAGGATTACCACCTGAGGTCATCAGGCATTAGATTCTCCTAAGAAGGGCGCAATCTAGATCTCTCAAATGCCCAGTATACAGTAAGGTTTGTGCTCCTAGGAGAATCCAACTGCTATGTGGGGTTCTCATGGGCCACAGATGGATACCAGACCCCAGCTTTGGAATAGTGGACCTCAGATCTAAACCATTCATTTACCTGCCAATACCTTCTTCAGAATGTAACAGCTCCCCTATCATCCATTTAGCTACATAAATCATTGCACAGTCTCATATTGGCTGCATCTCTTCCTGCTGTAGATTTAGATTTTGTTCTAGTTGTCAGTTAAATGCAACGTATGTTACCACTCATCCTCCCCTTGGGATATTTTCTGAATTAAATACACTTAGGAAGAAAATGTAGTCTAAAGTTTCTCTAATTTCCATTCTCCCTTACTATTCCTTGATAAATGATGTTTGGAACTGGCAACTTCTCAATTTTAATAGTCTCTAACCTTTTAAAAATCCACAGTTTTATCCTTTTACTTCCTAATTATTCATTTTTTTCCCCAGAGACAGCTCACTGATGTAACATGTAGTTTTTATATGATCATTTCCCCAAATTTCAAGGAAGAAAAACAAAGTTCATGTAACTTATTGACAATTATTTAATTTCTATTACCATTCTTTGGTGCAATAACCAATCATAAGCATCATTATTTCAGCCATAATATTAGCAATAAAATGAGTTAATGATCAGATTTTGGGGTTACATTTAACAGAACGTTGTGTCGGGCATTTTTTTTTTCATCTGAATCTCTCCAGGTGATTTACTGTGGGAGGTGAAGATCTGTTTCATTTGTATTCAGAGTTTGCTGTGCAGCTTTCGGCCTGTCCCTGTGGTGTTTCTTCATCTACTTGTCTTTTGATCTTCATTGTCTCTGGCACTCTGCTGGAGTGCATTTCCTGAGCATTCAGCCTCAGGATTCTCTAAATATCTTTCATTTTTCCCCAACCAAGACACCACGTAAAAGGTTTTGCTCACTATACTCTGAGTAAAAAGTCGGAGAGAATCCCCAAGTCTGGCACAAAAGCAATAAAGTTACCATGTTCTTATCAGGCAGCAATTAGTCCAGGAACCATCCTTTGAGTGCACACCTACATATTTTATATTATTGGAAGTACGTGGATTCCCTACTGAATATCGTGCTCTATTATAGCAAGCTTCCCAAAGCACTACACGAGCATTTTGCATCGGATGCAATCAAGCTGCCTGAAACCACAGAATATTCAGAAAGAAATAGCGCAGGCATAAAAGGAATAATTGATTCTAGAAGTTTATCTACCTAATTTTGTTATCATGAGAGAATTGGTTGATTTACAAAATCTAAGGTTATGGGAAAAAGAATTTATGAGTAAATTGCTTTGAAAGATTTCTCCTCCCAGAAATAAGAGATGCAGAAAAAGCATCACTCACCGGACTATATTCCTCTCAGAAAGGACCATTTGCTGATCTCAAGTATGCTATGAAGTTTAATGCCTCGGAGAATTAACTCATTCTGTTCAATTATGAATGACATTTCTTAATACTTCTATAAGACCCAGCAAAAATTTCAAAATTTCTACTACAGTTTCTCATTCTTATACTCCAGACTAACTCACTCAAGAGAGTTATTTGCTTCCTTCTCTGTGTTCTCATGACATTTGGTTTATGCCTCTAGTATGGCACTTACGAGATGACAAAGACATGTGTTGTGTAGATAAATACATCATGTGTTACGTGTTTTGCAGATATATACCTATCTCTCTGAGTATACTGTAAGCTCTTTGAAGTAATTGTTTCAGCTATCTTTAAACCTTCAAAACTGGTAAAGTCTCATATATTATCAGTATAACTTATTTATCAATAAATAAATCCAAATGTCATAAGTCTATTTTTAATTAATTAGCTAATTGGTTTTATTTGCTGACCCTGCTCTGAGTTCTCAGCCACTATTTACAACTATTGGCATCTCCTTGTAGATGTCTCAACAGCAGCTCACGTTCATTATGTTCAAAACTGAATTCGTGGACATCCAATCTCTAACATTAATGTATACGTGGCCCAATATTCTCTGTTCAGTGAGTGTTACAATCTATCCAGTTATGCAAAACAAAAGCCTTGAAATCACTCTTGAAACCTTCTCTTGTACCATCTCCCTTTCCATTTCATTTCCATTTTTTCATTTTACCTGCTATATATCTTGAGTATTTCTAGTTTTTCCCCATTTTTACCTACTCATTCTAATCCACAGCACCACCACAAGTGGGTTTAGGGATAGCAAGCTAAAGGTAGTAATTAAAAGGTAAGTGAAACACAAATAGCTCAAGGAATTTTGCTGATGAAAAGAGAAAAAGAAACCTCAGAAAATAGGACAATGTGTTCAACAGTCATAGAGTTTCCATCCATCAGGGTTACCTGATAAGAGACTGGGCTCCAAAGCTGTATCTCTTATCATAGACAGTCCCAAATCATATCTTTAGAATGATAGTTTGCAATTGGTTTTATTTAGCTGCTCGAAGAACACTGGACACCAACTGTGGAATGGACTTTTGTTTAGAGAGGGAGAAAGATGCCTACTGGCTTACGGCAAAAGAAATTTTATGGAACTAAAAGAAAAGTTAAGACATTAGCATTCCTAAGATTTTTTTCTCTGATGATTCTCCTTTAGTATTATCAAGTTCTCTTGCCTGCAATTTGAGCTGTGGCCACATTTTCCACTGTTAGCCAGAGGAACTAGAATGGATTATCTCCATCCCGTGGGGAAGACAGAGATTTAAAGCATCCACTATTATGCCACTTCATAGGAATATGTTTGCACAGGAGCTGAGATAGTCAACAGCAGGCATATCCTTCTCTCTTCCCTCCATTCCTATAAATCATGTTTGGGGAAATCTGTCCATTTGCAGTTACATGTTATTTTCCCTAAGCTATCAAAACTGTCATTTGAAGAACTACTAAGGGCCATTCAGATATCGGGGCTGTGCATTGCATTAGCCAAAGTAGAATAAATAAGCTACTACTTGTTGACTCCAAAATTTCAAAGCCAACTTTGCCTTTAATGCTGAATGCCTTTAATGCTTCTAGTCCATAGAAGGTAGAGGTCTGGAGAAAGTATCCAAAAAATGATATTTAGATATCAAAAGGCAAATAAATGTTTCCTAACAGAGAAGGTAGAGGATTAGCAGCAACAAAACAGAATGGGAGAACTCACGGCTTTTTTAAACACCTGATGTTTGAGGGGCCGACAAAAAGTGTGGCATAGATGGGAATGTGGACAAACACCGTACGAACTGGACTAAATAATGACAGATGAGATTGGACTAACTCAGTAACTCTGGACCAGATGACAATAGAAAGGTCTTCATATTAGAAAGTTTCATTTCATCTTGTAGTCAAAGATCTAAAACAGGGCTTGAAGCAGATTTTGTTTTTAGTAAGATTGCATGGCAGTCCCGTAAACTTTAGACTGGAATGGAAAAAGATTTGTAACAGAAAAGGGAGAAATTTCTAAGAAAATCCTGAAAGGGTATTTTTAAAACTGTGATCATGTTGAATTGAGAGATGGCAGATGTAAGAAAGAAGCATGAAGTCAAATTGACAGACGTGGGTGACGGGTAGTGTGTAAACTGAGAAACAGAAAACAGTTACTAACTCTGCCTGGGAGCTGTAGCTTGATGGGAGGTGGTGAGGCCATTGGCTGTGATAAAAAAATACCAGAATGGGAGTAGACTTGGGAGGTGGCGGTTGTAGAAAATAATGAAATTTTACTTTGGTATGTGTAGTATTCGAGGAACCTGAGCTGCAGTTAAGAAAGCAACTGGATGTAAATATGTACAGAGTTCAAGCCTGGAGATGTAAGTTTGAAAAACAGTGACACATGGGTGGTAGTTGAAGATACCGGGTAAATGAGATTATCTCAAACTATGTATTATTAGAAGGAAAAAATAAAGAACCTGAAACTGTGGAAGGCCATGCCAGCAGGTAAGAAGAGGATTTCAGTAAAAGGGACTGAGTACAAAGAGCTAGAGAAAAAAGAAAAAAGTCAGACGAGAGAATTGTCTCAGAAAACACAAGAAAAAAACAACAACTTTAGGAATAAAGAATGAGCAACAGTAGAAGAAACAGCACATGGATGTTAAGTAGTGCTGAAGCAAGCTAATCCTGAGTTAGTTAGAAAATTTAGTTTTTCCATAAAGTACCAGAGAAAGGTTAAAAAATAGATCTCAAATGGGTACAATAACTTATTAAAATGTTACTTGCATAAGTACTAGAGATATAGTATCATACCTTTAAAAAGAAAGATCCCCGAGTGAAAGGGTTTGGGATATGGGAGGTTTTTTTTTTTTAATATAAATTAGTATCAATCTCATCATGGTATTTGGCAAACCCAGGGATACCTGAATCCTGCCTTAAATCCGACCTCTTCTTTCCCCCTTTGGATTCCTGCAGAGATATAAGTACCACAGCAGAATAACAATTTTACATTTTAATCTTACAAGGTCAGATTGCAATGTAGAATTGTTGCATGCCAAAATAAACCACATGGAGAACTTACTTTATATCATACTTGATCTACTGAAATAGTCTCCTAATGGAAACACTGATATGATCAGCTCTGCTTCCCCTACCCCAGCACTGAAACCATCAAAACTGAGTATTTTGACCCAAAGCACAGCTGGGAAGAAGGCAACTTGCATAAGAGAACAACCTTGAAAACAATAACACTTAGGTGTCTGAGATCCCCTGAACATGCCTGTCCAGAAAGTTCTCATACGTCACTTATCAGCCCAGTAGTGCTTTAAATTTGGTAAAACCATATCTTCTCCTTCATGCTTCACCTCCTCATTGAAAAGAGAATTTATTGATAAAAGTTCACATAACATTAAATAACATTATTATTTAACTTTTAATTCAGTTTATCTTCATGTTTAGGTGACCCATTTGCTTTGAAATCCTGAAAGCAGAGTTTATGCTTTTAGTTAAATTGCCGGTGACATTCAAGGTTAAGAACTCATCTTAGGAAAACCATAAAATTAACAAGGGATGTTTTAATCCTAAATTAAGTCACTTTAGGGTACACATTCATTACAAGTAAGAAATATTTTTAGAGGCATGTCTCTAAAAATAGAATGAAAAATAGAATGGAATTCACCTTGATTTCACAATAGTTATATATATCCATCTGTACTATCAAATTTTGCACATTTACTCATGATATTTCTAAAATAAAACTTAGAGGTAGAAGAAATTATACATTTCTAGATCTAAATTTGAAATAAGTTATTCTTCCAACGAAGCTGACAAGTTAATTTATTTAATTCTGTAATATAAGACAGAAGAGCAATTTGCTTTCAGGCTACAATTCTGTTCAAATGGACGGGCAATTTGGTTAATTTTTAATTATAAAAGAAATGGGGATATCATGAAGATAATTTTAAGTAGATAATATAAAAGGTCATTTTAAATTTATGTTAGAATGCATATTTTAATACCTATGCTCAAATATGGATGTATCCTAGGAATAAATCCCATTTTAAATAAAATATTACTACTATGATTTATGAAGATCGAAGTATGAAGATGTCAGAAAGCTGAGCAATTTCCCTTGCTTGATTTGTCAGCCAATCCTTTTCCTTCCCCCAAACATTTCTATTAAAGACTCCCCAGATTCTCAGCGAGCTGACTTCGGTTATGAGCATCTGTATTTGCCCCTCACTGATCTTTTTTACCCAGGAACTAACATGGGGAGAAATGTGCCAGACACATAAGTCACAGAACCAGCCAGGTGTGGCATTATGTTCTGCCTGCTCACAGATATCTGTAGAGGGTAAAAATAGCAGATTGATTATTATTTTATTATTATTATTATTTTGCTTGGGGATAGCCATATGTTGGAAGGAATTGAGTATTTTGTCTATTGGTTGGATAAAATGGCCTGGCCAAAATTACTCTGGCAAAATAGGATTAGTGGTTATTGGGTAACTCAAAAGATCTGTTCTAGAATGTATAAATCTAGAATTTAGAAGTTATATATTCATAGCAAGAAGAGGAAGAATGAGCACATAAGGGGAAGCAGGGACATCGTGAAAAACTGCCATCCAGAGCAAGGATCCACAAGGGGTGAAGGGGTGGATAGTAAAGATTTTAGGCTTTCTGGGCCACACAGAGTCTGTAGCAATGGCTCAAGCATGCCATTAAAAAAAAATAAATAAAAAGCAGGCATGAACAATAGGTTTAAAAAAATTAGTGTGGCTATATGCCATTAAAATTTTAATTGCAAAAACAAATGGCAGGCCAAATTTAGCTTACAAGCCATAGTTTGCCAATTGTTGTCCCCAGAGTACTATTGTCCAGTAGAAATCTGTGAGACACAGATATAATTTAATATTCTAGTAGCCACATTAAAAAGTTAAGATAAGCAAGTGAAAATGATTTTGTAAGTATATTTTACTTAAGACAACGTGTCCAAATTTCTATCCTTGCAATCTATCAAAATAAAAAAAAAATTATTGAGAAGATTTACATTTTTTTTATTTCAAAATATTACAGGGCTACAAATGTTTTTGGTTAGGTGGATCATTTCGTTATGGTTGAGTCAGGGTATAAGTAGGAACATCACCCAGATACTGTTCATTATAGCCGTTAGGAACAAGCGGCTCCAGTTCAACCCTCTTCAAGGCTGAGTAGTATTCTGCAGTATACATATACCACGTTTTGTTAATCCACTATATGAATTGATAGGCACTTGGGTTGATTCCATATCTATGCAATTGTGAATTCTGATACAGTAAACACTCCAGTGCAGGTGTCTTTTTGACAAAATGACTTCTTTTCCATTGGGAAAGTAACCCAGTAGTGGATTTTTCGGTTCTTTGAGAAAACTCTATACTGTTTTCCAGAGGGATTATACTAATTTGCAGTCCCACCGACAGGGTATGACTGTACTGTCTCTCTGCATCTGTACCAGTATTTGTTGTTTTTGCACTTTTTAATAAAAACCATTTTACCAAGGGCAAAGTGATGTCTCATTGTGGTTTTAATTTGCATTTCCTTGATGGTTAATGACTAGAGCATTTTTTCATATTTATTGGCCATTTGTTTATTTTCTTTTGAAGTTTCTATTTGTGTCTTTTTTCCACTTTTCAATGGGTTGTTTTTTTCTTCCTGTTTTATTTGATTTCTTCATAGATTCTGTTAGCCCTTTATCGGATGTAGTTTGCAAATGTTTTCTTCCATCCTGTCAGTTGTCTATTTGCTCTGTTCATTATTTCCTCAGCTTTGTAGAAGCTTTGTAATTTAATTCAATCAAGTCCCACTTACTTATTTTTGTTTTTGCTATGATTGCCATTGGGGTCTTCTTCATAAATTCTTTCCCTAGGTCAGTATCTAGAAAAGTTTTTCCAATATTTTGTTAGAGCATTCTTATGGTTTCATGGCTTACATTTAGGTCTTTTATCCACCTTGAATTAATTTTTGTGAGTGGTAAGAGAACTCTAGATTCTGTTTTATTCTTCTAAATGTGGCTATCCAATTCTTCTAGCATCATTTATTACATTTAGCTTCTTTTCCGTAGTATATATTGTTGTTTATTTTGTTGAAGATCAGTTGGTTGTATGTGGTTTATATCTATCTCTGTTCTATTTCATTGGTCTATGTCTCTATTTTTTGTGCCAATACCATCCTTTTTTGATTATTATAGTTGTAGTATACTTTCAAGTCTGGCAATGTGTTGCTCCATATTGTTATTTTTGCTTAAGATTGCTTTGATTATTCAGAATCTTTTGTCCTTCCAAACTGAAGTATAGAATTTTTTTTCCAGGTTTATGAAATATATCTAGATCACAGATCTAGAAAAAATAATTCTACATTCGCTTATAATAATAAGTCTTGGAAATCTGGTGTGTGTTTTGTACTTAATAGCACCACTCCATTAAGAGTAGACACATTTCAAATGCTGAAAGGTCACCATGATGAGTGGCTGTATATTGTTCTATGCAGCTCCAGAATATACACAAGATGATGAAAGTAGTATTCAATGTCCAACTTCCTTATGATTTTTAGTTACAATACTTTTTAATAGTACCCTGGGAAGATCTTGTTATTCGAAGCCACCAAGACTTAATCTAAAGTATGAATAAATCAATGAGTGAATTAACAATAAAATGAAAGCTAACTGATAAGCTATTATATCATCTCCTACTATATATTTTAATTTAGCTTAGTACTTTATTTATTGGGACTAATGTTTTTTTAAGAAAAGAGGCTTTGTCTTGCACGTTTGTATTTCTACTTCTCCTTTACACTCTTTCCTTACTTCATTCCATGGAGATATTCAAAAACTATTTATTGAATAGTATTGAATGTATTCTTCATTATATTTACCATATACTCACAAAAAAATGTTTGTGCTGCTTTAAAATAAATGATTCCACTCTAACATAGAACTATATTAAGTACTAGGTAACTAAGATGAGAGATGCAATAACTCAAGAATTCTATAAATTAGCCAAGAAGACCAAAATGTAAATAAGTCAGTCTAGTAATGAAGGAAAGGAGCAATCACATTTTCTTTAGAGAGATAAAGGCTGGATAGGTGTTGCTTAGGCAGATCAATTCCTCATGGTGGTAAGCAACAAAGCCATGGTATTATTGATCAACACTGACTTCTGATCAAAAGGATGAAGGAGAAAGTAAAAGAGACAAAAAAAAAAAAAACTAACTATAAACTAGCTACATACTGGGCATTTAAAGTCTTTTCAGGTCATTTGAAGAACTTCAAAATATTTACAAATTTCCATTTTATTCAAAACAAACAATTGTTCCAAACAATATCTCTCAAATTACAATCTGTTTTCTTTAAGATTGTAAAGGATAGGCAAAAAAAGGAAAATTACTATCTCCACCAAATCTCCGTATCCACTTTAGCAGTGACAACGCTTTTTCCATTTGAGACAAAGAAACTTGAGTTTGAATGGTTTTGCTGATTTGAGCTCAAAACGTGCCCTTATGTTAAAGATTCAAGATCTTATAATTTACAATCCCGAATGAAATCTTTATAGGTGTGAAGTATTTCAACATCTATCAAGAACAGAGCATGTTTGCTGAAGAAATGACACTTTTGAAATCTTGCATTTGGCTGACCTTTCTCTTTTTGTTGGCTTATTCAAGTTAAATGGCTACAGAGAATCACTAAGTGTTGGGAAAAAATAGTAAAGAACCTCAAAATCTTTAGAATTCAGAGGCACTTACAGACAGGAGATCATTTCCTTTTATTGCAGGAACACCTGCCAATGTCTGATCATTCTGATGATTAGTTCAAACTAATCATGAATGATTCATTAAGTCACTCTTTAGTTTATAATGAGGTCTAAGCGTCATATCCCTGGGAGATGGAGATACCAAAAAGACTATTATATTTTACTTAAAATATTTTGCCAAAAATGTAAGTTAATGCCTCATTTTATGTATCCCACAGTATAAACAAAGAAAGTTAAGTGACAGTAAGTTAGAAAGTCTCACAGAGACTTCATAATCACGAATTCAACAATTTTCTACGTGTCCCATTTAATCTGTCAAAATACATCTTTGTGTTGGTCATTATTAATGTTACTTGTGAAACTGATTCATAAGCAAATTAGAATAGGAAAACTCAGCTAAAAAGGTGCTAATCGAAAAAGTTCCTGGCCAGAGTATATATTTATATATAACAATATAAATGATTTGTTAAGACTTAATATATACTAAAGTATCTCCATAGAGTATAGTGTCATTTAACCTTAAATAGACTCTATAACTGGGTGGCACCTGTGGCTCAAAAGAGTAGGGCTCCAACCCCATATATCAGAGGGAGGTGGTGTGTTCAAACCCAGTTCTAGCCAAAAACTGCAAAAGACAAAAAAATAGACTCTATAATTTAGATTTTCTTTCTCTTAGCTAGACACCTACAGAAACCAGGACATGTGGAGTTTACATAACTTGCCCATGTTGACAGTAAGTGGCAGATCTGGAATTCATTTATTTGTTTAATCAATAAATGTTTATTGAGCTCCTTTTCTGAGTTGGCACCAATCTAAGGGATAAAGCAATGAACAAAACAGATGAAGTCCTTGTTCTTATGGCATATACTAGTAGACAAGATAGTAAATTATTGAAAAAATACAAATAAATATATAATTAGCAATATGGGTTTAGTAAGGTGAGAGTCTGTCTACAGGAAGGGAAATGGGGGGAAAGGTTTAGCTGATCTGTGATTTCGTACCTTGAATCATGCCTGGCCTCTCTGTTAAAATAGCATTTGAGCAGACATGTGAAGGAAGCAAGAGAGTGGTACAGAATGGACAGGGGTAAAAGGGTTGGTTTGTTTGTTTTTAAGTGACAGATATTTCTTTTTATTATTATTATCATTATTGCAGTTTGGGGCCAAGGCTGGGTTTGAACCAGCCACCTTCAGCCGGTGTCCTACTCCTTTGAGCCACAGGCACCACCCCAGGGTAAGAGTTTTAAACACGCAGTGTGACTTGACCTAAACTTTTGTTGTCAATTGATTACTCTTATTATGTCATAGAGAACAGAGCATGATGGAGATACAGGAGGTCAAAATGTAGAAATACACTGAGATATGAATGTAGATTTGTCTAAATGAATAGAAATCAATAGTGTAAAAAGGTCTAATTTTGAACGTGGCACCAATATTATGAGATGAGGTACATGAGATAATTTTGGGAAACCGCAGCATGTCCGTGGTATTTACAGGTAACATTGAATGAACTTCTGTAGGGAGCAAATATAGCCAAGTACAAAACATCTGTCTGTCTTTCCTGCCCTAAGGACTAAGAACTGCGATATTCAGAAATCAAGAAAATATGAAAGACACAGCAGTATACCCAGTGCCATAGTTCGGGACTTTGTCTCAAAAGAAATAAAAAGTGAAAAGAACCAGCAAAGAAGGCTGAGGAGGGGGGTCCGTGAAGTAAGCAGGGAACAAAAAGCTTGATGTCTTTGAAACAATGTACTGAAAGTATTCCAGGAAAACTAAATTCTGAGTGTTGGATGTAAAACTCATGATTCAGATGTGATTGCAATAGTGTTAGTACGTAGTATAAAATTAAAAACAGGAAAATATAAGCAACGCCAACTACAAAAACATAGAAAATAATTTTCTTTTGCTATATGTAACATTTAAAGGTGCAATAAGAAATCACATTTTTATATCCTGATTTCCTACATAATTTGTGTTATAAAACGGCAGGCATGCTTTTATTTGTTGTCTTGTTTTATTATATGTACATATTCGCAGAGCTGCTAAGAGAAAAGACTTCTTTTACTAAAGGTAACGAGGGATGAGGAATCACTGTTTATGCACAAGGGGAGAAAAGGAAAACTCTGAGTGTTTTGATGCAAGTTCCTTTAATCCCCAACTTGTCAAAGCAGAGAATAGAGGTGTATGTGTCCAAAGGTATTTCATGGAAACGTACTTAGATGAAACATTTAAATTCTAACGTGAAATGTGAACATTGAAAATTAAGAGGCATCATAAATAACATGAGGAATCAAATAATATGTTTATAGAAAAACTAAGCTGAGAAATAATGGACAAAATTCTACCCCCCAAAATCTGACTCAAGCCTTAACTTTAAAAAAAGAAAAAAAAATACAAAGAAACCTTATATAAGACCTAATACAAGTTTTCAGGATAAAAACAAAGTCACTTCATTCCTGAAGTCTTCCCTGATATTTGATTTAGTAAGAAAAAGAAAGAAGAGAGAATGGGAAGGGAGCTTACTTCATGAAAATCTTTACAGATCTTATCTCCATTTAAGCAGCATAACATAATGGCCTGAAATGATTTAAATCATTTACATCTGTCTCACAGACAATAAAGAGTATAAGTGACACTGCAATCCAGGATAATTTAATTCCAAATTTTTACTTTTTGTTTTTGCATATGCCATGTTTTTAAAATTTTGGTATAATTTTTGTTTTTATTTATTTATTTATTTATTGAGACAGAGTCTCACTATGTCACCCTCGGTAGAGTGCTGTAGCGTCACAGCTCACAGCAACCTCAAACTCTTGGGCTTAAGTGATGCTGTTGCCTCGGCCTCCCCAGTAGCTGTAACTGCGGGCGTCTGCCTCAATGCCCAGCTATTTTCTGTTGCAGTTGTCATTGTTGTTCAGCAAGTCGAGGCCAGGCTTGAACTCACCAGCCTTGGTGTACTTGGCCAGCGCCCTACTCCCTGAGCCACGGGCACCGAGCCTGGTTATAATTTTTAGATAGCAGTTATCATTGGGTTTGCATTTGAATTTTTAGATCCAGCGTGATATCTCCAGTACCTCTGCAATTCTCGAGACACACAGGTGGCAAACCCTGGCTCTGACAGCTTCCTTTCCATCAAATAATACTGAGAGCAGGAAGCACTTACTTGAGCCAGGTGCTGTTCTAAGTAACTTTCATACAGAAATCTATTTAATCCCCCAGACAATGCTATGAACTAGTGACTGTTACTCGACTGTTAAAGAGACATGGAGTGGTTAAATTACTCACCCATGATCACACAACTATTAAGTGACAGCACTGGGATTTGAAAACAGCTATTCACCATGGTGCCACAGCCTCACTTTGAGCAATTACTGGAAATCTCTAAGCAACTTTATACCTTTGCCACCGACATTGAAACTTAATTCTATACCAGATTTTATCTTTACTTTTAGAAACAATTTTATGTGTAAAATGTGACTTTTTATTTTTTAATAAATGTCTCCCCAAATAAATTATGAACTTTTACAAACTGGGCCATAATTCAAACTTTGCGTGCATATAACCTTTGATTGTCCACACAATGAATGTTGTGTTTATAGTGAGGACTTGATACCTACTACAAAACAATCATGGAATTATTGTTATATTTAATTTGGTTCTCTCATGGTAAAGTTGAAATCATGTAATAAAATGTTTAAAATTATATTTTTTGAACCAGTAAAAATGTCTAAGGCAGTGGGATAACTTAAACATTTTTTAACATTATTCATAAAAATTATAATTTTCCACCTTTGAGAATATGCTTATTACTGAACTAGAGATACTCTTAGGAATGTATACCCCAAATCAACAAATCATTTCAAGGAAAAATGAAACCATGCCATTGTGCTGAATATACAATCAGGCATTATTTTCTCACCTAAAATAAGTTATTTAAAATTAAGGAAACCACTTAATTTATCTTCCAGAAGTCATTTTTTTTTTATTTTTCGTTTCACTATGTGCAATAAATGGGGATTGCATTTTTAATTTCATTCTGTAATATGTGCTTATGTTTTACTCATTCAATTATTTTACATAAATGTATGCCACTATTATATGACATAGGAGAGCTTATTGGCTCATTTCCATACTATGGATTCCACTTGACCTACCAAATAAAGTTCATAAGGTTTAAGAAAACCTCTTGCAATCTCCGTTCTTCATAGCAATGCCTGGCACACGATGTAATAGTAAATATCCACTATAATGGTTGTTGAATCAATAAGTAAATGGCTGAAGGACTAAGAATATCTAATTAATTGAGTAAAGGATTGCCACTTATCTTTGTAATTTTGTTTTTCCAATTATAGCTACTATACAAATATAGGTTGGGTGACTCTATCAAGTAATTCTAAAAGAAGTTTTGAATAATGTATTTACTTGCTTGTTTATTTAAACATATGGAAATAGAAGTACTAACATTACTGGCTTGCTTAACAATTTAGCAAACTTCTGTTACGCAAGCTACATTTCTTTGTCCCTGGAGTTTTCAGAAAATGCATGTATTTTCCTATCTCCCTTCTGTTCATCACTTTCACCCAATTCCCTCTCTGTAATACATACGTTATGTGTTATAAAGAGTCACATGCTCATAGCCTCCTCTCCTCTCCTCTCCTCTCCTCACCAATCTCCCTTCCTTTTCCTATACTTTTCTGTTTTTTTTTTAAGACAATTACAACTGGATGCTCAAAGTAATAATACCAACTTGATTAACTTGAATGCACCAGAAAACAAAAACCTTGGTAATTAAGAATGATGAATATGGATGTGGAGTGTCTAAGACCCATCGTCAGTCCTTTGGGACTGGAGACAAGTTACCTAATTTCCGTCCCCCTCTGTTTTCTCATCTGCCAAATTCTATTGAAAGGGTAGTATGTTTTTCACAGTATCCTTGTGAGAATCAAAACATCATGTCCAACACAGAAGTATTATTTGTTTCATGAGCATCTTAACTTTTGCATAGAAAAGTGACTTTTCATGGTAGATATTTGAGAAGAGTTGAACCGAATTGGGTTATGTTTAATTAAAGGAACATCTAAGCAGACACTCAGGCCCTGCTTTTCTCTGTACCCTCCACAGAACTTAATCAGCGTTTAACAATGGTGCTCACCAAGGCATCACGTTGAGAGTTGATGATAGTTCCGGGAATACACTAGCCTCAATTGTTTCCTCAAAGAATAGTATCAGTAATGTCACTCCCATGAGGCAAGATTTTTGACACAGGATTCTATTTCAATAACATTCAGACTGTTGCCATGTCCTGCTTCCACGGTGTCACCAGAAAGTACCTTCCCTCCACTATATTCATGATTAATATTTCTTTGTGCTCTTTTTTTTTATTTGCTGATACTGTATTTATAATTCTTAAAATAACTTTATTAAGATATAATTGACATATAATAACATTTTAAGCATATAGTTTTTCTATTAAATCATAGCCATGTATATTAACGCCATCATGGGCTACGATGTCCTGGATTTATATACAATTTGAAATGTTTTCATCAAACTGGTTAACATAGCCTTCATGGCATTTTCTTAGTTATTGTGTTAAGACATTTATATTCTACACGTAGTAAATTTCACATGTACCTTTCTAAGATGCACTGTAAGTGTGGTCCCACCAGTTACTCTCCCTCCACCCATCCTCTCCCCTCCCCTCCCTCTCCCCTTTCCACTTTGAGATATCATCTAACTCCAGGAAGATTATCCCACATCACAAAATCCCCAAACCAGAGATATTGGCGTGGATGTGGAGGAAAGGGAACACTTCTACATTGCTGGCGGGAATGCGAACTAATTTGTTTCTTTTGGAAAGATGTTTGGAGAACATGTAGTTTTATTATTTGTATACATTTTGACACGCGTATCCATTCCCACAACTAGAAAGATAAAAAAAATACATCTATCATCCCCCCCATATTTTCCTAGAGCCTCTTTGTATGCATAATTCCTCCTTCCACACTTTCCTGACCCTCTATCCACAAAGAAAATGCTGGTCTGCTTCTTGTAAATCTAGATGAGTGTGAATTTTCTAGAATCTCATTTTCTAGTATAAATGGAATCACACTGCATGTACTTTTTTGTCTGCCTCTGTTTACTCCGCATTAGTATTTCGGTCTTCACCCATTGCTGTGTATATCCACGGGTCACTCCTTATTACTGACAGGCGCTCCCTTGCATGGACACACACCTGTTGATCCTTTCATCTCTGATGGGCATCTGTAACGTTTCCGACTGTCAGCCATTACAGAGAAAGCTGCTATGGACATCCATGGAGATACCTTTGTATTGGACTTATGCTTTCCTTTCTGTTAAATGAATACTTAGGAGTGTAAGGGCTAGATAATACCGTACATGTATTTTTCTTTTTTAAAGAAATTGCCACCCTGTTTCCAAAGTTGCACCATTGACACTTTCACCAGCTGTGCATAAAAGTTCCAATGTTTTCATGTTCTTTCAAACATTTTGTATGTCAATCTTTGATTCCATGCTTTCTGCTAGATGTGCAGTGGTATCTCATTGTGGGTTTTATTTTGTCTTCTAATGACAGCTGATACTGAGCATTTTATCTGGCCTCTGGTAATTTCCTCCCATACGTGAGCTGATCCACATCTGCTGAATCCTTCATGGGCACACGCTGCAGATGTCCAGATGTCTCTCTGTACAGCTCTCTCCTTTTTTTACTGTACCCTGTTAATTCTGGTCTTCCATGACTCTCAATTTCCTTTACTCAGCTCAAAAAATCAACTACACTTATCCTAAGTGCCCCTGGCTCTGCAGTGTAGAAACTTTGCAAGGAAATAAGTCTAAATAAGGAAATTTAGACTTCATCTGGATTATTTCTTTTCTCCCTCTGAGATTATGGTGTTTGGCTGCCTGGTGCACATCATCCTAAAACCATTGCCTCACGTATTTTCTTCAATTTTAAAATTCTTCACCAGGGAAAGTTAATCTGTTCTCTAGAACTCCAACTTGATCAGAAGCAGAAGTTTCCTTGCATGGTCCTTGTCTCTATTAGCTACTATATCACAATAGGCCTTGGCTTATTCTGTGTATTTATATCTTTTTGCTATGAGCCGTAGATTTAGATAAAGTTTCAAATTCCAGATAACCTGTCAGCAATATGAATTTAGGTAAGTAATTTATATGAATCTCTATTTTAATTGTGAATTTAAGCTAATAATATTTATCTCATGGTGGAAAGAACTTTAAATTTGATATGTATATACAGTGCTTGCATAGTGACCAGAACATAGTTAATAATTGACCAGCATGCATTTTTTTTTTTTGTCACTTTGTCACTCTTGGTAGCATACTATGGCATCATAGCTCACAGCAACCTCAAACTCCTCGGCTCAAGTGATTCTCTGACCTCAGTCTCCTGAGTAGCTGGGACTATAGGCACCCTTCACAATGCCCGGCTATTTTTGGAGATGAGGTCACACTCTGGCTCAGGCTTGTCTCGAACCTGTGAGCTCAGGCAATCCATCCAAGTAAGCCTTTCAGAGTGCTAGGATTGTAGGTGTGAGCCACCGTGCCCACCCTCAGCATGTATTTTAATACATGGTCATCAACAGTACTATTAATAGTAGGCTGGGAAGTTGCAGGATGAAAAAAAGAAGAAGATGGGCAGATATACATATGGAATCAAAATAAACAGACTTACATTCCTTCATATCTAGGTCAGAAATGATGTTCACATGAGCTAGACTCCTTTACATGGTGTCTGAGCAGACAGGGCTGGAATTTTTCTCAATGGTTTCTGCTATTTCTAAGCAAACCATCAGCACCACCACCTTTCATTTCCACAACTTCCCTTTGGATTTTTAATGCAACAAAAGTCTATTCAAATCTTGCAGGATTTAGAGCCTTTTGTGTGAATTTTTGAGTGTATGTTCTGACACTTGGGAAATTGACCTTAAAGCTACATTTTCATAGCACATTTTTCTAAGTATGGTAACAATTAAATATAATTCATATGCAATAATAAAATGTAAAATAAAAGTAGCCATAGATTACATAAAGGCATGGATATATCAGTAATCTAGTCACTGTCTTTTTTTCTTTTTTTTTTTTTTTTGGTTTATTTCAAAATATGATGCTGGAAAATGTTTTGGTTACATGGATCACTTTTGTTATGCTTACCATGGCACTATAAGCGCATCTCCCAGTCGTGTTCATTGTATGAGGTAGGTACTTGCCCATCTCCTCCTCCTTCCTTCTCCTGCTTGATGTTTAATGAATTTTACTGGCTTCTGTGCCCATGTATGCTCATCAGTTAGTTCCAAGTTAGTAGTGAGTACGTGTGATATTGTTTTCCCAATCTTAGAAACTTCACTTAGGGTAATGGTCTCCAGTTCCATCCAAACTGTTGCCAAAGTCATTCATCCAACTTCGCTGGCTGAATAATATTCCATAATATACTTATAGCACATTTTGTTAAGCCACTCACAAATGGATGAACACTTGGGTTGATTCCACATCATCTCTGTGATTGTGAATTGTGCAGCAATAAGCATTTAAATATTGGTTTTGATTTTCTTCTTTTATGAGAATAGCTACACCTTCTTTCTTTTGGTTTTGCTGAGATCCTGGCTCAATCATCCTCTCTCAGCAGCCACAAGCAGAGGAGAAGAGGATAAGAAGAGTCTGAATGGAGGGCAGCCAGCACCCTTGTCTCTGTTCCTCTCTACAGAAGCAGGATACCTGGAAAGTCCCGGCTCTGAGGTCATGCAGATGCCCCAGGACCCACTGGCCCCTTATGGCTCTGCAATCTGGGCCAGAGTTGAAAATGTTTGTGTGCAATAAATGGGGTGAAAACTAAGGGTCTGAAGCCCCCTGGGGAGGACAAAGGTACACAGTGGGTGGAGATGCAATATGGCATCTGACATCTCAGCTTGAGTCTGGGGTGGGGGGCCGGCAGCCTCGTGCTTTGTCCTCAAGAAGTTCCCAGTTCACTGGTGGCAACAACTTTTGGACTCATGAGAGTAGAAAGGCTGTCCAGGAGCTCCAGAGCCTGCTGACTGTCAGATACGTGAGGGAGGGAGAAACAAACACTTCATCTACCTTCTTCACTGGACTTCAAGCCTCCCAGAGGCTGATCTCCACTAATATGTTGTTCTGCTCTGCCTCTTCTTCCTATGGTAGGTTCTGGCATTTTTCCCTTGGAACTACAATGGGTCTATCTTTGTTTGTTTGTTTTCTTTTCAACTAAAATTTCTTCTTTCTGAAATGACCTGATAGCTGTTGTCTCTGGTTAGCCATCTTGTCCCTCTAGTCACTATCTCTCTTATTAATAAAAGTAGTGGAATCAGACCTTTAATAAGAATATTGTATTAATATTTAAGAAATTATTAAGCAATGTTGTAAGAGAAATATCATGTCAATCAGAAAACTCAGAATAGTAATATGAGGCAAATGAGTTTTATATCTGAGGTTTCATAATTTAACCAGATATGGTGTTATTAAATGCCAATATATGATAATATTAGTGATTATTCTTTGGATATCCCTATGCAAATACATGTTGAAAGCTATAGCAATATGATCAATGATATACAAGTTACAGATACATGCATCTATTTTATTTATTTATTTATTTGTGGTTTTTGGCTGGGGCTGGGTTTGAACCCACCACCTCTGGTATATGGGGCCGGCGCCCTACTCCTTTCAGCCACAGGCTCCGCCCATATCTATTTTATTTTTACTTAAGAAAACATGCCAAGCAAGGCAAAGAATAAGCTTGCAAATTAAATTAGGATAATAGAAGGCAATATGTCTTTTTGAGGATTAAAGAGGTATCTGAAAGTATTGTTTTGCTTCAATTGATATTTGCATATATGCATATGTCAGTGTGTGTTCAACCAGAGAGTGGGAACCAATCAGAAGTATATAAAAGATTGACTGCGAACACTTGCATTACAAAAACGGAAAGCTGGTAAGGCCTGTTTAAAATGTGTAAGACAGGCTGTTAGGAAGGGGAGGCCGAAGCCTACAGCTCAGGCTGAATGTGAGATCCACAGGGGGAATTTTCTCTTCTTTAGGAAACCTTCATCTCTGACTTTAAAGGTTTTCAACCAATTGTTTCAACTTATCCAGATTACCTAGGATAGGATGCCTTATTAAATGTCAATTGATGATGAGCTTTATCAGATCTACCAAATATTTTCATAGCAGCATCTAGATTCTTTGAATGGCTGACTAGGGAAAATGACCCAGTCGCATTGACACATTAAAAGATCAAGACCATCACAGGGCTCGTGTGTTCTCCTACTGGAACTAGAGACTAGAAGGCTGAAAGCCTATCAGTCCTGTGTGTCTGAGCTCAGTCCCACCAGTCATTAAACCCTGAGGCAATAGAAAAGAGTCAGAGTTATAAATAGCTTCTCTCTGCAGTCATATTTCTTCCAAAGAAGAAATTAGGATCTAATTTCTAAAAGGCTAAAGGTCATTCTTGATTATTTTTCCTGTTTTTGTAGGAAGAAAGCAAGAATGGAAATTTGGCTTCTCTGAATGCAATGCTCTTAGTCAAAGATCATTCTCCAGTAACTTATTCATGAACTGTGGGAGGAAAATAATTTAACTGTCCTCCTATTGTACCACATGCATCAAAGATCAGTTCACCCTGTGGCTACTGATTATGGCAGGCAATTGTCTAGTCGTAATTGGAAAACTCCATAGCGGGTACATGAAATAACGAGACTGTGAAGTACAGTTTCATAGAGCAAGGATGTGGATTACTGCCATAGACATAGAGAAATACAAAGAGATGTCTTAGGGACACATAAAATGGAAACGGCTATCATGTACATGTATATATGTATACGGAAAATGCTTTTCCTCAGTGTAAATATACAAATTACATTAGGAGAACATTTAGTAATATCACCGTGGAATTCAAGATATGAGCCTGCTATCACAAAATTAAATGTCTCGAGTTTGTTTTCCTTTTTCACATAACCTCTGACTGATTTAACCTAATTGTTCCAACATCCAAAAATACCACTAGCATTCACCTTGAGGTTTTTGCCATGGGGTCTTCAGGCACGTACGGTATCCCTGAATATGCTGTAAAAGTGTCTCGGAAGGAATATCCCAGTTTTGTATCCGTTCATATCTGTGAAGTTTTCTGTGGAGGTGGTTGTTTACTAATGTCTTTAAATCATCAAATATTCCCTTATCATAAAATGATTCAGGTGCGTTCTGGCTTATATACTCATAGCTAGGCAGTTATAATTGTAATCCAAATAATTAAGTTCAAAGTCTCAGTGTCCTGGGTGTGTTTTTATCTCTTTGAAACACACCTAGATTTTTCATCTACAAAATTGGAATGAAAATGTTTTCTGTAAGGGGCTACTATGAATAACAAATGAGATGATGAATGAAGCTTGTAGATGATGAAATGCTTTACATAAATTAGTTTTACTGGTATATTTTTAAGTGTAAAGGAGCATAGCACCAGTGTTCTATCTGAGAACTCTAACAGCTTGGAAATATTCCTCTGCTTCCTTAGAGAAGCAGTGATACCAACACTTCCTTGGTTGGGGCTGAGGCTGTGTTTCAGTTTTAGCAAATGTTACTTCTGTTGTAACTTCGGCATCTCCTTACTTCTTTGTAGATTATAACTTCTGAAAGTCCATATGTTTTTTAAGATGGCATTTCCTTTTATTGCCTCATCACAGCATAAAGGAGTAAGGGAACAGAAATATCTGAAAATTGTACTGGCCTCAGCAGCCCCTTTCATGGCCATGAATGAGGTCACATTTTTGAAGTTGTTATCATGAAAGGATATAACTACAATCTCTCGGCTCTGTCTTTAAAATTCTCTCCCTGCTGGCAACAGACAGGAATCCTCCCTGTGATTCTTACATTCAGCGTTTCCATTGGAAAAACCAACTGCTCTGTCCTTCCACACTGAGCCACCATCCTCTATTTAGCTGTATCCTGATCCCATGGATGTGAACACGCGTTTAGTGTCCCTGGGATAAAGCTGTGAATATGACCTAGTCTTGACTTCCACAGCCACCTTTCTGCCCACAACTCTGCTATTGCTCTGGCTGATCTTCACGGCTCTGCACTGAGGTAGATACCAGCCAAGCCCTTAGGGCCCTGGGACCTGGGCTCTCAATCTGCCGGTGGCTTTACCCTTCACAATTTTCTGTGAAGCGACATGGGAAACAGTATAATCCTTTCTATTATGATCGTCCACAGAAGGGCTCCGTGACCCTGATACTGCTACAAAATTTAATGAGGCAACTCTCTGCATTTGACTTATAGCCTTATGTTCTCACGGTCAGAAAGTGTCTGCCAGCACAGGTTCAGGAAACAGATACTGGGTTGTAACCCCAAGCACCACTTTTGACTGCCAGTTTCTTAAACTTGGATGGTTTAAGGGCCAGATTTAGATTAGAAAGCAGATTAGGTCTAAAAATGGATAAGGATATGGATACAGCTCTATCCGTATGCATATACATATCAGGGTAGATTCTGGAGTTCGGAGAATGTCAAGGGCTATGTGGCACCTGCTTCCTTCCACCTAACGAACCTGCATTTGTTTCCATTAGTTACGGCTTGCTGTAACAAAAAGTAGATAGAAAGAGTATAGTAGAAAATAGGTGAATGATAGATAAAATAGATTATATAGATAATAGATCGATAGAAATATGTCTACAAGTAGATAAGACATTTTTAAATATCAAGAATATTTTTGAACTTCAAGAAGAGAGGAGTGTGAGACAGACCTGGGTGTAGACACAGAAATTAATGTCCTCACACATATCTGCAGACCATAGAGCCTAAAAATAGTACAGCTCTACTGTTGTTCTGAAAAATGAGTCAAACCGAAGAAAAAAAAGAACATCACAAAGTGAGAAGTTTTGTTTTTCATATGGTCTTTTATTGACCCAGATCTCACTGCTCTATATTTCTGGCTATATCTCTATAACTTCCTTTTTCAGACCAGGAGAGAGAGTGCATGCAAATGTCACAAATGCACTCACACTCCTTTATCCTACTCCTGCGTGCCCATACGATTTCCCGCACCTTTGAGTAAATGCTTATTAAATTTCAATGAAATTAGAATGGAAATAGGAATCAGATTACATATTTTTCACTGATTTTGTTGCTGTTTATTAATGTCATAGACCATGAATGAATACCCTTTTCCTAACTCAATTATAAGCTAAATGAAAATGATGTAACAGAAAGTAAGCACTGTGTGAACAGAGGGTCAGATAACATCCCGTTACCATGAAGACCCATCATCCAGAATACCCTGAAAGAAGAAAGGGTCGATACAATTTAAATACAATCTCCCACCACTACTAAACAAAACACCAACAACCAAAGGCTTGTACTATGGACTTGTTTGACAGTTTCTACCATGGGGAGCTTTCTTCTTGTGGGAGCCCATCTTATTAGTCAGTCTACTTGATACACCACCTTCTTAAGGGTCTTAATCCTGCCTCCTTTTAGTTTTTCTCTGAAGCCACTCACATAGCTCTCACACTCTCTTGTCCACACCACAGCCTTTCAAGTGCATGAAGGCAGATGCCCTGTGCCCCAAGCTTCGTCTTCTGTCTTTCTTGTTCCTCACAGCCTCAGCAGTATCATCCCAGTCAAGAAGATACACTGATAACACTCTAGTTCATCAATAAGCCTCCTAACATGTGTGATTCAGATTTATAATACCAGTTAGGTGAGTTCTTAAGGCAAGGGATTGTGTATATTGGTCTCTGTAGACCCACCATGTCTGACCACTAAGGAACAGTGAACACATTTGTTGGGTCAACACACGAATGGAAAATGCTTCTCCCAAAATTTCCTTCTAATGTAAGTTATGTTTAGCCTTTTACTTCTCCATTTATTGCCATTTCTTTATCTAATTTTAGTTTCCCAAGAAATCTGTAAACCAACAAAGAAGTGACTTTAGTTTCTTGTGAACAGTAATTCGGAGAGGTAACACCCATGTAGATGGGCTGCAATCTATTTCTTTACCTGACTGTAGCCCTGCTCAGTGTTTGTAATAGTTATGAAATGGCATATGTTCTTTTACAAAAAGGACTTTTTGTGTTTATTTTTTAACCTTCTAGAGATTTTACAAAATAAAGCCTACCTTGGTGTTGTAATTTATAGGAGGGACTGAAATTAGGACTATGGAACAAAACAGGGACAGAAAGAGCCACCTTCTCTGTTCAGTACCAGTCTCTCAACACGGATTCCAGGTGGGTGAGAAATTTACCCTCGATAGAGAGAGACAGGCCATCTGGGATTTTTCTTGGCAAATATGTTGATTCCCAGCATGGGAGGATGATTTGGGTGAATACTTGATAAGGACACTCCAATTCTCTCAAGCCTCAGGGGAACTTGTTACAAATACCTTGAGACAGGCAGGTGTACGAAATGCGGAGACTGGGCTTTAAAGAGTGTTTCTCTAATACATGCCAGGGAACAAAGTACAAAATGGAAAGAATGGGAACACTCAGCAGGGAACCCCGTAACCTTTAACACAAATAGGGCAAAGCTTCCCTCAGTCTCTAGCAAAAGCACTCTGGACTGTGAAGCTTGTAAGATTAAGGAGCATTTGTTCTGATGATCTTAAAGGTAATAGCAAAAACTACGTCATCACCTAGTGGCCTGGTAGAGGCTGGGTCACAAGGCAGGCCATCAGAAAGCAACAGGGAGGATATGTTAATGGTCACCTAATGACTCACATTTCAGAGGAATAGGACACCTTGGGGGAGCGTCAATTACTCACCTGGGTAGAGAGTAAGAGGTAAAGGACCGTTCTCCTTTACACTGGTCCTCCTAGGCATGGATTATGCTGGAGGTGCCTCAGTATCAAAGGCTACACAAAAGCATTAGCTCATAGAAGATAGTTCAATGACTAGAAGGCATACTAGTAAGCCACATTTGTTTAATAACTATTTCTACGATAAAGGATGCTATACAAATTTGGGGGAGAGAAAGCATGATTCAGTGAAGTGTGTTGTAGTAATTGGTTAACAAGGTGCAATAAAAAAAATATTCAATTTGTATATTTAATTTTTTACATCTCACAAAGGAAAACCAGAAAAACACTGCAGCGTTCATTTATAGAATAGATATTTATTGATCAAGTACTAAGTACCAAGTAGTGTTCGGAAAGCTCAGGAGGCAGCAGTAAATAGCCCAGCCTTGAGGAGTTTACATTCTAATGGGGAGAAACAGCCAGTAAGGAAGTAAATAAACAAAATCTGTAATATGCAAGGCATTAATAAATGGGTATAAGGAAGGAGATGCAAACAAGAAGAACTAGATACTGTGTCTGTATAAGGGGGTCAGGAGACGCGTTTGATAAGGAAATAATTGAGATCTAAAGGAAGTGTGAAGGGAAGCCTGGCTATCCCTGGGATAGAGCATTTCAGAAAGGGACAACAGAAAAATAAAAACCACCCTACATAGGTGCAATTCTGGATTGTTTGAAGAACAGCAAAGAGGCCATCTCAGTTGGAATGGGTGGATGGATAGGAGGGTACCGCAGTAAAAAAATGTAGTTGACAAGATATGAGTGGGGGCAGTGGAAAGGACGTTGGCTGTCAAGCCCGGTAAGCATCCTGGTATTACACTGAGTGGTACAGGTAGGCACAGAAGTTGTATGACTGAGAAGGCACAGCCGATGAGGAAGAATGAAGGGACGGTGTTGTCTTATACATCAAATAAAGCAAATGCTTCAAGGAGAGACTTAAAGGTATGAAAATAATCAGAGGAAAAATGGACATAAGATAGAAGAAAGTGTTTCTCAACTCTGTGGGAGAAAAGGAGAACTTTCTTCCTTTGAAGTAATAGAATGAATCATATACTCAGTTTTGACCATACAACCATTTGAAACTTCTACAAAGGCCATTAAAATAAAATGTGATAAATGGTTACATTAAATGCAACGAAGGAGTCATAAATGGTAATATACACTTCACTAGTTCAAAATAAAAGAAAAAACACTGAGACCCAGCAACAGATGGGTAACATAGGTTATAAGAAGGTATGTGAACTGAGATAAAATGTGTTGGAAACCTACTCATGATTTCTAAATACTAAAGACTAAAAAGCATTGCATAAAAAGCTCTTGTTCTTGAGAAGGTCACTGTAGAATGATTTAGAGATTTCAGTTTAGGGAACATTTCCTAATGTCTACAATGTGCCATACATTATATTATACAATAGGGATAAGGAAACAAACAAGCAGAAAAGAAAAAGTGTGTGAGAACTACCAAGTGTCAATAACTGTTAAGAAAATATTTTAACTTGGTCAGACACAGTAGCTCACATCTGTAATCCTAGCACCCTGGCAGGCTGAGGCAGCAGGATTGCCAGAATTCAGGCGTTTGAGACTGGCATGAGCAAAAGTAAGACCCTCCCTTTCTCCCACCCCGATCTCTACTAAAAACAGAAAAATTAGCCAGCCCCGGCAGAGCTCACTTGTACTCTCAGCTACTCTGGAGATGAGGTACAAGAATCACTTAAGCCCAGGAGTTTGAGGTTGCTGTGAGCTATACTGCCACTGCAATCTACCCAGGGTGACACAGCAAGACTGGCTCAAAAATTTAAAAAAAAAAAAAAAAGATAAGGAAAAATAATATATTTTAATTAATTAATTAAAAACTATGCCAAATGTCATTTGTATTATAAAATTCATAATTTGAAAAATACTGACTTCTATTTCTGAAATTCAAATAGGTGTCTGAAATAGGTAGGTGGAATTATAAATATGCTTTCTGGAATCAGAATGCTAAGTTCAGATCATCTACTGTGTGCTAGCTAGGTTAACATTGGATACCTTACCATTGGAAAACTTACCTTCTCGTTTTTCATTTCCTTATGTGTAAATGGGGGATCATAGCACCTATTTGAACACATATAAGTCCATTTAACTTGTCTGCCTATAGTGGGCACTCAGTGACAATAATCTATTATTAATAGTACTATCGTAATATGCAATTAAAACCATCCAAATCTTTCGTTACAGACGGTATGTGGAGTAAAAATGGTAAAAAAGAGTATTACAATTCTACATATAATAGAAAATGAATAAATTTCCATGCATGAATTCACTCATCCATACATTCATTTTTTTAATATTTAAGTAGCTATTTTAAGGTTTCCTTAAATCAAAGAAATGTGGATTTTTCTCTTCATCTCTCCTACCTTTCTAGACCAGGCCATGATTTTGTATAGGATGAAAGTAAAACAAACAGAAATCTATTTCTCTATATGGAAACATGATATAAATTTGAATGCCATCACCAGAGTCCGACCAGCATGCGAGAAAGGTTTAAGCAGCAAGGAGGAGAATTACAGGGCTGGTTCACCAGAGAGAGGTCCAAGCAGAAAACAGCAAACTGAAATTAAAAGACCATGGCAAATAAGAATTTCCCTGTGTAGAGAATGAGGCTGATGAAAGTTTAGACAATGGCTAATTGTCTAATATCGTTGTTTAGCATTCTGCCAAGTGCATACTCTGTAACCTTCATGCCTGCCTTTAAACAACACAGAGCAGGGTTACTGTTGCTTCGGAGACAGGAATCATATCTGTGTTTGTGTCAGCGTGACACAGAGAGGAGAATGCAATAACAGAGACAAAGTAAAAAAGGCTTTAGGTTTGATATGAAGTGGGAAATTAGAGTAAATACTAAACGTGCTAGGTAATTTGCAGAACCTGAAGGAAGCTCCTGGAATTATTGTTCCTTGAGAAGTACACTTAAGCCATTTTATTAGTAATAAAAGCATAAGGTCGTCCCATCTGGCTGGAAAACTCAGGGAAAGGTGATCTCCACTGTAACCAAGGGATGTTTTCGTAAATTCCAGTATGAAAATGAGAGTATATGAGAGGAAATCTTCTTAACTTTAGAGGAGGAAATGATTCTCACAAAATGTGTCCAAAGGTACAGTGACATGTGAACTATTTTGGAAGACAGGTAGGTAGTTCTGTGAGGGAAAATGGTGCATTTGTGCCATGTAAATCATATAAACGAAGACCTGGAGCCTTTGAAAGCCAAAGGACTTCATAGGCTGTGCTTTATCTAACCTGCTCATGATAACATGATTCCTATTTTTTAATGGGAAAATTGGAATAAAGTATGTCATTGTAAGAATTTTTTGAATACAAGTTACATGTAAAAAAAGACTTGGAAAAAGTGTTTTGGGAAGCATTGGATTATATTATTTCTATATTGTTCTTATGCAAAGTTGAAAGGCTGTGTCTCTTACGCTGTACTCTCTGGTTTTTCTCAAAAATAAGAAGTAAATTTAAAGGTAAAAATCCCTGGTTTGGGTCTTGGTTTTTACAGTCGTATTTTCATATGCTTCGGGCTACCTCAGTTGTAAAGCAGTGGCGGGCAGCTCATCATTACTCCATGCATGTAAAGTAAATTCAAATTTTACAAGGAAAGATATTTTCAGGCAATCTCTGATTTATGAAATAAGAAGCACCAGGAATAGTAATGCAAGAGGAAAGGAAAGAGTGGGGGAAAAAAGCCTTGTTAAGTACCTTGGGCCCTCTCACTATCTTAGCGCACTGAATACGCATCCAAGTGTGTGTTATCATTTCCATTTCACGCAAGGAAGCAGAACACTTAAGTTTCAAAAATCTTGAGTAATTTTCTTAAGTAACTTTAGAAGCAGTTTTCTTCAGGTGATCTAAATGTACAGCATGGATTTTTTTTTTTTCTACTTTATCATCGTTTTCATCTGTTTAGCCATTATTTGCCATGCACGGTGAAAAACACAGATCCAGCACAGCTCACCAACTTTATAATCTATTCTTTCTAACAAAAAGAACACATAAAAAATACATACTCTATGAATCCACTTATATAGCAAAATCAGGCAAAATTAGTCTTCAGATTTAAGTCAAGATTGTGGTTACCAAGTGTGGTTACCCTTGTGTTATGGGCAATAAATACCACGCTGTTGACAGAAGCTTGGGGAAATTCCTCAAAGATGTACATCTATGAATTGTATATTTCTTCTGTATGTACATTAAACTTAATAAAAACATTTTTAGAATGTCCACAAGTGATGATGACAATTTTCTTCTTCGTACTTGGTTTAGTCTGTTTACTGTTACTATAACAGAATCCCATAGACTCAGTAACTTACAAAGAAAAGAGATTTATTTTGCTCACGGTTATAGATATGGGGAAGACCAAGCATGTGGGTGCTGGTATCTGGCAAGGGTCACGCCATGGCAGAAGGACAGGAGCAAACACACCAGACACGGAGAAAAAGGGGGCTGAACCTATAACTAACCTCCTATCTTGATGAAGGTATTAATCTATTCATGAGGATGAAGACCCTATGATCTAATTACTTGATAAAAGTCCCATCTCTTAATAGTGTTATACTGTCAATGAAATTTAACCATGAACTTTGGAAGGGACATTCAACCCTATAGTAAAACTCTTCTACATTTTTCACATTTTTATACTTCACTGTACTCCCACTTACTTATAACCTTGAAAAATGTTAGAAATGTATATTTTTAAATATTTAAAAACGTTCTTCTAAAATATTTTAAGATATTAACTTCCAAATATCGTTAGGAGCAAACTAGTAGCATACTAGTCTGGAAGGTAGGCTTATGTGATAGATTTCTCTGCTGTTCGTTGCTGAGTTCATCATTGTGGCCAAAACATGAGGTCTGAAGGGATTTGGGAAAGGAAGCATGAGTTTATATGGGTTTTCAATTCCAGAAAAAATTACTGGTTTTGTTCTGAGGCATCTCATTTTAAAGAAATAAATCATACATTTGTGTGTAATTTTACCTATTAACACGAAGAGTCATTTAAACATGAATATTGTGATAGATGTCATAGAATGTTATCTTTTATTACTTTGTTTTCCACCCAAACAAAGCAAATCCGTTTTATTTTTTTAAGTAGTAATCTACTAATAGAGAGTATAGTTGTAATAGCTGTTGTCTCCAAAGATGGCCAAATCAGTATCTTTCTCTTTCTCAGTCCTTTTTCAATCATAAACCCTTAACACTCCTCCACTGAGAGGTGGGGTCTTGAACCTGAGTGGGCATTTGTAATCGCCTTGACCAACAGTATGTTAGAAATACTCTCTGACGTCTAATGCTGAGTCAAAAAGCAAGATGACATCTATCTGGTGCTACCTGTCTTAGAATACGTGACTTCGTAATTTTGTCCCTGTGTTTTAAGGAAGCACAGACCACATGAAAAAACCACCTAAGATTTTTCCAACCAACAGTCCAATTTAATCCGTCCACCAAAAACTTATACCAACTTCCATGTGAATAAAGAAGCCTTCAGATGATTCTGTTACCCATCCTTTGAGCCTTTTAGCTGAGATCTCAGTGATCAGGGAGCAGAATCAATCCGTACAATCTGCCTCAATTCCTAACCATGAAAACTAGTGCATGATACGGTTGTTTAAGTCATTAAGTCCCAAGATACTTTATTAACCAGAGTAACCAGAACAATGTATTTAAATATTTATAATTAGGACTAGCCAACACATCTCGGTTCATGTGGTCACCATATTCACAAAATACATATCATTTTATTATGATATATAGAGCTTGCAGTAGTCACATGTGTTTTCTCATTTAAAGCCATATGTGACAGTAAATGCAAGCTCCAATTCTGGAGTCTGGCTTTGGACCCCAATTTGCCACGTGCGAACCTCCTGACCTGGGAAGAATTAATTAAGCCCTTTGCATTTGTTTCCTCATCTATATCATGGGGTAAATGATCATCCCAGCTTTGTGATGATGATAAGAGAGATGAACATGTACAGTGCTCACAACTTGACTGGAACACAGTCATCGTTTATTATCACACTAAATGTTGGCTGCTATTATGTAATTGTTTGAATTTTCCAGCAATACTGGGAAATTTTGTGTTAATATAATCTAACTTCATAGGTAAGGAACTGAAGCTCTTGGAGACTGCATCTTTTACTCAAGGACATGCAGCCAACAAATAGCAATGCTGGGAGTCAAACCTGAGCCTTCTGACTCAAGATCCCATGGTAAAATGCATACTTCTGGTCTCACCTCAATCTTCCTGAACTAGAATGTCTGGAGGTGAGCCCATCAATCTTCTAGCATGACTCTAGGAGGTTCTCATGCACCGTAAAATTTAACAACCTCTGCAACTAGTCAACAGAGAGAATGTAAGATTTCCACACCTATATACACACACACAAAAATTAAACTCAGGCTGTTTTTACACTACAATAGGTGAAAAAAAATGCTGTCTGTACCTTTCATACTCATCATAAATAAACTAATTCAGAGCCATGCTGATTCTATTCTATTTTAATACCTTCATGCCATATAAAAACAATTGTTCCATGAGGATAAGTCGCCAGTAGTTGACCACGTGAGAACAAGATGAACTTGTCCCAGATCACAGGCCTGCTCTGTTGCTTTTTGGCAAAAATAGATTGCTGTAAGTATTTTAATTCTATTTATCTGTCTGCCCACAAAGCTACAAAGAGATTCTTGTGCCTGCTTTCCAGACCCAGAAAACTCGGGTTATCCACAGCACTGCCAGGTATTACTGAGAGACGCTTCTGGTAAGTTTCCCAGAGCTATATTAGGGAAGTACCTGTGGATTCCAGTGAGCAGGAGCAGACTTCGATCGTTCCCCAGCTCTCATTAAGAAACAGGCAACTGTTCAATAGAGCTGTGGGCACCTTTATCTCATTTTCTCTGTGAACTCTTAGCTTGGAATCTATTGTGCATTCTACTTGTGATTGTTAGTGCAGTAATAGCATGAGCCATTATCGCATCGACAATGGAAGCAAAGGGAGGAAGACAACGACAAAGGCATTTATCAAGGGACGCTTACTGTAAGATCAATCCCAGCCATTCCTCAGCAGCTCTGTGATAGGCTAGGAGCTGCCTCCAGATGGCAGGGGAAAGCGTCACCAGCATTTTCAACACTGTGTGAAAACAATGAGAAAGGGGAGAGGGAGAAGAAGGCACAGGATACTGTCTCCCCACTCAGAGGACTGATTTGTATGAAATTTCTAAGCAATGAGGAAAAACAAAATAAACAACAATTTGTTTTTTGGATTTATGTACCTTTATAAAATCATAGCGTGTTGACATAACATAAAAATCTGAGTTTTATGAAAGCCATGACAGAATACTCTTGAAACACTAGAGAGAGTTTATTTCATTTTCACAGAGATGGTTTGAAGACATAAACTCTTTGAAAAACTAAGACCTTTTAAATACTTCCATATGTGACTTACAAGCTTGATCTGCATGGCAGTTATTTGAATGAGTATGGTTCAACATTAATTATGAAAAGTAATTGCAGAACAAATGATCAATATAGCTGAAATCCTCTGAGATATTACAGTACACACATTCCCATAGATATAAGTTATTCCTTCAGGTCCCATCATTTGAATAATCCTTGTCAAAGCTAACACAGAATTGATTGCTTCATGTAAAAATGCTAGAACCCTGGCTCCTGGCTTAGCCACTTACTAATTGTACACACGGGACAATGAATCAAATATTCTTATCTGTAAATATTGTAACGGCAGTTTTCTCCATAGAAGATTCTGGATCCCCTTGAGTGGTATTGATTATGTTCTTTTTTATAAAGGCCTGTTACAACCTGCACGTCCTTCTCATCAAGGCACCTGCCATAGTTGTGCTGCTCACTCACACTATACACTGTGCAGCTGCACGGCCAGGCACACAGTGGCCACTCAATATAGCCTTCTGTATGGAAGTACTGAATGAATAAATGGAGAATCTGGTGCAAATTTTATAAGAAATGAAGCTTAACCTCTAGCCGTTTAAATATTTTTTGTGAAATATTTTGTTAAATATTTGTGTGGCCTAGGACCCACAATGAAAAGACAGAAGAGCCAGGATTTAAACCCTAGCTGTACATCTTCTCAGTCCACCACAGAGTCCAACATGATGGAGTTTCCCTTCAGAAAATGCACCCGTTTTATGCTTTGCCTGTAGCCACTATTACATTCTTCCTTGAACTGTGAGATGCCAGGACCAGCCTTATATATTAACTAAATTGCTGATTCCTGAAGGACAGGACCACACATTACTGACCTTCATATTTGAATTCATAGTGCCTAGTTTAATAAATGTTTGTGGCAATAAAAATGTTAGCTTCCAAAGAGATTCTAGCAGTCCATCTGATTGATTTAAGTCTAACTCTATTTGTGGCAAAGGAAAGGATTAAATGGTTTCAGCAGAAAGGTTATTATGCCTCTTCTATAGCAAATTCAAGGTCCCTTCCATTCTCTTACAACCATCAGAGAGTTTGTGGTTGCTGCACAAATACCATTCTTTTTCCTATACCCTGCATTCTATATCAAATCATAATTTTCATGGAATTACTAGAAATTATAAAGTAATTTCACATAAGTTCATTATATAATAAAAGGTCTTTTCAACACATACTTTATAATATGTAAGCAATCTTAAGAAAGGTTGTGGAACGCTCAAAACATATCAAATAAGAAAATATGATTAGGATTAATTATTTTGTAAGACTTGAAAAAGATTCCATTGTCTCCACCTTTCTGCTAATTTTTGGACATTTCAAATAAATTTAATTTACTTTGTGTGGCAGAAAGTTTGACCTCTGCATGTAGTATTTTAAATTTGATTTTATAGAGCCCTAAATGGTTTTCTAAGTTATTTTTAATTCATGAGAATTACCTGGGTTGGAGGTCCATTAACTTTCATTACCCCGTCTCAGGAGCTGACTGGGTGGCCAAGTGCCAAACTCCGGAGCCTGAGGGGTGGAGATAGATAAGGGACTGGGGGAGAGGGAGGGGGAGGATATAAAGGTGTACTTCCACCAAGGGCTGAGTCCATTTACTCTTGTGCATTCAAATGAACAAGACTGCAATTCAATTAGCACTCTGGGCTTTAAATAATCAGGAGCCAAGAAAACTTAGTGTAACACACAAGGCGGGTTTCCCAAAACGCTGCTTCTGTGCTTGGCTTAGACTTTTGGTAGACTTGGCATTATTTTAACGCTTCCTGATTTTACTCATCCAAATGTAGCAAAGAAACGAAAAGATGATTACGTTGGGAGCACTTATGACATTTTATGGTGCCAGAATGATTGAATATCTGCTTAGTTAAGAAGTTTTACCTGTGCAGTGGCTGCTGTGAGGAATCCATCAGTAATGAGGCCAGGCCATACATCATAGCCAGAGAGCATGTGACAGTTTGAGTCCAATCCAACTCCTGGCATTTCAGGACTGTACTCCAATTTCCATCTGAATTTTTCAGGGTTTGCGTGTTCTTTCCATAGAGGAGAAAGCTGGCAAGTGAAACCATAAAAACAATGGCTTATAGTAAAGTTTTGAATTAAAACAGCAATACCAGCAGCCATGCATAGACGCTGCCTTTAGAATTTGAATCTCCAGTCACTCATTTCCATACAAGCCACATGTGAGTAAATTTAACATTTCTGAGCCTCAGTTTCACTATCTAAAAATGGCTGTCATGGTATCTACCTTGGGGGGGGGGGGTTAGAAGAATCCAATTAGAAAATGAAGACAGAGCCAAGCATGTAATAGGCCTCCAGAACACGGCAGCTGCTGCTGGGTCTGTGGTTGCTGTGGACACACCCCAGCAAGGTGTCACTGTCATCACCCATTGGAATCCCCGGCCCGGGTGAAACCACCAGGAATGATTGGGAAATTCTAGACTCAATGAATTTGCTCAGGTTCTCTTTGTTAGAAAGTGGAAAGTGCTCATGAATTTAGATAAAAAGAAACATGTGTCCTGCACAAGGGTTCCTGGGTAGAGTTGCCAGTAAAATATTCCCCCAGAGAAGGAAGATGTAAATAAAGGAGGAACCGGGATCCACTTCTGTCATTCAGTAGATCTTGCCAGAGTTAATGTATATTAAATCATGCACGATAAAGCTCTATAATCCTGCGAAAAGAGCCATTCTAGCCTACAGACAGAACATGCTTTTGTTTGTTTGTTTTCTCCCACACTCAATTACTCTAGTTCCAAAGGCATGAACCTGTAAGTATTTCAAAGACATTTATTTCCCATTAAAAATGCGTAATTTTAATCTAACAATGTAAATGTTCCCATATGTAGCAAAGCTTTCGTGTGGTCTCTAAAGACAGCTTCTAGATTAGTTGTAGCAGCTTCTTTAATGTTTTCGTGTATTCATGGGAGAAATATTTAGGAAGTGCCTCTGGCGAGGTGAGCACTGGGAAACACGAGCATGGACTAGACAGAAACAGAGCCCGTCTTTGTGGGGTTCATACCTACCCTTCACATTCCACTCGTTTCTTATGTACACCTACAGGTAATTTTTAGTGACATATTTTCTAAAACATTTATATCCTCACATAAAACTCAGAAGATACAGCACAGATAAAAAGACTTCCCTTGTCATGTCATCTATTTGCTGTGTAACCACCACCGTCACCATCTTTTGTGTGTTTTTCCACATTGATATGTATATAAAAATCATTGCTTTTGCCAAGGTTACATGTATAATGGCCAAGCCATAGAAATGACTCAATATATTTCTTTGTGATCAAGTTGTCAGCCTCTGAATTAACTTAAATTTAAAATAAAGCATGTTGAGAACAAGTCCTTAGGTTTTTAAAAGGCAATATAGCCCTTGTAGACTCATGAAAGAAAACTTACAGTGCTGCTAGCTTTAACCTGATTAACCTCTTACCAGATATTCATTATTCTCCAAATCTTAAAAGACTGACCGACTTTATCAGGCAGGGCTTCTTAAGGAAAATTTTGTGTGACATGACAAGTCTTCTTCCATACGGCCGAGAAGTGTTTGAATGGATTATTTTTCAAAGAAAGATAGAAAAAAATCTAGATTAATAGGAAGCTGGCTCTTTTCTGCTTCATTCAAAAAAAAATTGAAAGATAAGTCAGAATCATTTTAGGAAATAAATGTCATTTTATATCAATCGTTTCAGGAGGTTTTTGCTTCTTTTTTTTTTTTCCCACAATTCCCCTCTAGGCTTTTATAGCATAGGGTTATAGAAAATTGCCATTTTCTGTCCCTTCCATTTTTATAAAAAAAAAATGAAAGTGGTTATATGTAAAAAATAAAAAACTCTCTTCCTTAGAAATAAGGCCAAATAACTTTAAAAAGATTTCAAGCTAAGTGTGGCTCTCAAATCCTTTTCAATTCCAAGGAATGCTGTGTCATACATTTATCAATAGGCAAAAATGATTGCATTATCTTGCCAATTCTCTTATTCTCACTGTTCTTTCTCCGAAGGCAATGCTAAACCACTTCTTTTTAGAAATGCATTAAAAGGAGTAAGGCTTTTTTAAACCCAGAGTTAGAAAACATTTTTTAGTGTTTATAATTTTGGGGGAGACAATTGTCCACCATATCTGAAATGCAAACAAATAGTTTTCTTATCCACATTTGGAGAGATATACATGCATGACAGTGTTAAAAATGATCACACGTAACTCTCCTACTATAATAGGTGAAGAAATTCAGGGAGATGACCAGGGAGGAGCCCAACGACTCCACTGTGCCAGTTACTCTACCTGAGGCTTCATATTCTTTACCTCTTAAGTCAGATTACCAACTTGAAACAAGAGGCATTAGCTCCAGAGGATGAAGACTTGTTCAAATTCACAAGTCATTTTTAATCGCAAGACTGAAACTTTGGTGGGGATTTCCGTATCCGTGCAGGGCTCTTCCTGCTCTACAAGAAGTCTTTGTACCATACCACTGATCTATCAAAGTCTTACACGAATATAATGAGAGCCTGGATGAATAAAAATAACTTAGGCCACTGAGTCCTACAGTCAAATCAAAGGGATTTATGATAAGATACAATAAGCATGATTTCTCTCTGTTAGATAATAAATTTAATATCATGTACATGTTAGTGCCATCTTTGATGCTATAGAAAAAAAAAATTATGACCATGGGTGATGACTGTGGCTCAAAGGAGTAGGGTGCTGGCCCCATATACAGGAGGTGGTGGGTTCAAACCCAGCCCTGGTCCCAGCCCCGGCCAAAAACTGCAAAAAAAAAAAAAAAAAAAAAAATTATGACCAAATAACTGAATGTGGTTAAATATGGTTTAAATGGCTGCAGTCCTATAGGGAGAAAATTTTGTTATTTTAGTGATCTAGTTCTATTATTCACCTGGGGCTTTAAACATGGAGCTATTTATTATGAACAAGAGCAAAGCACATTGTACTTTAGAATTATCTCTCAAGTTTAAATCCAGACTCGGCCACTTTCCTTGACCACGATCTCACCTTACTTTTCTGCATTCTTCACATTGTGTCAGCGTTCTTGCTTTTAAAATGTAAGTAACATACTTACTAAATACAGTATTTGCTAAGCATCTACCATCAGCTGACCCAAGAGCTAGGTGTGGAAAGTGTAACAGAACATGAAGCATATCAAAGTTCTCCAGAAGCTCGTAGTTTAGCATAGACCATAGATATATATACAATTACAAAACTTTTTGACAAGTACCACAGGTAGAATTAAGTACATTATACTGTGGAACATATACATAATTAGCTAACTAATTTAGAGGTGAAGAATATGGTAAGGCTTCTTAAAGAAAGTGATACACATTTTAAAAGGAAATGATATTTAGTTTTAAGTCCTCTAATTTAATGTAGATTGATATCTATTCATTTCCTATAAGGTAAATACAAATATTTAAGAAAAAGTGGAAAGAAATATCTAGGCCCTTTGCAATCTGTCTATCTTCCACTATTCCCCCTCCTATATCCTGTAACTATACACCACTATTCTGCCCTCCTTCCCAAGTAGACTATATTCTGTGATAACCCTGTTTCCTCACCATCATTCATCAGAAATAAATCTATTTTCCCACTGAATCATGAATTGAATGTTTTGTATTCTCTCTAATATCTCTTAACCTACTATCCCAAGATGTTTGTCCGTTTTCCTGTGCTCCGTAGCACTCTGTATACAGTCACACTATGGCGCTTCTCACATTGCAGTATACAAATTGACTTCAAACTTCTCAAGCATCTTATTCATCTTTGAATTCTCAGACTTTTATCACATTCTTTAACCTATACCAGAAACTAAATAAATATTTATTGAATTTTTAATAATTGACTCCTGTTCTGGAAAAGTTTTGATTGGATTGGAGCTATTAGAATTATATTTATAGAGCTATAAAGTTGAAATGAATAAATATAAGAATTTAAAATCAACCGTCATGGGAATTAAATTTAGAGGTTCAACAAGTAGGCTTTGGAGAATAACTTAACAAGAGTGAATGGAAATTTTTTCACTAGACTTACTGTGAATGACAGTATTGCATAGAATTGTCAGATAAATGAGAATTAATAAGAAAAGCAAGTATCCTCTCTAATACGTACATAATATTGTAATATAAAAATAGGATCTGACACAATGTGGTTAATTTTCAAGAATCCAAGCTTCAGTAATGATACATTGAACATGCATAATACAGTGTAGGTTCATATTAAGTTCCGTGTCACTCTCAGCTCATCACGTCTTTGTTAGCGCTAAACAAAAGTCATGTCCTTGATTACTTAGAATCAAGAATCAAAACAAAAGCTATAAGAATTGTTCAATTTCTTTCTGACATTGTTAGTAGGCTTTTTGCTTCCATGAGTTTGTACTGAGAAGGCCACAAAGGTACTCTGTGTTCACTACTGTGAACACAGTAAAGACTTCTCTATACATGTTTTAATAATCAGTGCAAAATTGATAGAGACATGTCTGTCCATGTTTAAATTTAACAAAGCTGGTTGACTTGGCAGTACCTGTGGCTCAAAGTTGACTTGGCAGTACCTGTGGCTCAAAGTGGCCCCATATGCCAGAAGTGGCAGGTTCAAACCCAGCCCCAGCCAAAGACTATAAAAAAAAAAAAAAAAACCCAAAGCTGGTTGACTTTCTAAGCAAATTATACCCAATAAAAGCATTTTCACTGAGGATGTTGATAGAAGGTTTATGATTTACCTTTGGTAATATCTTTTAACTACCAGAAATAATATTTAGTTCTAAACAATGGTTTACTGCACTTAGGCCAATACTCGGGCCTCACACATTGTGTAAACATTAAAGTGACGAAGTGGCAAATTTGGATTTTCAGTATATTAAACACAATTTATTATTTTTTCAAAATTTCTATTATTATGGTTCTATCTCTAAGTGGAGAAAAGGAAAAAAATAAATTTGAGGATTTTAAAAAATATACATAAAAATGTTAAAAGAGAAAATTTTTCAGAACAAAACCATGAGGTACCATAATCCAGCCTACGTTAAAAGGAAACTACTGTAACTCCACCTGCCTAAATTCTGTATTTATGTACATGAATTCAGTTAGAAAAATCAAAGAAACTAACAAGAGAATTATAAGTCAAGAAGATACAGATAAGTAAAGAAATGTAAGAAATGAGTGGCGCCTGTGGTTCAAAGGGTTAGGGCGCTCGCCCCATATGCCAGAGGTGGCAGGTTCAGCCCCAGCCAAAAACTACAAAAAAAAAAAAAAAAAAAAGAGAGAGAGAAGAAAAGAAATGTAAGAAACTTAGATCTTTCTGATAATTGACTCAATTTTTCTTTTCTCTGTTCATAAGTAAAAATATATATATATATACATTTTTTTATTTGCTAGATTGAAATAGGACTTCTCCCCCAAGCTTTGCTAATTACATGAAACTTTAAACAGACTTTATCCATGCTTTAATTACTCCTCTGGCAAGATGAGGCTAAGAATATACTTGAGACATCCCTATTTCCAGGTTGTTCAGAATTCAGAAATGCTGAAGTGTTTTAAAATTTCCCTGTAGAATTTAATACAAAAAATATAAGTTAAAAAATAAGCAATTGGATGGGGATTATAAATATACAGATTTAAAAGGACGTGGCCACAGGAGAATCTTAAAATATTTATAAATTCTACCATATCTCCTGATATTATATTCAGGAGCAAATATTCAAAAGCAAAGGAATAGTCACACAGGAAGGAATATATCCTTGTGTAAATTTTAAAATTAGCATTCACTGGGGCAATGAAGTTTAAGTCAGTCATTCTACAGAAATATGCCTAAGAAATAAAGGGCACTGTCTGTAGCGTAAGACCACCCGGCATCCAAAAAATACATGCACAGAATCCTCAAGGTTCACGGTTAAGTCCTGGATCTCCATAGTAAGACTGACTGAATAATATTCAGACCCCATGAATTTGCTAGTTTGGGCTATATTCTTCACTGCAGTTTCATTCCCTGTAAATTGGGAGACATTACAGCAACTACTTTATGGTGTTTCCATGAAAACCAAATGAATTGTTGAATGCCATGTGCTTAGGCCAGTGCCTCCCTCATCATAAACTTCAAATATGTTAGCTGGTATTTTTATTAAATTTCACAAATTACTCTTCACATTTTTACAAGTATTGATTTGAAAGACTAGCTCACCTATGCATAGGCACCTTTGACACCTCTGAGGGAAAAATAGTCCAGGTAACAGCACATGTATAAGAATTTTAATAAATATGACTCCAGAGAAGACAAATAAGAAATTCAGAGGAACAATTGGTTCTAAATGGCTTTGTCCATAGGGAAAAAAATGAAGAAATGAGGAGGTAAGCCAAGCAGAGGAAAATCCTTCTGAAACAAAAGACTAACCTATGAGGTTCAACCTCAAGCACTCCTGCTTAGCTAGAATCAGGGAGATGCTGTTTCTGAAGGTCAGAAGAGATGGGGACACAGTTGATCTCCTTATTATAAGGATCAGAGAAGAATGAGATAACATTGACCTTCAGAAACAGCACCTCCCTGAGGTTCCTTTCTTTTCAGCCCAGTGAAGCTTAATATTGGGAGGACATGAAGACCCCTGTACCAGCCTCTGCTCTTCCAATGCTCTTGATGTTTCCTTGGCATCTAGTTGAACTTTGGATTTTTATCCCTTAAAATCAAGCATTTGACACTAGGTTCATCTGTAAGAATCTTGCTCTAATCAAAGGATACTGATGTGATAAAAGAAATGTTAGTATGTATGTATGTGTGTGTGTATATATATGTATAATTTTTCATCTTTTTATATACTCTCATATATATAATTCAAGTCAATATATATTGACTTGATCAAAATAGGTTAGCATCATGTGTCTGATAATCTAATGAAAATGTATTTAATTTAAAAGATTATGAGACATTTTACTATATTTCACTATCAACTCTTATTCTGTACTTTCCAGTCACCACTGAGTATCTATAAAATACTGAGTGACTTGGTGAGTGGGAGAAAAGCAGTCAAGACATTTCCATGTGGACACGTGGAGAACCCTTAATGGAGGCAGTAGAAAGTGAATAGTAGGAAATACTGAGCAATGGAGTATTGTACTGATCATCCTACAAGTAAAGAGAACGCAGAGAAGAAAACAAACTTCTGGGAAAAACTCACAAAGAAAATGCGATTGTTTTGAGATGTTTAAGAAATTAAATACATGCATAAAACAAACAAACAAACAAAAATCAGGAGCTGCCTGGCTGCTGTTAGCCAGGGTGTTGTAGTTTACTAAAGTACCAGAAGCACCTCTGAGGGTTGGCTGATGCAAGAGCTCCGGCAGCAGAGGAACACTTAACCTCCATCACTTGTCAAGTGGATTGTGATTGGAAAAATACAGGCAAGTCACTGGCTGCCTACATTGTCCACCTTATGAATTCCTTTGGAATCAGATACTGAACACATCAGGAAAAATAAACTCTCTGCATTTTTGCTGTTATTATATTTTCTAAGTAGAAAAGTGAGTAGTGAATACATTTTATTTGAACTAAGTTTGGGACTGGATATGTCCATTCATTGACCAGAGTCTATTTTTGAAACTGAAAATGTAAGATGGAAAAACCACCCAAGCCCTCATGGGGTGTACCTCCTAGAGATAGGAAGAGGACAATCAAAATATTAGATAATTGCTATAGATAGAATATTGTGTCATGTTAATTGCTTTGAAGAGAATTTTTTTTTTTGAGACAGAGCCTCAAGCTATCCCCCTGGGTAGAGTGCCATGGCATCATGCTCACAGCAACCTTCAACTCCTGGGCTCAAGCGAGTCTCCTGTCTCAGCCTCCCAAGTAGCTGGGACCACAGGCGCCCGCCACAATGCCTGGCCATTTTTTGGTTGCAGTCATCATTGTTGTTTGGCGGGCCCGGGCTGGGGATTCGAACCCACCACCTTAGGTGTATGTGGCTGGTGCCTTAGCCGCCTGAGCCACAGGTGCCGAGCCCTTTGAAGAGAATTAAAGCAAGAAAAATAGGAAATACTGGATTCATGGCAAAAGGTTACTATGATCAGAAAAGGTCTTATCTTGAGAATGAGATTTGGAAAAAGGGATTCAAAAATGTTAGAGATCGAGCCAGGAAAATATCTAGAAGAAAAACATCCCAGAAGAAGAGAAAGCAAGTGAAAAGCTGCAAAGCTGAGCTCAGGTCGGTAACAGAGAGACAAAGAATGGAGGTGTTTATAAGCCACTATAATGACCTTGGGTCTCACTCAGAATAAGTTAGGAACATTTTATAAGATCATGCACAGGCAAATTAAATTATTTGACTTCCTTTTTTTTTTTTTTTGCAGTTTTTGGCTGGGCCTGGGTTTGAAACCACCACCTCCGGCATATGGGGCCAGTGCCCTGCCTCTGAGCCACAGGCGCTGCCCTTGACTTCCATTTTTAAATGCTCCACTCTGCCTGTTGTGTTTGAAGACACACGATGGGGAAGGAATACGAATAGAACAGTTAGGAAGTCATGGAAATAATCAGAGAGAACAATGGGGTAGTGGATGTGGTGAGAAGTGCTCATATTCTGAAAGCAGGGCGAAAATACAGTTAGCAGGATTTGCTGATGAATTGGATGTGAAGTGTGAGGAAAAGGAAAGAGTCAAGATTGATTATGATGCTTTCAGCTCGAGCATCTGCAAGGACGGAGTTACTAGTCACCAAGTGGAGAATATACAAAAAAAAAGTTTGTTTTGGTTTGGAGAGAAAATAAGAAGTAAGGAAAGCAATTCAGTATATGTGGAGTGACAATGAGTGTCTGTTGAGTGTATGTTTAGTACATGTTGAGTGTATGATACCTGTAAAGATCCAACTGGAGGTAGTAAATAGGGTGTTTAGGTAAATGAATTAGAGATCAGGGAACAGGTCCAGACTGAGAATAAAATTTTAGGCATAGACAACCTATAGATAATATTAAAATACCTAAGACAGGATAATCTTACATAGGAATAAGATTAACATTTAAATATTGACAGGGGATAAAAAAAAAGTTAAAATGAAGACAGATTGGAGAGTGTGGTGAGCAATTGTAACTTTACGTAAAATAGTTTCTTTGAAGTAGCAGGGGATGGGTTAAAAATAGAATGGGCAGAGAAAAATTGGAAATACAAACTTCAGAAAATTTAGGGCATTTTTTTAAAAAAAGCAGAGAAATCAGGTAACAGATGTGTAAAATCAAAAGATCCCTATGAAGTTATTTAAAGATTTATCATTAAGTTAATTAAACATTAAAATTTCTTTCAAATCTAGCATTTGATTGTTGTACAAGTCATCACAAGGAATTTCTGAAGGGCCAAATTAAGTTGGCTTTTCTTTATGATGATAAAATTTTGCAAATAAACTTCAGATAAATTTCAGTAGCTGACATGTGACAGTGAACTGAGAATACATCTATAAGTCCATCAACAAACTTGCTCCCCTCTTCTGAAACCTGAGATGAATACCTAACTATGTTGAACTTTTCGACTTATAATCTTCCCTGTTAATATTTAAATATTTTTAATATGAATGCATTAAAACAACCTAAATGATGACTTTTAAAGTACATCAATCTCTGAAATTAAAATATAGGTATAGACGTTCATCTATTCACTACAGTCAAGTGTGATAGACAGAAGTAATGTCCTTTCTGCCCTCAAAAAAAGATTTCCACATCATAAATCTCAGAAACTGTAAATATATTACCTTACATGGGGAAAAAAAGAGTTTGCAGAAGTGATTAAGTGAAAGATTTTTAGATGGTGAGACTATTCTGGAATATCTAAGTTGGCTCAGTGTAATAACAAAGGTCCTTATAAATGAAACAAACAAACAAAAAACAAACCAAGTAATAAGGAAGGTAGAGTTAGAGTCAGGGATTATGTTATAAATGGAGGTTGGGAGGCTGAGGCAAGAGAATAGCTTAAACTCAAGAGTTTGAGGTCGCTGTGAGCTGTGATGCCACAGCACTCTACCCAGGGTGACATAATAAAGCTCTGTCTCAAAAAAAAAAAAAAAAAGGGAAATGGAGGTTGGAATCATGCAACTGCTGGTTTTGAAGGCTATAGGGAGCCACAGACTAAGAAATACAAGCAGCCTTTGGTAACTGGAAAAGATCAGGATTTTTTCCCCTAGAGTTTCTAAATAGAACACAGCCCTGTCAACAACCTTGATTGCAGCCTAAGTCCCATTTTCGACTTCTGACCTATAAACTCTTATAATAAATTTGTGTTGTTTTAAGTCACTAAATGTGTGGTAATTTGTTCCAGTAGCAACAGAAAACTAGCAGACAATAAATCCTTTCCAGTCCCAACATAATTAATAATGATTTTCCTGTTCCAGTCTGATGTCAGAAAATGCCTGACACTTTTTTGGTGCCTCTCATTTCATGACAAGATGTTAGTGACAGAACCTTCATTGGCCTCAAACACAGGTGATCACTGGTTATAGGAAGAAACAGCCTGTTCAAGTTGAAAATCTGACATTTTAGAACACACAAAGTTTATGGGAAGAGTGGCCAGAACTGGTATGGTGGACGTTATGGATTTGTAAGAAGGTCCTACAAGTGGTGGGAAAAATTTCTCCTCTGGCCGATAGAAGTTGCAGTTGTGAATAGCCACGTCCTTTACTCATTCGATAAGAAGGACAGTGTAGAAAAAGGACAGACAGACACAGCTTTCTTACAGAAGAAAGCTTATCAGTCAGCTTGTGAGCAAAGAGGAACAGAACAGAAAGAAGGGAAGACCATCATCTTCTGACACAGAGGAAAGGCTGGACAGGAAGACGCATTTTACAAAGCTAAATGAGAAAAAAAAGGAATCAATAAAAAGATGCATGTTTTGTAGCAGAAGTAATGGGAAGGGTGGAAGGAGAGGAACAATTTTCCATTGAGAAAGAGGAAGCCTGGAGATTGCTTCAAGAAGTATCACACTCAAGAAAATCATAAACAAAAATAAACAAAAACTATTTTATGTAACCTAAAATAGAAAATGAAATCATCAGGTGATTTTATATCTACGCTTTTCTCTCTTAAAACTATAGGATAATTACAAGTAATCCACCAACTTCTTTCCCATCCAAAATAAACAAGAGCTAGGGAATATGTGGGTGGCAGGAAAAAAATGGATTGGAAAGGTTTAAGAAAATTGCTATATTTGTCTAGATCCCTTAGTAAACTGAATTCCTTGAACACAAGTTTTGGTTTTGATCACCTCTTTATTTCCTATAGATCCCCATGGAATCTGCTTATATTAATTGTAAAAAAAATTGGTCATTGGTAAGTCTACTTTTAGTTCCATGAGCAAGCTTCATTTTGTTTGCCATGGAGGTTGCACGAATTTATTTTCCCACAACCAACAAGTAAGCATTCCCTTTTCACCACATCTGCACCAATATGTATTGGTTTGTGACTTTTTAATAATGTGCCTTCTGACAGGGCTAACCTAGGAACTCATTGTGGTTTTAATTTGTATTTCCAACCATTTGTGCCCTTATATCTACTGAAATAAAATTATAAGATGAATAGTTGTTGAATGTCTTTGGATAAATTAATATTTAAATATTATATAAAAACCAGAATAGAAATTATAAAAATATCTGTGCAGATGAAATTCTTTAAAGGAAGATTGATAAATGTGGTAATTATTATCAACATTCTTTCCAGAATAATTATTTTATCAATATAAATAAAAGATTCCTGAGTAATTAGAAAGTTTGTACTCTTTTCCACTCTGGAGAACACTACTGTGATGCTTGAACATTAGAAAAAAGGCATTATTTGATTTCCACAAGTTTGTAACATAATTACATTCTGGGGTTCCTATATTTTAAATCATGGGAGAAATAATGAGGTAATTCATTATATTTTTAAGTTTCAATAATAGTGATTATGACTTTAAAAGCTATTGTTTAGGCCGGTGCCTGTGGCTCAAAGGAGTAGGCCAGAAGTGGTGGTTTCAAACCCAGCCCTAGCCAAAAACCTTAAAAAAAAAGCTGTGGTTTATGTTTTTGTGCTTTATTTTTGGTATTATGTCTAAAACAATAATAATAATAATAATATATCTACTAAAAATAGTTTTTTTCCCTGAAAACAATGTTCTTATTCTGCAAAACAAAATTCATGACTATTTTCAGAAAGCATGCCGTATTCCATTTCAACATTCACTACAACAGATGATATTGCAATTTAGGAATCATATTAAAAATATTAATACTTGATTCAGCTATCCAACTACTAAATATTTACCCAAAGGCAGAGGAAAAAAAAAAGATATTTTATAAAAAAAAAAAACCCTTGCACTCAATTGTTTATTGAAGCATGATTCACAATCTCAAAGACGTGGAAACAACCCAAGTGCCCATCAATACATGAATGGATTAATAAAATGTGGTGTATGTATACCACAGTGTACTACTCAGCCATCAAAAAAAAGTGGTGATCTAGTATCTTCTGTGAACAATCTACAACCTGCATGGAAACAGAGATCATTCTTCTAAGGGAAGTAACACAAGAATGGAAAAACCAACACCATATGCATGCAATACTAAATTCTAACTAGATGAGCAACACTTAAGTGGCATCTGGAAGTAAAACTCAATGGAAATCCAGTAGGGAGGAGGGGGCCGAAAAGGATGAGAAATTCCCACCTAACAGGTACAAGGCATACTTTCTGGTGAAGGGACCACTTATTACTGTGACTTAAACTGTACAAAAGCAAATTGTGTAACCCAAACATGTACTCATGTGATAGTCTGAAATAAAAATTATATATTGACATCTTAACTTTTTATTCAATTCTCCAATACGCTAACTTCTTTACTCAGCACACAAAACAGAATATGATACTCTGAAAAAAATAAATAACACAAATAGCCTAAAATAAAATTGTCTAAATGATTATTTTATATTTAACGAAGAGTGTAAATCTACTGAATTGCTTTCCTTTTTGTGATTCCTTTACCCACATGATTGCATATTTAATTATTTTTAGCTTAGTGCAGCATTTTTCCTTATACTAAGCTTAAAATGAATTAAGGATCTAATTCAATCTTCTTCAGAATTCCAATGTGCCTAATCATAAAATCTAATGTATATATTTTGTTTTCTCATATACCTATGCCCTTTGCTATAGGTATACTCAATATACAGCTTAGTTTCTGGATAGTAAGAGGTGCATAATAATAAACCAAGTATCAACATCTCACAAACTATCATAAAAACTCTTCAACATCAATGATTTATTTTTAAAAGCACTATGCGATCATGTACAACAGTCAGTGCAGATTCAACCTGTTCTACTATCCTAAATATATACAGGCAAACATTTTGCCAAGTAAGCACAAAAATAATAGTCCTTAGGAATTGAGCAATAGCCATCTTCAACAAAAATTTTCATTGGTCTCAATATATTATAATAAGTAAGGCAAGAAATCCAAACATGTCTTTTTAAAATATTGTCAACAATCATGACAATTGAAAATTGAAGCAGCCAGAGTGCCAATTCTCCTGTGAGTCTCTTCTTGTACTATTAACTCTCTGTCATCATTTCCAAGACTATATACAAGGAGAGACATGATACTACCGTAAGGAAGGTGTGAAATGAAATGAAATGATGCATGCATATCTCAGAGGGAAAGCTTGATCTTGGAAGTCAGATAGACATGAATTTAAAATTCACTGTGTCACCTCCCTGAGCTTTGGCGTCCTCATCTAGAAGAGGATGATGATAATACCTGCCTTTGAAAGTTTATTTGGATATTTAAAAATAAATTATGATAAATTATCTGACACAAAGGAAATACACGGTATGCAATAACTATTATTAGAAAATGAGTGTGACTGCCCACAATAAATGTCGGATAAATACTTCCAGGACTTATTTTGATTAGAAAGATTTCCGATCCACAATTCACAGTTTCTGGTCGTGTAACTGGCCACGTCAGTCCAGTCTTACTGACTTAGTTTCCCACGTTTTCCATAAGGCTAATAAATATCAGTCCTCCATACTTTTCAGAGTTGCTAAAAGAATTAAATAAAGCAGAACAAATAAAAGCTCTTTGAAAATTACAAAGTGGTGTTATTAATAGCTGTGTTAATACTCATAATAATTTTAACAGCGCAGATAAATCTGGCATTAATTCAACAATAGGGCTTCTAACAGAGGATATTACAATGATCTATTTTCAGGATAGAAAGTTCCCAATGATTTGGCAAGTATATAGAAATAGACTTCTGAAAAGATGCCAGAGTTGGAATGCCCTCAACTCTGTGAGGTTTCCAGCAATAGAATGTGAAACCATTCTACCTTCCAAAGATTATGACTTTATTTTAACATTCATCAACTTCTCCATAGTTTGAATATTTGCCAAATTATTTTCTAGAAATATTGAACTATTTCAACCAAGAGAAGAAAGTTATTATATTTTTAGCTCTATCAAATGATTGCCATTATCTTCATGATCTTCAAGAGTAGAGAATCAAGCTTTTAAAAATAAGTGTGAATTTTAAGATAAGTGCTTCTTACTTTGATGGCGAGGTTTTCATTTACCTTAAAATAACAGAACCCTCTTCATCAAAGACTTTTACTTGTTTTACTTTTATTTTCATGAAACAAATACAGTCCTAAGAGAATTACAGTATAAATATTATTCATAAAAAATTTTCAAAAAAATGAAAATGACCTGATTTCAAAAATAAGAACTATTTTTAATTCTTATTTTAATTTAATTCCTATTATAAAAATAAGAAGTACAGTCAGTTAAATGAAAGACACCAAAAAAACAAGTATTTTTTGTACTTAGAGGGTTAAATTATACATATAATATTGATATTTGCCTACATATCTTGCCCCTTAATAATCAAACAGACTCTTTGTGTATTTAATGTACACAATGTTCAATGTATATAAACCTAGATTAATGTTAGTACCTGCATAATTTTTGAAGATCATAGAATTGGTAGGGTTTGCTGTCTTTACTTGAAATGTATATACTTTAGTAGGCCAAGTGAATAATGAAATCAAGATAAAAAGAAAAGTAGCCTCATTAAGTACCAAGATATGAATAATGCAAACCTTAGCCAAGCTGTCAAACATGTGAATTACTTTTCTAATGTAGAAATTGTCCAACTTGTTCTTTATGTCAAACATGTTTTCATCATGGATCCATTAAGTATACATGTAGATAACTTCAGTGATGTTGCTTCAAAACACTTAAAACTCTATAGTTTTGATTCCTGCAACAGATTAAAGAATAGAAAGACCTCCATATGGGGTTTTGCCTTGATATCAATACCAACATGTTATTAAATCCTGCCACTTGATCCCCACTTCCTTATGTTCTCACCCCTGAGTGATTTCCAAGATCATAGCGTGATGAGAAGGAAAATCTATGGTGGCATAAAACACTGGACTATTGCCCCAGTACAATGAGCTAATTTCATTCTATTGAAATGGTATTCTAAAAACTGAGTAATTGGGGTGGTGAATCAGTCAGGCTAAATTCTGAACTGTGACTCAGTCCATCTTAATCACTGTGGTTGGCTGCCAGGCACTGCCTTCCACAAAGCAGTACTAGAACGGCTAGTTGTGTACAACACGATCAACACTACCCTCACTTGTGCTCCCAATCTATGCAGGACATTTAAAAAGATGATTTCAAAACCAATGTGGTAAATCCTAAGAAACTGGGTATGAACTGCATGTTATGGCAGCAAAGAGATGAGAGCTCAATTCCAAGGCACCCAGAATGACTTCCAGACAACGTGTCAGCGAGGTTGACTACAGCATAGAAGCACTTTGAGCTTTATTTGATTAATTACGCATTATTCCAATGTATTCTGAAAAGGGAATGTGCACCCTATTTGGAAAATTATGATAAAAATAATTATTTTTTATGAGAGTCTCACTGTAAATATTTAGTTTTATATGTTTGATTTTCAGTTTTCTGCCTCAAGTGTAGCATTAATTAAGTCCAGGTACAGAGGGTAGATGTGGAGTTTCACAACGAGGTCTGTGCGCGAGGTCTAGATTTAGTAATATGTTAATCTTTCCCCGCCCCTTTTATTTCATATTTAGTTATCCAATTCTTCTCCTAAAGCATTTAAATCATCTTATTCTGTCAATTTTCAAGAGATTTCTAATCCTAATGGTAATGGGAGTTGTAGCTTTCTATTGCCACTTAATGGCCTTGGGATATCAGTATTTTTGACAATGGAATAGTGAATATTGCTGTTTTGTTCTATAGGACTTTTAAGGTAAAGAATTAACTTATCTTAATTCTCTTAACTTCTGGATGCCGATAGTTACTACATGATCATCCTGACAGTCTCTTCTTCATCAAATACCCAAATGTCAGTATCAGTGTCAGTGACTGAAAATAATGTCAGATACGAGGTGGCAACAGGGTCTTGTGTAGCCTATAACACAATCAACGAAAATGAATAACGGCAGAACATTCCCATTTATAAGCCAAGGTTATATGAAGTTCATGTCTTTTATTTCAGTCCAGGCTTTAAACATTTCCTGTTGATTTGTAATAGTAATATTCCCTTTCCAAGAACTGAAATATTTCTTATAAAATTCTTGGCCTCTTATCTCTTAAGGGAGTTTAAGTCCCAAATTATTTAATGCAGAATTAGTAACCTCCCAACTTCGCCGATCCAGCTTCCTCTTAACCTTTCAATTAAAATGTCTGATGTGGAAAATCAATAGCTACAGTTACATAATCTGTATGTAGCCTTTCATGAGAGGGAAGATGGTGCAATTATGACTAAGCCAGATATATAATTATTTCTTTATATCCTAACTAAAGTTAGAAAGCTAAACTTGGAGTGCTGCTTTAGAAATCGCTTTGCTCCTTAAACACTTCCAAAACTGCTCAAATAAGAAGGCTTTCCTATTAATTAATCATCTTTGCTTTGAAATTTCATTCTCTTTGTAGTCACTAGTAGACAAACCTTAAGAAAACTAAATAAAAGTGAAATTTGACATCTTAGTTCCATTACCTTTTTAGTTTCCATTTCTGGTAACCTGGTACTCTATTCTACACTTTCAAAGCTCTTGCTATCAGATAGTTGACAACTAAAATTTTAGAATTTAATTTATAATGATTTTCCAAAAGGTACTTGTATTTTAATAGATATTGAACCCTGATAAATATCTAATGGAGAAAATTTTGATTATTGCAGAAGGGGGTGGATGATTGTGGACAGAAAGGATTACACGGATGTTCTTCAAACCATAAGAAATTAGATTTGAAATACAAGCATATGATTCCCTCTCTCTTCTTCTATACATTCTTGAGGCTTACTTAACTTCTGTCTGATAGCCCTTAACCCAGCAAGACAGCCTTACTGCATTTCTGCCATAACTAAAAGTGTAATTCAAACCCCAAGTTCTCCACTAACAAAATGTGTCACTTTGAGTATTTTGTTTTATATCTATAAACTTCAGTTTTCTCATCTTTAGAGATAATAGAACTTATATCCAGGCTTGTCGTAAAGATTCAATGGATGGCAAGTGGGGCTCAATATTCCTAAAGACCATCTGAGAAAAAAATAAACAAAACATCTGAGGAGACACGTCAAGAGCACCTCAGACTGCTTACAGTGGAAATGAAAAGGGAGTATTTATCCTTTGGCTCAGGTCTTCTATTGTAACATTTGCAACATTAAACTCATTGCTGTTCCAGATTTGCAGGTACATGAGTCCCTATGTGTGAGAAGGTGCTCAGAGGCATTCCAAAAGACGGCCATAGAGCCCTGAAGGGAAAGTGAGACAGCTAAGAAAAGATGCCCTCAGGTCATACCTGCATGGATCATTGCAGAGAAATAACTAGAATAAATCCCTGCGCCTGGAGACTGCCAGGCAGAGGCAAGAGCTGCTCTATAAGTCCCCTTCTCCTCTTGGCTGAGGTTTTGTCCTATCACAGTGCCACGGCTTCTTCACTACTTGTGATATTTTTTGAGATGAGTAACTTATGCATGCAATATAAAAATAACACAACTTGAACTTTTAACTAAAACACCTTTTCAAATTATCTAGTTAAGTAAGGTTAGAGAAATGCAATATGGTGAGAGTTCAAAGAGGTAATTTGAAATCTTATTAAGTCTAAGGTAGTGAGAAGAAGGTTCAAATAAATGTCCAGATGCAAAGGAAAAATGATCCCTCTGCAATTCATAAACCAGAGGTTTGGTTTGTGCTTCTTAATCTAACTTAACTAAATCTCCTCTTCTTTAAGAACTGGGAGATTGCATTTTTTTGAGGGTATGCCAGCTCCTTGAAACAGTACCTATGACTGGGTAGCTCATCACTGAGTCTTTACTATAATGGTTCAATTGGCATTTGTTGTCTTGCTGACAACCTTGAAGAACTACTGGGGTTAAAACTGGGTAATTTACAAAAGTGGAAACAAGAGCATATTAGTTTCACCTATTTTTCTTCCACTGTATCCCAGTTGACTAGGTAGCCATATCTCAGAGTCCTTAAAGTAAATTCCCTTTTTATCTACCAAAACCATGTGGAGGGTCCATGCAGACCCTCATTTATCTGTTTTATTACAGAGCCTGAATTTGCCATGGGGCCTCAACTTAGAGTCTAGAGATGAACGATACGAATGTTGCTCTTCTGATATTGTCTTTCCTTTTTACATTCTTACTAATTTTCTCCGTTTAAATTAAAAATCTCATTTTAATATCCTACTATGGTTTCCTTTTCTCTCCTATTGTCCTTTTCTAAATATAACCATATTTATTTTATGTTGCGGGAGATTATGCCTTTGTCCTACCAGATATTTGCTTCCATTTTCTTCGAAGAATGCCCACTGAGTTTCCCAGTAAATCATTGACTAGATTTATGATGCCTTTAATCAGAGGGCAGCTAGGCATGAAATAATAGTGGGATTCATAAAATATCATGCTATGAGTCACTACTCCACTGTGCGGTTTTCCTTTCAAATATTTTAACACTACAATGTTAATGACTCTATTGAGTGACCCTCCTTTCTAGATTGTGACTAAAAAATGCTTGGAATTCTAAGTTTCCCAAAGGCATCACTAAATCTTAGTTTTTGCTAATTGCTCTATTTCAGAAGCTTTAAGTATAGCCATTATGTTATTTGAAAATAGTAGTTATTTCTATCAGGAATTTAGGCATAACTTCACTCCCTCATCAAATAGAATTTTAAAGTACTAATTCTACATTGTGCTATTTTAGGGTCTGTACAAAGAGAATTATTTAAATGTGATCCCAACCCCTCAGGACTTCACAATCTAAGAAAATATTGGCAAGTAAAAACATAAAAAGACATGCAAAAAAAAAAATAAAAAAGACATGCAAAATTCTAAACAGAGAAGAAAGCCAGGAAATTAACCCAGCTCATCATAATCTTAAGTTGATGTGTACATGTTTTATAGTTGATAAACTTTTGAGGACAGAAGACAGAATATATACATTTTGTAGTCCATACAGAATGCGCTTTTGATATATACTCAACAAACATCTGGTGATGATGATGGCCATTGAACTGTAGAGTTGAAGCTTCTTTGAGACAAGAGAGAAGAAGAAAAAAAGAGAAGGAAGTGAGGATGTCAGAGGAAGTGGGGGGGGAACTATCCTATCAAGGACTGTCAAGAAAGAACCTTGATACCACATATTACAAATCAAGGTGAGACGTGGTCTAGCTACACTTACATGGTGCAAAGAACATTACAGATGATTCTATAGTTTACTTGGATATCAAGTATGTTTTAAAAACACCCATCAACTCAGGAAATATTAATATTTTCCAAACCAGGGCAGCGCCTGTGGTTCAAGGAGCAGGGCACCAGCCCCATATGCCAGAGGTGTGGGTTCAAACCCAGCCCCGGCCAAAAAAATATATATATTTTCCAAACCAATACATATATGTAATACAACACACACACACGTGTACACACACACATGCACACACACACGGCCTTTTATTACGAACATATTTACCACCCCCCCAAAGCAATTCTTCAAAATGTAACCTATCAGCTTACACATAAAATAACTTGTCAACGTTAATATGTAAAAATTCAATGTAATTACTTAGCTGCACTGTAACTGAAATACACAAGGCAAGTAATTATGATAAAATAATATGCATTTAAATATTAAAAACACATAATTAAGTAATTAGGCAGGGTACCTATGTACAGAACATAAATGTAAGAGTTACAAATGAAGATTCATCAAGCATGTGGCATGGGCAATGCACATACTGTTGCCAACAAAATACACACGATTAGTTAGGTGGCAGTTCCAGACCAAACAACATACAATCTTCCCTTAATTTATATAGTAAATATATTCCTAGAAAACTAGGGTATATTATAAACATAACAAAATACTTCTCATTTATACAAAATAAATAGTGTTATTTCTTGAATCATTAATTACAAGTAGGACTCTTGCCTGTACGAATGCCTATTAAAGTATTAGAATGTTGTGAGGGATCTGGGAGATTTTAGGGTTTGTTGTTTGTTTCTTTGTTTTTTCTGGGTGTCAGATGTTCCTGTATTGAAATCTTTTCTGTTGTCCTTTGTAACTAGCTGGGCATTCCACTGCACCACTGTTGATGTCACCTGTGAGAGGGTGGTGGCCCTCAGCACTGCACCCCACAGACTAGGCTGTACCCAGGATGTCTTTAATGTTCCCAAAGAGTTCTCTGGGTGAACATCAGTACCACATCTGTCTGGCAATGTTGGCGATCTCATCAAAAGTGGTATTTCCATCATGTTTCATGTTTTTCTGTTTCTTTGTGTCTCTGGTGATTCCTTGAGGGGCAAATGTACCATTTCAATGTGGGGCAGAGGCCAGAAGGTACCATTTCAGTCTGGGCCGGTCTCTTCCTGACAGTTTCACTTTAATCCTCAGACCCTTCTCGCCACTGGTTGCCTTAGCTATGTCATTACCAACCTTTTTTGGAGACAAACCCAGGGGACCAATCTTGAGAGCCAGGGCACCTCAGGTCCAGGACTTTGACGTTGTTGGGGGTGGAACTTAGGCAGCTAGTGTCAGATGACTGAAGCAAGTTTGCACCTTGGCCTTCCCTTGAGCCAAAAGCGAGATTTTATTTTATTTAATTACTCGAGACTGCTCTTAGAGCTGTACGATGTGTGATCTAATAGCCACTCAGAGCTATCAGGGCGCTGGGGTAGTTTCTCCCAGATGTACAAGGGACAGCTGAGAAGCCCTGGAGCAAAGCCAGACAGGTGGGCTCCAGCTGAGGGAGGTGGCAGCCCAAGGCAATAATGGAGGAAAGAAGGGGAGCACGGTGGAAAGGGGGCTCACAGATGGCCTGATCCACTTCTGTGTCAATTTCCCATGGCTGCTGTAACAAATTACTTCAAACTCGGTGACTGAAAATGACGGAAATTTATCCTCTCACAGTTCTAGAGTTCAAACTGCAATCCAGGAGCAAGCAGGGCCTTCGAGGAAACTCCATTTCCTGGCTCTTCCCACTCTGCCTTCCTTAACTTGTGACAGAATCACTCCAGTCTCTACCTCCAATCGCATTGCCTTGTCTTCTCTGTGTGTCTCTCATAAAAACACTGTCATTGGCTTTAGAGAGAATCCCAATACTCCAGGACCCTCTCTTCCAGAAGTCTTTATGTTAATTGCTTCTCCAACTATCTTTTTTTCCAAAATGGTGGGATTAACAGGTTCTGGCATTTAGGGCAAAGACATAACTGTTAGGCTGGGGATCCCCATTCAACCCTCCACAGCTCATTTCCATTCTAGGCTATGGTTTTGTCATGCCTCACTGTGACAATCAAAAACACACCTACAAATATTAAAACTACATGGAGAGCTATATGGACAGTATTGCTGCATTGAGAACCACCTCCTCTGACTTGTTTTTCTGTCTACATCGCCTCCTTCCAACAAACGTGTGAAGCTATTAAACAGCTTTAGCACACATCACTTATTCTCTCTTCCTTTTTACTGATTTAGTCTGGACCATTCATCATAAGGCTTTGCCATCATTGTTTTAGTTCTAGACATTTTTATGGTATTGACACCTGGCATAATCAAAAACAATAAAGCAATTGAGAAAGAATTTAATTCTACCTAATTTTCTGGTCTAATCATTTAAACTTTCCATGATTCATGTCTCACATTTGTAAAATAAGAAGAAAAGTTTTCCCTACAGGCATGTGGTCTGATTAAATGAAATTATGGAGACAAATATATTCATAATATATAGAACATGATGTAAAAATAAATTGTGTGCAAATGTTAGATTTTGAACTTAGTATCTAAATATTTGGTAAAAAAAATAAATTCTAATTAGAATAATTTTTTGAATGTGAATCTCCAGCTCACATTGTTTCACAGTTAGGCATTTGGAGGTTGTATGTAGATAAAACAATAGTATTTGAGTAGAGGTTAATAGGAATATAGACAATTTAATCTGAACTGGGAAAAAAGGCATAAATATTTGAGTATTACTTCTAAAAGATGTATGTTTTTGTTTTTTTAAGGAAAATAGATTGCAAAAATCCTAAGCACCTTTTGCAAAAAGAACCTGTGATCTGAAAGTAGGGAACCACAAAATGATCCAGATGGATCAGGGGCTTTTGCCTCTTTTCATTATGAGTTAGCCTTAGAGCAACATACAAAGGAGCTTTGCACTGCAGTCATTTTCAAGATATGTGCTACAAAAATGCTTCAAAGTTGGCTCAGCACCTGTACCACAGTGGTTACAGCGCCAGCCACATACACCTAAACTAGTAGGTTCAAACACGGCCTGGACCAGCTGAAGAACAATGACAACGGCAACCCAAACCCAAAATAACCAGGTGTTGTGGCGGGCACCAATGCCCCCCCCCAACTACTTGGGAGGCTGAGGTAAGAGACTTGCTTGAGCCCAAGAGTTTGAGGTTGCTGTGAGCTGTGATGCCACAGCACTCTACCGAGGGCAACATAGTGAGACTGTCTCAAAAAAAAAAAAAAAAATGCTTCAGAGTGAACATTTAGAGAAGTGTCATTTGGAATTCATACTAAGTCCTTCCTTCTCTCTCTTTCGCTAACTCTACTCTGGTGCCATGGGTTGCTTCTGTAATTCTGCTAATTAAAACAGAAACAGCTGTCAAAGTCAGAGTGACCTGGGTAATTTTCCTCTCTAGTCTGCACAGATAAGTTCAAGTAAGGTCATCCAGTCAGCAGAGGACGGCAGATTTTTTGAAATGGGCATCCCATTGTCTGCACTAAATACTACCTACGCGGAGAATGGCACTGTTCTCAAGATGATTTCACAGTTAGGAAATATATAAATAGTCCTAATAATTTATAAGACATTCATGTTTGTCTATGTGGATGAGTATATTTTTAACTATGCTCTCTACAGAGATGAAAAACTTAAAATTCACTTTAAGGTATTTAAGTGGTGTTCAAATGTTCGATCAGCATGTGATTTTTTTCTAAATTCCCCAGCAAAATTTAAAAAAAAAAAAAGACATGATAAAGTCTTCAGTGTTAGTGGAATGGGAACCTGACCTAAGATCACATGTCAGATAGTAACATTTCTCACACAACACAATTTAAATCTTTTTTAATTGGTCACAGAAAACTGAACACTTTTATTTCAAAATTAAGGGCTTTAAAATATAAAGATAGGCAATTCTAATATTAAAAATATAAAAACATGAATGATAATGTATACTACTCAAACACTTCTAGTTAAATTGTAAAACACGGTTTTCATATGTACACGCATGTTTGTACACATATATATATGTGCCTGTATGGATACACATATGTCATATTCTAAGCATATGTATGCACATGATTCATACATGTGTATGTGTATTATATTCAAAATCTGATCACTGATGGAGCTTACTGAAGTCAAGGGAATAAGCTTAGCTGCCAGACTTTCAAATGATTGTGGCAGATTTCCATTTCATCTACCAAAATCTTAGCTTTGTCAAGAGGACTATGCAATCTCCACCTGCAAGCCATCATTGCTAAGGATAAGAGATCCCCTCTTGCTTTGTGGACCCTGGAAGTCTGATGTTTGCCCACAGTTCATGATTGTGTTTTTAAATATGACATGTCTCACTTATAATTATGACAAAATTTATTAAGATAGAATCAAAAGAACCTAAGTCTTTGATCCAGCTTTCCATTTACCTTTCTAACCACAGAAATCAGTGGAACTTCATGGGTCCTCAGTTTTCTTGCATGTGTAATGATAAAATTCAAATAAATTATCTTTAGGATGATCTCTTTGGTAATATGAAACACATGAGATTAAATAGGAGAATATTTATGAGACAATGCATAGTTGGAAATATTGAGGCATACCATTGGTATTTCACATAGTTGCATTTTATTGCTGTTGCTAGGCTTTGAATTAAACTTAGGCTCATATCATTTGTCAATAAATGCTTGTTTCTGTTCAATAATGAATGTAGCAATTATATAAGAAATCAGATGTATTTTATAAGTACATTTAACAGCAAGGAATTTAAGGAACTGTGGCCATAAAAGAAATTTTTTTAATAGAGACAAAACCCTGGAATTGATTTACTAGTCAAGGAAATACCTTCAATTTATGAGGAAACAGACAGTGGTTTCTCCCCTGGCTCTTCAAGAAGTTGTTCAAAATTCAGTCTTCTTCTCACTCTAAGAAAATGGAAGACCCTGATGCTCGCTCGTTCCTATGATTTAAGCAGATAAGGAAATGAAAAGATGCCCGTACAAAAAGTTCGTGTGATGAGAGCAGATCATTCTCTAGTTTCACTGCTGAGAATTGTGGTTCTCTGCTCTAAGTCAGAGGTAGGTTATTTCTAGTTCTGAATTATTCTTTCAACCTTCAGGGTAAATTTGGGCCAATCCTTATGTGTTCTCTTAGTTCCTTGCTGCTGCCAGTGACTCTGCCTGGAAAACACTGGCTGCAGCTGATTGTAATGGCCAATCACAATTCTGGAAGCCAGTGATCACAATTTTTATAGTGCCTTCTCCTGGTGATGCCGTCATCTCAGTTCCAGAGGCTTTATTTTACTCCCTGGAAACCGGCTGTTAACTTGATGATCACTCCCCACTGAGAAATTTACTTTACAACTTTCTCCAATCTGCAGGGGAACCTTTACAGAGTAAATTGTAGGCTTCCTCCAAGAAGTAAATAGATCTAAAGTGAAATAACTCTTTTGGCAATCTAACACCAGCATGAGTTAACAGTTTCTCACAACCGCTCTGGCTACAGAGTATTAAATTACATTTGGCCTGAGTCCATCCTTAAGTGTGTCTTAAGTGATATTCTCATTCAATGGCTGCTTTTAATGAGATTTTGATATTTCGGGAAGTTTCATTGAGTCAATTGCAATCCAATGAATGTTTCCTGGCCTTCAGATTACTTTCACTGTTTCCAAACTGGGGGAGGTGTTTTTTTGCACAGTCACATTTGAGTTTTTCTGTATGGAGGAGGAATGGTGTTGAGAGTAGAAGAATGTACACAGGAGTCAGAGTAATTGATTAAAGCCTTACTAGCCTTACGGAAAAACAAACCCTTGGAAATATGCTAAAAGTATCCTGACAAGTGGGTCATCAAATTCCCTATTACCAAAGGGGATGTCTTTGGAAATCTTTAATATGGTTCCTTTTATCTGAACCTACAACAAGAACAAATAATCTCCTCAGGATTTCTGTTGTACCCAAAGATCACAATTCTTCTCCGAAAAAGGGTGTTTGAGAGATTAGCTGGGTGGTGCTGTTGCGGTGGGATTGTGAGGAGTAGCGAGGTGAACAGGTGGGCGGAGAACTGATCTCAGCAAGTTCATTTCTCCTCGATGGCTGCTTTCCATAATTGTAACAGTTATTTTCAGCGATAGGAAGAAAGTTGCCTGCCTTGATTTGTTTCCCATCAATTTTCACCTTCCAGGAAGGAAATCTCTTTGGAAAACAGCCATTTTTCATCATTGAATTGTGTTGCTGGCCACCGGCTTTTTGCAATTCTGTTCACAGGTTGGTGTATCGGAGTTTTCATGTATTTATCAACTATTTATTCAAGCGCTAAAAGCAGATTTAGTTTTCCTCCACATATTAAAGGATAAACAATATATTCCAAGTTACTTAAAAGTGAGATATTGACAAACACATTCCCATCCACTCTTTAGATAGCATTACGGACCATGTGTCAGGCTGGCACCAGCAGCGGCATCATCAGAAATGAAAAATGGAACTTCCCTCTCTTCTTCCACCCTGCTAAATGTTACAGATAACTTCTGACTGGTTTCTAAAATAAAGTCAAGATATTTTTTTTCTCCTGCCTGCCTGACATGATTAGTTTTAAAGTTCTGTTCCAATTTTCTTTGACCATAACCTCTCCCATCTTCAAACCCTCAAGAGCATTTCCTTTTAAACATCTTCCATTTATTTTTTGATGATCTTAAATAGTTTCTTCAAGGAAGTGTGTGATGGTGGGCTATTCAATATAAAGAACTATAACTTGGCGAACTATAATGATGACTCAGTCAACAGAAAAAAAGATAGCCCCACAATTTCCCATGTTCTTCAGCAAATAATAGTTGTTATAGAAAGGGCAAGGCTTGACACAGTTAGATTCTGTTGCAATGAAGAGATACCTTCTTCCTGTATCTGGAGCCCTTTGCATAACAAAATAATTTAATCTGGAAAAATGAAGCAATTGCAGGGATGTCCAGCATCAAATTAATAAATAAAATACAATCATATTTCTTTATTGTAATTAAAGTCACTTCAAAGTAAGAAGTAAAAATAAGTTATTGTAACGAATAAGTATTACTATCATGAGAAAAGCTTTGTATGTGCATTAAAATATATTTTGTTTCAAAGAGTGTTTTGGATATCAAATTTCTTAAGAAGGACATCTATGGAAATATATGAATAAAAACTACACATGCACAATGATTTCAGAATTGTTATTCTTTGATAGCACATCCAAGAATTCATAGATTTCATCAGAACATGTAAGCAAAAATTTCTTATTATCACTAATAATAAAGTATAAAACAAAAACAAAATATATAGTGTATAATCTCTCCAAAGTCAATATTATTAGCCTTACCAACTTACGAGTTAACATTATGCACTAAAATTGTTGCCTCCCTTTGCCCTCACGATCCTTAATTCCATGACTTCATTAACCTCCACTTCCACTTACATATCACAACTTTTCTTTTAGGCAAAACTATGTCTAATTAAACTTGATATATCGGGGCTTACTACCTTGGCTCCTATTTGGCACATAAATATTTCTGAAGGAATGAAATTCCTATCTTCACACAGATTTCCATCTTGTCACATCTAATAACTCTGTCCCTTTTCTTCTTGTAATAGCCAGGTTCATATTTATTCCCTTTGTTTTCAGTTAGCCAGTCTTTGGGCTTCCCTCTTTTCCACCGAGACTGGACTCTAGTGTCAGTCATTTCAAACATGGATCAACTCTCACCTTTAAATTTTTTACCCCTTGTCCTTTTGAAATACTTGTTTGCAATTCCTGAAACTGTCTACTATCTCCTTGTCAAATTCTGCTGGAAGGAGTCAAAGACACACACAATACAGCATATTACAAAGCCATGCTCTCTAGCAGATTACTACTGCTACTACAAATCCCTGATTGCCAAGACATGGAAGCAACTCAAGTGCCCGTCAACCCACGAATGGATTAACAGGCTCTGGCATATCTATACCACAGAGTACTATTCAGCCATAAGAAAAGATGGGGACTTTACATCTTTTGTGTTTACCTAGATAGAGTTGAAACACATTCTTCTTATAAAGTATCACAGAATAGAGAAAAAAAGTATCCAGTATACTCAATACTGATTATGAAACCAATATATAAACAATTATATGATCGCACAGAATTAAAACACAAATATAGTCTAGTGCAGCAGGGGGGAGAGAAGGAGAGGGGAGGAAGGGTGAGTGGTGGGATCTCACCCACTGTGCACAATGTGAGGGTATTCAACATGCCTCCAGAGTGAGGGCTCAACTACAACTTGAATTTTCCCTTACAAATAAAAACCATGTAACCTAAACATTGGCACCCTCATGTTAATCTGAAATATTTTTAAATTCCTTTTTCCTCCATATAGTAGTGACCCCCTACCTCCACCATTCCCTTGTTCTCTACCTAGCAAGACGGTCAAAACTATGGACGTTAGAGTCCTGTGAGGTTTGATTCACTGACCTCCCTCCCACTGAGAGCCTTGAACAAGTTAGACTCTGTAAAGATTCCCTTTCTTGCAGTTAAGATGGGGATATTCACAGTACACACTCCAAAGAACTGTTGGAAAGATTAAATGAGTTAGGGCTTGTAAACAATTAAGCACTATTTCTAGCAAATAGTAACCCCTAAACAAATAGTAACTATTTTCTAATCAGTGACTGCAATTAGAACCAACCAACTGGTGTTTCCTTAGCACACCAATTATTTCTGGAACTTCTTTTTTTGTATACCTGATGACTAAGACCTCCTTTCCTGAAAACATTTCTCTGTAATCTGTACTTTTGGCCCCTACATATTCTAATTTTTGCAGTTCCTTTCAGTTTCATTTCTGTATTCAATCTAACCCTCTCTACTACATAGTTCCTTCTTTTTTGGGTGGAAAACATGTTCAATTTCCTCATTTCCTTTATGTGATGTTACTATTCCAAGCTTCCACACCATCTGTCCCCCTGCCTTGCTGCCAAACTTATAGAAATAGATCTATCTTGACGTCATCACTTTCTCAGAATTACTTACTTCTCAATTTTAATGCTTATAATCGGGATTCAGTGTAGACTTATTCTGTTGAACAGATCTAATTGAATATTGTATTGAAATTATTCTCCCCAGACCCCTGCTGAGCTCCTAATCACCGACCATGCCCTTCTTCTGCTCTTCACTCCTTTGGCTTTCAGGTTGCACCATTGGCCTTTGCCTCTCTTCTTTCCAAGTATACCTTGGCTATTTCCAGCTCTGATGCCCCTTCTTCCTGAATCCTTTCAAAAGAAATCTCACTTGTCAATGATGTCTTCTTCTTTAAGCCCTCTCTGTTCTCCACTAATTGATAGTTTCATTCATTCTGAAGGTTTGGGCTCTCATCTCTGTGCAGATGACTCCTGAATCTGAAATTCTAATCACAGACTCACTTCTGAATTCCTCACTCAATTGACTGTCTCCCACTCTGATTCACCTGTAGCATTTTAAAGTAAATCAGAACATATCAAATTCATATTGCCTGTTACTTGTCCACTGACTTTCCTACTTCTGTTAAAGCACCACTATTCTCCCAGATGAAACCTGGGAGTCACCTTTTTCATCCTTTTGTCCACTTGCTCCCACAGTCAAATCTATCAGCTCTACAAATCATATTTCTCACATCCACCCCCACTCGTGCTTTCATTATTCTTGTTAGTCTTTGCTGGGACTGTTGCAATGTTCCTACTGCTTCCTTACCCATTTTACAGTTTGCTGATAATGTCACTAGACATCTTGAAAACTTTCAGAAACTCCTTAAATCTAAATTTTTATTCCTGTAGCCTCATTCTTTACCTATCCCACCTTTTACCAGCTCTACACATCTATAGCCCATACATCAGGGAATCTAATGCTCCGCATAGACTTAATCTTTCCCACATTCCTGCCTCATTTGATTGTCTCTCCTTTTTCTTGGGTTTTTACGTCTTTCTGAAATTCTACTTCACCCTATGTGATTGGTGAAACACTATGTTTTCTTCAAGAACCCCCCAGATTTATCTTTTTCTGATATCTTCCCTCGTTCTTTCAACTATTGTGACGACTGTTTGTCTTGCATACCCCCAACAACGTATGATACATTTCTTATAATATTGCATGTCTGCCTTACCCAATATTAGTTGTCAGTTTATTAAAAAGGTTTCATCTTTTTATCTTTGTATTTCTTATATATAAAAAATAATGGGAGGCTATAAGGAATAATAATAAATTGGAATGTTGAAATGAACTTATGAATAGAAATATAATTAAGGGAAGTAGAAATAAAGTCATAGAAAATCCAAAACGTCATGACCAAACATTGCATTTCAGTCTTTTTTTTTTTTTTGGATACACCTTTATCAAATTGTTTAAATATAGGCATCGCTTCAGAAAGCGATTCCTGAATTTTCACTAAATTGATAAAATTAATATTTAAGAATGCTCCCAAAATAGATCCAGTTAACTTTATCCCCCAGCTCACTTTAGCCACCCATATTCATAACCCAGTGGCTTAGTCACTGTAAAATCCTCAACATCTCAATCATAATATCCAAAATTCAACACTCTTTGACCTATTTTTTTTTATTTTTTTGAGCTTTCTCATCTACTGACTCTACCATTTTCCTCCATGTTAGCAGCCTCTTCCTGGATTCACCTTTTCACCAGTTAGCTGTGACCCCCTGATTTGCCCGTGCTACTTCCTTGCCTTTGACTCAGTTAGTTTGCCTCATCATCTCTCTCTCTCCAACAGCAAAATCACAAGCCACTGAGTGCTTTCTACATGCCCCTCAGATGATAAGCTGCTACCCAACACCAACTGTATGTACAGAGTGAGATCTCTATACTATCAGGGAAGGCTTCCCTTTCTCTAACTTATTACCAGCTTATTTTAACTCCAGCTTATTTTAAGGCAATCATTACTTCCTTTGGGAAAACTTTCCTAATCAAACATGCCTAGGGCTTGCAGGCTGGTTTTCTACCTTTCCTCTGTGTTTCTTGAGGAACCTGCACATGCATTTCAGTCATTACTTCAGTATTTATGAGAGGTCTGTCCATATACTTGTCTGGGTGAGTGAGAATACACACATAAAGAAAGCAAACAAACTTTCTGCCATCCAAAAACTTATATACAACTGAGGGAAACAAAAAAATGTAAGTAATTCATGGATAGTATGAAGTCAGGCAAATAAGTGATAGAAAATATTAAGTAGAGTAAGAGAATATCCTAAAATTTCTTGCAACGATTCAATTTCTAAGACCTAACCTATGATTCTAGGGTTATGAGATGGTAGAAAAGCATTAAGTAGGCAACAATAGAACAACAATTGGAATAAAGTCAAATAAAATTCTATATTAAATGTTCTGTTTAATTTTATATATATATTACCAAGTTTAAACTGTTTATTTACATATTATAACTATCTACTTATAAATGTATTTATTCAATTCATTTTTATTAAAAATTCAAGTTTTTTGCATTGTTTTGCAATTCAAAATTATTCTTGATTAAGTATGTTTAATTTTTTTTTCATCTTTCTAGTTATTTCCTTTTGGGAGACTCACATAGATTAAATATTTGTAGGAGATTTAATTCATATGTAACATGTTTACCAGCAACTAAAGCGAGGGAATTGCTGTGGTAGACAGATTCTTCATTGAACCCCAAATCTCTACTGCCTGGTATTTATGCCCTAAACATCCTACTTGCTTGAGTATGAGGCCCCATCTAATGAGTCCTTTTTAATGAGTAGAATATGCAAAAGTAATAGGTTTACATTTTCACTATGAGTTACAAAGAGACTTTGACTGCACTCTTGCCCCTCCTGTCTCTCTTTCCCCTACCCTTGTTCTCTTCCTTGTGTGCCAGGAGGGGAACCATCTATTATGTTGTAAGCTGCCCAGGATAGGCCAACATAGCAAGAAACGGATGGCAAGTTTTGGCCAATAACCAGCAAAAAAACGACACCTTCAGTCCAACGACCTGTGAAGAGCTGATCTTGAATTTTTGTTGTTTTCTTTCAGTCTCACTCTGTCACCATGGGTAGAGTCCCAGGATGTCATCATAGCTCACAATAATGACCTCAAATTCCTAGGTTCAAACTCTTCCCATACTTCAGCCTCCCTAGTAGCTTGGACTACAGGTGCCCAGCAGGATGTCTGGCTAAATTATTCTATATTTAGTAGAATACTAAATACTATGCTGTTTAAAGAAAATAAATTTTAGGGTACTTTATTGCATAACAGTAAATAATATAACTAACTGCCTTTTTCAAAATCTGAACACTCTATGGCACTTTATAATGAAGGGATGAATTATTGAATGAGTGAATTAAATACAAGTTCAGGATTTTATACATGGTGACAGAGTGAGACTCGGTCTTAAAAATGATATTATTATTCAAGTCCAGCTTTAATATTTTATTGGAAATGCATATTTTCTGATATAATTAGCTCACTACATTTCTCAGTATTAAATAGAATCACCTAAACATGGACAGGTCAAGTCTGAACTCCACCTAGAGTTACATTTAATCACCCACTGTACTCTCAAATCTTCTAATCATTTTATAAATAATGATGCATGTGTTTGGAATTAGTGAAAAATCAAATCTTGGAGCTCACACCTTACTAGTTATATGATGTTGTTCAACCTACTTAAATTTCCTCTGTTTCTTTATCTGTCAGAAGGAGATTCTATTCCCAACCTCAAAATGTTTTTATGAAGATTCAATATAACAATATGGTTAAGCAACTAGCATCGGGTTTGACCAATAGTAAGTAAAAATGTAGCTATTGTAATTAGGCTCCAACAAGATATCCTGGGAAAAAAAAAAAAAAACCCTTTTTCAATAACCCTGAAAGTAAATTTTCTTATTTATTCTGCACTCTGAAGTGTATTTGAGCCAGGTCATATTAGCTGTATTTGGAAAAAAAAAAAAAAAAAATCACCATCTAAGAATCTGTAACTTAGATTGAACACAGAGGTTAAATTGTCATGAAAAATTTTGTTCTCATTAATTTTAAGTGTATTATTTGTTTGTTTGCTTATGGTTCTTGACGGTTTAAGAAATAGCAAAACAGATCTGTTTTTGTCTAACTTGCAGGAATGCCAAAACTCAGAGAATTGCTATTAATTTTCCCCAACTGGAATGTCCTTATCCATCAAGTTCTTTCTCTAAAAGGTCATTTTGAAATTGTGATACAGTTTGAAAATGCCCAGCAATGATTTTTTTTAAACTCTTCTGTGATTTTCCCAACATCCTGGCATAGTCTAAAAACATATCACATCGTTAAGAAACACTTTGCTCTTGGTATAGTATCCTTTATTTCTAAACTGTAGACCTAAAGGGATAATCCTACTTGTGAAGTAGGGTAGTCTTCAAGTAAAATTATACCAAGGAAGGAAGGAAATGAGATTTTTCACCCAATATGGTATTCTATATTACAGCTTCTCAAAAACGTGAAATATTTTAAAATTATCCTTCTTAAATTAAAAATATTAAACAACTTCTCCTAAACATCTTTTTTTTATTTTTTAGTAAGCTAAGAACATTTCTAATATAGGTAACTATTAGCAAGAGGGGAGGCTGGATTATTTCTTTTGAAAATTTGTTATCCCCAAACAAATAAATAAATGTATAGAGGAAAATGAAAGGAAATTTTACCTTTACAAATATAATAGCTTCTCAAGTTAAGATTCAATATTCAATGGAAACATATTAATTGTTAATATGACATACGAGATTTCAGAAAATCTCCTTAGAAATAAGAGGATTAAAAAAAATTTCCTGTTTTATGATGTTGCAAATTGTACTGTCAATCATAATCATAAAAGTTATATTTGCTTGTAGAAATAATGGCATCACACTTAACATCAGATGAATGGCTTGGATCATGTTAATTGATATCCTCAACTACATATTCCAGGTTTAATCAACAATAGACTAATATTTTAATATATAATAATCTTAGTTCTCTAAAGGCAGGCAGGTAAATATACAACTTTTTCTAATATCATTATATTAAAACTTTTAATGCTATGTTTCCTAATGTATAGTTCACCAACACATGGATTGCTGTGGATGCAAACTGATTTATTAAAAATATACACCCTTCTTCCATGAACTTTCTACTGGCTTTTACTTTCGTGTTCACTTAAGGGATATACTGGTAACTTACTAAAAGAGTAAATAGAGATTATTATAATTCGGCATTCACAAACTATAATTAGAGTTTACATAACATTGTAAGGTAGTGTTCTCCTGCCACTTAATACTTAAGCATTTTACAAAGATCATTATGTACATATGTAAATACAAATTACTGGTATTCCAATAAGCTTTAGAAAGTATGTTATAATTTCTATTTTGTATGAGTAAGGATATCTGCTTTTTAATATTTCATAGTCATTTTTAGGATAATTCATAGTATTAATTTTGAACATGTATCATTAGCATATAAACATTTTATTTATTTCAATATTTTTGTTATCACAGATTATTTTTCAGTAGTTGGTTGGGTGGGTCATGTGAAACACACACACATCTGCCTTAACAAAAGTTAGAGAAATTCTCTAGAGCAGGTTTTCCCCATTGAGGTCTATGGACTCCTGAGCTACATGAATGCATTCTGGAAAGTTCTATGACAGATTTTAAATTTTATATTCTTTCCTTCAAAGACAAGCCAAGAAGTATTAATCCAATCATTTTCTCAATCATTCTATGACTGTCTTTCATCCTAATATTGGCTCAGAATTTCATTTTTTGCATTGAGCTTTGTTACTGTTTTCAGCCACATTTGTTCTCAGCAAGGGCCAAATGAATTCCAGGAATTATATAGAAAAGAGTTTTGCATCATTTCAGTTACAAAAAAGTGACCAGAGAATGGAGACAGAGACGTTGTATGGATGTAGAGTGTGGAAGTGTGCTAAATCATACCCGCAGCTAAGTGGTTATGGCGCCAGCCACGTACACCAGGGCTGATGGGTTCAAGCCCCATCTGGGCCAGCTAAACAATGACAACTACAATTAAAAAAAAAAAATAGCTGGGAAGTGTGGCAGACACCTGTAGTCCCAGCTACTTGGGAAGCTGAGGCAAGAGAATCGCTTAAACCCAAGAGTTGGAGGTTACTGTGAGCTATGATGCCACAGCACTCTACCAAGGGTGTCACAGTGAGACTCTGTCTCAAAAAAAACAAAAAATCCTTGTTCAACTGCAGTATCACATGCAAGTTTTGAGTGCACAAAGTGTGCCCATTCTTACAACATAGCAGCAGTTCTTTAGTTATGAGTGTGATATTAAGTGTGCAAAATAACTACAGTGATTTTGATAGTGATTCAGAGGATGATACAGCATTCTCAACATTAAGAGATAAAATCAATAGCAACAGAACATTAAAAGATGCTAATGTATATTTATGTTATTATACCCAATCTGGTCAATTTAAATTCAGGAAAGCAGTCAAATTTTAAAATGTAACTTGTAATTTTTGGCTTTTTAGCTACACAAAAATGTAAATTTATGGAACTTAATCTGTTCTATTCTATTCCATTTCAATTTCAGAATTTGTTCATGACTCATTGAATTAATTTAAAGGTCTTATAATTGTGAAACCACAAGTTTTAAACCACTGCTTCAGGTACACTTGCCAAACTGTTCAATAGTCAAGATGTATCTTGATATGGATCATAGATCCAGAAATGGACCAAATAGGAGGGGACAAAGATTTCAAGAGAGGAAAAGGAAATCATTACATGCTGTTATTAATGTATGAGATTAATATAAGATTCTTAGAAAATGAAGTATGGAATTTAGGGGTACTTTAATATTATATAAGCTCGCCCCCAAATCTTCTTGAGGCCTATCAACTAACTGTAACACATAAGTCTAAGATCAAAATCCTAGCTGATAATGTAGTCAGAATGTACTTATATGCATAACTTATCTTTACCAACTTAATTGGAGGGTTAAGGCTCTAGAGATTCTAGTAAAATCCTAAAGAAACAAGAAAATAAATTATAAACAAATTAGCAGGGCTATCGGAAAACTGATGAAGAAATAAATTCCACTGAGGTTAAAAGTAAAGGTTATATAGCATGTTCAAGGGTATAATGTTTCTCAGATAAGGGTTTAAAAATAAAGATGTTAAAATCATGAGGACATTTGATCTCTCAATCCTGCTACTAAGTATCTACTCAGAAGAAAAAAAAAAAGATCATTTTATCATAAGGACATTTGTACTAGATATTTTATCACGGCTCAATTTACAATTGCCAAGATACAGAAACAATCTAAGCACCCATCAAACGTGTATGGATTAATAAACTGTGGTATATTGTATATAATGAAATACTATTCAGCCTTACAAGAGATGGAGACTTTGCATCTTTTATATTAACCTGGATGGAGTTGAAATACATTTTTCTCAGTAAAGTATCACAAAAATGGAAAAGCAAGCATCCAATGTGTTCACTACTGTTATGCAGCTAATAGAGTTTCATAACAGTACTGAGTACACACCCACACAAGAGAAGAACTCAGTTCAATTCAAGTTGGGGGAAGGAGGGAGGAGAATTGGTGTGCTCCCACCTGATGGACACAATGTAAGGGTCTATGTCACACCTCCTGGGTGCAAGACACAACTACAACAGGGACTTTACCTAACAAATGCAAATACTGTAACCTAATTGTTTGTACCCTCCTATTTATCTGAAATTTAAAAAAAAAAAAAATCTTGAGTCCATTCATCTTATTTAGTCTTTCCACCCCTCTCTGAACTGAAGGTAAACAGAGCATTTATATCTATTGGGATTAAATTTCTTCTCTCTGTACAAGGTAAACAGTTCAATACTGAGATCCTGACCTCTATCTTCTGATAAAGAATCTCTAAGGTGCTTCAACACTGTATACTGCATAATATTTTCAGCTCCATTCCTTCACAAATTCCAGTGGTATTCTAATGGCAAGACTACAGAAGGCACCTATCTTTTCAATACTTATGATTAGTTCTCTTAGTTAGGCTGGGCAAAGGTCTGTTCATTTTATTTACCCTTTCAAAAAAATATTTTTTCGATCTTCCATATTTTTCATTTCAATTTTATTTATTTCTGCTCTGGTCTTTATTATTTACTTTCTTCTACTAATACTAGGTTTAATTTGCTCTCGTTCTTCTAGTTCTTTAAGATGCACTATTAGTTGACTATTTAAAACTTTTTTATTTTTTTGATATGTGCCCTTAGTGTTATGAACTTTCCTCTTAGTACTATTTTTTACTGTATCCCGTAGTATGTTGTGTTTTCAGTTTCATTTATTCAGAGAGTGTTTTTTAAGTTTCTTTCTTAATCTCTTCCCTGGCAGGCTAGTCATTCAGAAGCGTATTATTAATTTCCATGTATCTTTATAACTGTTCCCAATGTTCCTCGTTATTGATTTTTAGGTTTTTTTTTTCCATCGTGATAAGAGAAAATACTTGCTGTGATTCACTTTTTTTTGAATTTTTTAAGATTTGTTTTATGGCCTAACATGTAGTTTATATTTGAGAATGATCCCTGAACTAAGGAAAAGAACATGTATTCTGCTACTGTTAGATGCAACATTCTGTAAATATCTATTATATACATTAAGACTACAGTATAGATTAAGTCCAATGTTTCCTTGTGAGCTTTATGTCTGGATTACCTGTACAATGCTGAAGATGAGGTATTGAGGTCTCCAACAATTATTGCATTAGGGTATTTCTCTCTCTTTAGCTCTGATAATATTTCCTTTATAGACACATATACACACACACTTATATATGTGTGTGATGTTTTGATACAGGAATGCAATGCGTATTAATGAAATCAGGGTAATTGGCATCATTTCAAGCAGTTATCATTTCTTTGTTTAGGAACATTTTAATTTCACTCTTTTATTTATTTGAAAGTATACCCGAACATATTGCTGATTAAACTCTTTGTTGTGTTACCAAATATTGTTCATTCTATCTAACTATAGTGTTTGCACCCATTAACCATCTCCATTTTATCTCCCATTGCTCCCTACCCTTTCTAGCCTCTGGAAACCATTAGCTAGTGTCTGTTTTCATGATTAATTGTTTTACTATTTAGCTCCTGCATATGAATAAGAAGATGAGAGATGTGTCTTTCTGTGCTTGGCTTATTTCACTTAACATAATGCTTTCCCATTCCATTCAAGTTTTTCAAAGGGCAAGATTTCATTCCTTCTTTTTTATGGCTATGTAATATTCCATTGTACATATGTATCACAATTTCTTTATCTGTTCATCTATTGATGGTAACTTAGGTCAATACCAAATCTTGGCTATTGGGAACAGTGTTATTTTCTTGAGAAGAGAGATATATTTTCACTATATTGAATTCTTTTCTTTTGGACATATGCACATGTACATATACCCAGCAGTTAGTATGGTAGTTCTATTTTTAGTTTTTTGGGGAAACTCCATACTCTTTTCCATAGTGATTTCATTAATTTACATTCCTGCAACAATGGGTGTACAAATTTCAGTGTATGTGCACTGTCAATGGCAATGTAAATTAGTGTGTTTGTGTTTGTGTGTGTGTTAATCTACCTGAAAATTTTTTCTTAAGGTTTAAATTATCTAAACTAAATATCATTAGTGAATTAATAAATGAAATAATTTGCAGGTCTACCACTTTATGGGTCCCAGTATATACTTCAAAAGACAGTATTTTACAAAATATTAAATAATTATTAGGAATAATCATTTCCCAGATGACAGCTCACTAGCAGAGCGCTGGGTTCTTATTGCTGGTTCTCCATGGTGTATCTTTTGTTCACAAGACTTTTATCTCCTCCCAGTCTTTTCTAGGCATTCTGGTACAGAACTGAGGCTAAAATTTGTATCACACATCTCTTGCTTGCCACATAGAGTTTAGGTGGGAAAAGTAAATTCCAGCATCATTTATTATCAGAACAAAGAGAGTCAAACAGAACAGCCTTTCATTTGAGTCCAGCATGGCCATCGAAAAGATAAGACTTGAGTAAACAAAGAACTGCAAACTTTACATGCTTAAAATTACACATTAAAATAATACAAAGTATTGTTTTAAGTATGCTTTATTCTCTGATCTGTAATTCACGTAAAGGCAAATTTAAGATTTCAGGAAAAAAAGTATTAGGTTAGACTATATCAAATTTGCCATATTCAACATTTGTATCTCTTAAAAATGGCAATTTCATATGGTTCTAATGAATAAGTAGTAAAATATAACTGCATTTCATGATTTTCATGGTAAATAATGTCCATGCCAAGCCTGAAATTTTAAACATTAGTAATGATATTAAATGTAGTGGCTTTGCATATATTTATTGGAAGTTTGGCCACTAACATCTATTCTCTTCAATAGCTAAGCACCATGCTTGGCTTTATAAAAATTAAATTGACATTTATCTAGATGATCTAAGGCATAAAACACTAGTTTTATTGTTTATCATATCATGAAACATTGAGTGTGCTTGTGAACCTTAGTGAAAAAGGGATGATTCCATCTAAAATGAAGATACTATACAAGAAACCGGTCCACATATTAAAAAAAAAACAAAAAAACAAAAAACTGCTTCTTATAAATACTAGTGATCAGGGACTCATCAATAATTTTGTTCTTTTCTGTTAGTCCTTACATTTTATTTTTATTGTTTTTATCGTAATATTCATCTAGAAATAAGTAACATTAGTCACATAACATCTCTACTCCTTATATGGAATGCTTGATAAATTATACTGCTATTTCTTTCAAAACTAATAACCCCTTGAAATTTCCTCTTCGAATCTCTGCAAGAGATTTAAATTGCTGTGCTTAAACCAACCCACTGCATATTTTTCATACTAAGTTAGGTCAATGGGGTGGATTAACTAGTATAAACTTAAAATCTCGAGCAAAATCCTTTGAAACTCTGAGGCCTGGGTAGAAGAAATATGGTCTCCCACCAAGAACTACCTGCAGGGTGCTGACATTAGTTCAACCAGAATAATTAGAAAGATAAATGTGTTAAATAAATCACTGGAGAAACTAATGTATTGCTAATAACTTATTGGAAGAGAAGATGATTCATTAAATCAAATTCCAAGATTATCCAAATATTTGGTCACGCTATGTGAGACAAATCCTGAAAGACTCATGAAATTGGCTGGAAAGTAGAAATATTTTCTGATTGAAGATTAATTCAAGGTTAACAAGTATAAACCTGTTATGTTGTCTTGAATCTGATGAACCACTGCCCCATTTCATTACATAGAAATTCAAATCTTCCTATATAATTCTATAATTTTTTGAATTACATTTTATAAAGATTTAAACAACCAAGAAGTACTTTCTTAAATTTTACAGCTCAGAATTTTTCCCATAGTTAGTAAAACATCATGGGATTATTTCTGTTTATTTTTGTTTTCTGCAATAACAAGCTTCACAGATAAATATGTGAAATAATTCAGTCTTTTATATAGATACCAAAACAAAGTGTTACCTTGGTTGTAAGGATAATGAACTACTCCTCATTTAAACAATTCACAAATTCCTGACTCATTCTGCTAGTTTCAGGTTGGCTATAATGTCGTCATTTAGGGAATTTTGAAATCACTAGATGCTTATTATAAAAATTCTAAAAATTATAGAAAATTTTAAAAATTAAAATAAAAATACTATAATTTATAATCATACCAAGATTTCATCATAGTAGGTTTTTTCTAAATTGCTTTTCCTTCTGTTTTCATGTGGGTGTGTCTATGAGCACAGTTGTATGAGGATGTGTAATTTTTTTTTTTGGTCAAGACAGAGTCTCACTTTATCACCCTTGGGTGCTGTCGAGTCACACAGCTCACAGCAACCTCCAACTCCCGGGCTGAGGTGATTCTCTCGCCTCAGCCTCCTGAGTAGCTGGGACCACAGGTGCCTGCCAGAACACCCAACTATTTCTTGTTGCAGTCTGGCCAGGGCTGGGTTTGAACCTGCCACCTTCGGTATATGGGGCCAGTGCCCTACTCACTGAGCCACAGGCACTGCCTTGGATGTGGATGTTTTAAGGTTGTTAAGTTTATTACCTGTGTGCAAGTGTAATCTTCCTTTTTCAACTTTATGCCACATCATAACTATTTCCCAAGATAATTAAAATATCTCTGAAAGATACAACTTTAATATCCCTATCAAATTTAGAACTGCAACACGATTTACTTAATCAGTTTCCCTGTGATCAAATTTTTAGGATGTTTTCAACTTAGTTCTTACATAATATAGATGACAACATTTGCTCTAAACTTTTAACCTGACTTTTCAATTATTTCCTTCAAAGGTTTTCTGAGAGGTGAAATTATAAGTTCAAGTGATATGAAAAAATAAGGTATTTTTTTTTAATTTTTAATGTTTTTTATTTTTTTGAAACAGGGTCTAGCTCACAGCAAATTCAAACTCCTGTGTTCAAGCCATGTCTGTGTCTCTGCCTAACTGCTAATAAGACTGCCATTGACCAAAAGCCTTAACAATAGCATAAAAAAACCATTAACACATATTGTATGCTATCTGTGTGTGTATCATATACTGTATTCCTACAATAACACAGTGACAGAAAAGAAAATATCATCAAGAAAGAAAATCATAAATGGCCAGAACCAGTGGCTCATGCCTGCAATCCTAGCACTCTGGGAGGCAGAGTCAGGTGGAGTGCCTAAGCTCAGGAGTTCGAGACCAGCCTGACCAAGAGTGAGACTCGATCTCTACTGAAAGTAGAGAAAGTGATGCAAGAGGATCCCTTGAGCCTGAGTCTGAGGTTGCTGTGAGCTGTGATGCCACTGCATTCTCCCCAAGATAACACATTGAGACTGTGTCTCAAATAAAAAAAAAAAGAAAGAAAAGAAATAATAAGGAAGAGTAATATATTTATTATTTACTAAGCTGAAATGGATCATCATAAAGTTCCTCACCCTCATCATCTTCGTGTTGAGTAGACTGAGCAGGAAGAGGAGGAAAGGTTGGTCTTGCCCTGTCGGGAGTGGCAGAGGCAGAGGAGGAGGAGGACCTGGAAGAGGTGACAGGAGGGCAACAGTCAGTTTCGCTTTATGGAAATACATTGGCAATTTCTGTCTTCTATTTACTATTTCCTTGCTCTAAAAATGTTTCCATGCAATACCAATCCTTCCTTTACCACTTGCCTAGTTTCATCTCTGGCATCATAGAAGGGCCCATGTCATAAAAAGAGGCAAAAGCAGCCTTGAAAAACCAAAGCCCTTCTCCCAGCTTGTCTAATGTGAATCTGTTTTCTGACTCTGCTTGTGCTACACCTTCTCCCTCATTGTCTGGCACTGGTTTGGAAGCTCTCATCTCCATCAAGTCATCTTCTGCTGATTCCTCTAATGAACTATCTATTAGTTCTTGATTTCTTCAACATCTGTATCTAGAAATTGCTTTCGTAACGTTCTTGATTGGCGCTGTCATAAATCCTGTGAAGTTATGCACAACATCTGGACACAGTTTATTCCAGCAGGAATTTCTTATTTCAGGCTTGATAGCTTTCATGGCTTTTTCCGTCATTATGATGGCATTTTTCAGTGGTGTAATTCATCCAGACTTTCATACTATTCTTCCATCGGGGTTCTCTTCCACGGCATTGACAGTTCTTTATGTAGAGTACTGTGTGTAATGAGCCTTATAGGTCCTTACGAGTTCTTAATCTAGAGATGTGTTTGGGGGCAAGTAGAGACCACTTGCACACCTTTGATGTTGAAATCCGGGGTTCTGGATGGCCAGAGGCATTACCAATATCAATAGGACTTTGAACCCAGCCTTTTACTGACAAGGTATTTCCTGAGTTCAGGGACAAAGCATCAATGGTAACAATCTGATTGAAGGTATCCTAATTGTGCAGGCTTTCTTGTTATGCAATCTGAAGACCAGCAGCTAGCATTTAGCTTTTTCCTTCAAGTCTTGAAGATTAGCAGCTTTATAGAAAGGACAAGTCCAGATGCTAAGCCAACTGCACAAAACAGTAGTTTTAGCCTATTTCTTTCTGCCTTAAATCTTGGTATTTGGTTCTCTTCCTTTCCAATAAATGTCTTCTGTGGCATGATTTTCTAGCAAATGACGCTTTTGTTTACATTAAAAACATTTGCAGGCAGAGATCTTTTCTTCTCAGTGACTTTCTTACTGGTTTCTGGGAACTTCCTTAATGGTGTTGCCTCTTGGTTAGCAGAAGATACTTCTATAATCTTGACATTTTTCAAGTCAAACCTTTCCAAAATTATCAAACTTTCCTTTGCTGGCATAAAGTCCCCAGCTTCAGATCTTTCACAGTCCCTTTCGCTTTGATCTGCCTGTCATAAAATGACTTTACTTTTTCTCAAATCGCATCAGACTCTATAAATCTGCCTTTCTTATAGCAATTGTTACACCCGTATAAAAGCTTCATTTTCAATATGATATATAAAAAGGTATTTCACAAAAAGCACAAGGTTTTCAATCCTGGTGTCATTGTTGCCGTGACAGGTTCACAATTTTTTTTTTTTTTTTACAGCGGTCTTTATACTGGATTCATTTAACTTGAAATGATGGGCAATCACAGCCCTGGACCTCAATCTGTGGTACATACCAAGGAATTCAATCTTCTCTCGTAATACATGATTTTCTCTGTTTCTCGAAACCATTTGCACTAGTGGCATTTCACATGTGTTCCCCGGTGTTATTCAAGGTTTGCGATAGGGCATCAAACGTGATGAAATGTACATGAGACTTGAAAGAGACCAGTTTTTACTGCCACACAAATTTTCTGGAGAGAAGAACTGTTCGCTCGTAGATGATTAGGGTCACGTGACATTTAGAGTGGCTACTCACAACCCTTCAGCTCACCACAGTAGCAACCGGAGGTGGGTATTAATAAAGTACTACAGTATGTACTACCATTACTTTTATGTAATTATGGTTTAACACTGCATTTTTCCATTCATTTACATTTCTCTCAACTGCAAATGGCACTATGCACAGTGTGTAAATGTGCGTGTAAGTTTTCATATAATTTTAATTTTTTTTTTTTTTGTAGTTCTTGGCTGGGACTAAGTTTGAACCCACCACCTCCAGCATATGGTGCTGGCGCCCTACTCCTTTGAGCCACAGGTGCTGCCCCTATAATTTTAACTTTTTGTAATAGATTTGTGTATACTTTACAATAGTAAATTATAAAATAGAATACTAGCTCCATATATTTTATGCATTCCTAACATGGCTAATATTTGTGTTTTTATTTTGATATTTCTAGGCTACATGTTTTGTCTATAAATTTTTTCAAATTTTCTTAAATACCCAAAAATATTTCCCCTACATTTATTTTTAAAAACTGCATATAAATTGACCTGCATGGTTTAAACCTACATTGTTTAACATTGAGACTGTATTGAAGGGCAATTATGTGCTTCAATATAAAGGCCAATTATATGCTTCAATTATGTGCCCAAGAAATAAAGAGCATCAAGAATGTCATTGATAGGGGCAGCACCTGTGGCTCAAAAGGGTGGGGTGCTGGCCCCATATGCAGAGCTGGTGGGTTCAAACCCAGCCCCAGCCAAAAAAAAAAACAGAATATCATTGATACACAAGCTGAAAAAACACAAAAAAGTTAAATAAATAAAAAGGAAAATCCCAAGGGCACCAGAAAAGAAGAAAGGATCTTGGAAGATGTTCAGGAGTCCAGAAAGTCCATGGATGGGTATAAAACCTAAGGCCTAGGAAGTCAAGGAAACTGCAGATTCTTCAAGATGACTGATGGCACCATGAGTTCGCATTGATAAGGAAACTTCAGCTTTCTGCTTCTTTGTGCTCCTAATGATAATGCTTCCAAAGATAGGAGAAGCAATGAGGACTAGGACATGTTAAAAAAAAAAAAAAAAAAAAGATTGCAATTTGGGGGAGGCCAAGTAGAACCTCCTCCCTTTCTCTTACCCTTCTGATGTTTCTTTTCTAAATAATTATTGTCATGGATGTATTTAATTCTGAAGATTTTTGTCTCTCACAGTTATAATCTGTAACTCTAAACGTGTGCATTCTTAAGAATGCAAATGTGCAATTATATATGTAAATGTATTGAAATATATAAGAATCATCATTATTAATTGCCCATCACTCATTCATAGTGCTCTGGCAAGGAAGAACTAAAAATAGAAAGGGTGAATGGTGGGACCACCCCTATGGAGCATATTGCAAGGGTACAAGTCAAATCTATCAAGTGTAGAACATAAATGTCTTCACACAATAATCAAGTAAATGAGGCGAAAGCTATATTCATTAGTTTGATGTAAGCACTCCAACTGTATAAAAAGAAACACATTGTACCCCACATACGCATTGATGTATTCATGATCTATGTGTATATGACTTAATAAAAAAAATTTAAAAAGAAAAAGAAGAAAAGAAGGGTCAACTGCTACACTAATGCTGGTATCATACCTAGGTGGAAAAGCAAAAGCACTAGAACATGCCTCAGAAAAGGGACACTGTGAAAGCACAGTCTGGCATTGTCAAGGATGTTAAGGGTATATCCCTGACACACTCCAGTGAGGGACAAAGAAATTCTAAAATATACGGTAGAAAGAGCACTTAGAAAAAGTACGGTGGAGTAAGGAATGGTTTGAAATGCTTTTGACCACAGTATTGTAACTGGCCATAGAAATCTGAAAGAATTCCTGCTATTCTTATGAAATGTATACAGACTATTTTTTTTCCTAAAGCAGATATAGCATGTAAACATTCAGATTTGATCCCAACTAGGGTCTTTTGGTGTTAAGGTAAAAACATTGATCAGTTTTTACAAACAAAAAATTAATGACAATGCAGTTTATGTCATCTCTTGTTCCACTGGAACGATGACAGCCACCTGGAACAGTTTCTGCAGAGTAGGCCCCGCTCCTAGGAGTAGCCTTCCATCCACCCGGTGGCCATACTTCTTGTCTTAGTTCCTTGGTATCTCCACTCCAGAAATTATTTGGTAAATAAACCACAACCAAAAGTCTTGAACTAAAGAACTAAACCCAGGGCCATTCTGACTGGATGCTTTGAGGAAAGGAGATATAAAAGATGAAGTTCTCAAAATGGGAGAGAATATGGATGAAAGCCTCTCCCGTCTGCCGCTACAGCTTGAGATTCTCACACATCCATGTAGTTAATTGTGATCTGAAAAGGGAGAGGCATGAAAGGATGGGGCAGAGGGTAAGGGAAAAATTTATCAGTGGTCTTCTGATCCCTTTGCTTTGTCCTGAGCACCTACAGCTTCCGTGGCTGTACCCAAAGTCCCTTGGTCCCCCCCCCAGGCAATGCACGGATTTGGTGGATTTCAAGCTTTTGTCCAATTTATGGACAATTGCTATCGCGCTGGGTAAGGTCAGCCCCATGGTGGTTTCTACAGGGAGACATCTAGTTAATTGAGTTTCTTAAAGACTTTTGTCATAGCCTACAATCAGTACCCAGTTCACCTTCTTCACGGTGAACTCTTTAGTCATTCTAAAAGGGTACCATCAGGCATTCGTGCTGTTTAATCATTCACAGAAGGACGGCTGATCTATTCCTCACTTCTGTTGCTATTGAAAGGATAATAGGACTCCTTTACAGAAGATTGAGCTCCACGAAATCACGTGGCCTCCCCATCCTGGCAGCCATCTCTGCCTTAAGGTTAGTCGCACCTTCATAGATCTGACCTCCACCACTCACTACTGGCAACTCTATTTGGTCAGTGTCATTAAACATTTCCCACAGCGTCTAGATTGCTCTCCTCTGTACCAAAACAAAGCACACAGCAAACTCAGGGCCAGCATTGTGCCCTTGGCCTCCTCTTGCCCTGCCGGGTTCACGCCGGTGTAGTGCGTCAGTGCTGTCCTGCAGGTGGCGCCGTTCTCCAGGTCCCAGGAGTTCTGATGGTGCAGCCCAGCTCCGTCTCATAGACAGTCATGGCTGCAGGATTGGGAACCTGCAGGTGGTGGGATTTTCATACACATGGAAGGTCTTCTGATCCCTTTACTTTGGGGGGTTGATTTAAGATTTTCTTGGTACTTTCCAGTTACCCTAATCCAATATATGTATGATTGCATAACAATATCAAAACTGGCTCCTCTGATCTTAAAAGTTCACCAATACTAAAGGTAGAAGTAATTGCTGTTTTTGTCGATTTTAGCAAACACGCATTCTTGGAGATGAAACTTCTGAAAATTGAATTATTATACACTCAGCATCCATGTTTAATAGTTTCCCTGAACATTACTGATCTTAATGTTGTATGCTGCATATTATATTCAATAGTACCTTAAAATAAGAAAAATCATACATTCATGGTATAGTATAAATCATAAATAAATGTTTATGCATTTGAGGTAAAGCTAATTAAACTATATTATGAGGCATCAATTTTGTTGGGTTTTATAACTAAAACTATAATCAGTTAAAAAAAAGAGTTAATTTTTACATGTTTTCTTCAGAAAGCTAGACAGGACATTAAATATTAAGTATAAAAAAATATGAGATTTGTGACAGTAAAAGTTCCGAATGCTCGGTGTATCAGCTGTTTGGGGGGGCAGGGCATTGGAGGAAGAACATTTTATGAGATCTGTTCATCTGCTACATACTAGTTTTGCTTACAATAAAAATATAACTTAGGAGAAACTTGACTTGTAGGAGTTGTTTGCTCCCATAAATTCGTGGAGGAGTGACTCCTGGCTCTAGATATTTAAGAAATTCAGAAAATGGCTTGGCGCCTGTGGCTCAAGTGGCTAAGGCGCCAGCCACATACACCTAAGGTGGTGGGTTTGAATCCAGCCCAGGCCCGCCAAACAACAATGATGGCTGCAACTGAAAAAAAAATAGCCAGGCGTTGTGGCAGGCGCCTGTGGTCCCAGCTACTTGGGAGGAGGAGGCAGGAGACTCGCTTAAGCCCAGGAGTTGGAGGTTGCTGTGAGCTGTGATGTCACAGCACTCTACCCAGGGGGACAGCCTGAGGCTATGTCTCAAAAAAAAAAAAAAAAAAAGAAAGAAAAGAAAAGAAATTCAGAAAATGCATTTGCCATGTAATCTTTATGTCACCCGTCTATAAATTAAAATTTTCTGAGTATAGAAAGATATTTGGCTATTTGCTATTCAGAATTGTATTTATTAAAGTCACATTCAATCAATCCATAACTAAAGTTAAGCTTCTACATAAACCCACTTTTATTATGTGATTCAGGCATAGACTAGCCATGATAAAAAAGGGGAAAATGAATTTTTGGCCCAGATCAATATATTGCATCAAAAAGCAAAACAACTCATTACATCCAAATGAGACATATAAAATAGCTAACAAATACCAAATGAAATCTTTTACAAAGAGAAAGTGAAATGATATAGAACACAGCATCCAATAATATGAGGTGCCACAAAACAGCTAAAATATTGCATTGAGAGAGGATTGTTATTTTAAGGCACAGCTTCTTGTTCATGTAAGATAAAGATATCAAGATAGGAAGAACTATGAGTAAATTGGGAAATTCAGCATTCAAACTATGTTATGTAGGCATAGCAAATTTAAATAATACTGTAAAAACTTATATGGAAAGAAAAACATAGTTATTAATAGACAAACCTCAAGCCGTACTTTCTGTGTTTTCTCATTAGTCCTTGACAAAAGGGTGGTATCACAATCCGCTGAGACCCCATCACATCCCCTGAAGAAGTTTCACAATTCTCCTTTAACTCAAGGCCGAGGTGATAATTTAGCTCATTTCAAATTATCCATGCTCCACACTGACCTCCCTTAGTGATGTTTCTCAGAACTTTCACAAGTGTTGGTGATCAATATGTCAACCAATGTGATTGAGTCGTACATATTTTGCAGCTCATATGATTTCTCTGAGGGACAGTGATTGATTATAGTCCATGATGAGGTCCACCTGAAAACCCTTCTGTTATGATCCAGAAGTACACAAACTAATCGGTGTCAAGGCTAATTTTCAATCAGTTTTAAGGGGCTCTGGTTTCCATTGTTTTCTAAAGCTCTACAGTATGATTTTCACCTCCTGTCATGAACTTGCTTTCTAGAACACTACTACCATAGCTCAAACAATTGACCCAGAAGATATATTGCTAGCAGGGATGCTGCCACCTCACAAGTAATGGCTTTTGGCAGGAGCCCAGGTTTATGCTGGAATCTTGCCCCCATTATTTCCACCTCTGTTGCTATCTATAACCACCAATCTCTACCCTGTGTTAGAAGCTCAGTGCTGTAGATGTCACTATTATTCATCCTTGTAGTTGATGCAGGATCCAAATTTATCAACTTTTTAAGTCTCCTTCTCTTGGTGTAGTTTAATAGATTGACCCAACATACATAAATGTCTATGTGCTTGTGGGTACTTACAAGTAAGCACTGCTGAGGTTCCTGAAGAACAGTTTGGAAAAGTTAGCTCAGGTGCTCTGCACCACCAGTCACACCACCCATATGCTTCACATCATCCCTTTAATTAAAAAATATTACCTTGACTTTCAAGAATGTCTCTTTCCAAAATATAAAGTTCACCTTTAAGTCTTTGCAAAGACTTTTCAACTTCCAGAGTCTCGTGGAATGAAATAAAATTTTTGGTGCCAGTTTCAGTTTCTCTGGGCCATGCAATGCAGCTGGAAGACATTAACTTCCCGCCATAGCTCAAGGGTGAGACCGTCAGTGAAGGCCCCAAGTTCGCCCACAGCACAATATATCAATGTAGCAGAATTGCACTTGTACTTGTATTTTATTTTACAAAAAATAAAAATAAGTGGGGACAATTCAATTCAAGTTTGGGGGACAGGGAAGGAGGGAAGAGGACTGGTGTGCTCCCATCTAATGGACACAAGGTAAGGGTATATGATACACCTCCCGGGTGGGGTCACAACTACTCCAGGACTTTACCTAACAAATGCAAACATTACAAACTAATTGTCTATACCCTCATATTAATCCAAAATTAAAAAATAATAAAAAGTAAAAAAATAAATGGGAAAAATGAGTATGCTCACGATGTCCTCCCACTTATGAGGTTCCTCCACGGTGAGGCCACCTGCTTTCATAACCCAAGCCAGTGTCATCATTCTCAAACAGAGAAAAGTTTTCAGCAAGCTTGTTCGGTAGGAATCGGAACGGCACTAAGATTATATTACAGTGATAGTAAAATTACAACCAATCTTTAATGAAAAATGTTATTGTATAAATAAAATCTGAAAAAAGATATATTCCATTGAAGTCTAGATATTTAAATGCCCAAGTCATCAACTAATTTATTTTAAAATACTTAAATAAACTAAGACTATGTATTAGTAAGATCATACAATTCAAAAATTATTCTTGGCATTTAATTCTTGTTAAGTTGGTATTGAAAGTAGCAACGAACACTAAAAACCTAGCATAGGTTTTAATCTATTTATCCTTCCCTCTTTCTCATAATACAAAACATTTATCAACATTTTTGCACAAACATTAAAATATACAAAGCAGCTTCTAGTGACACTGTTTATTTTATGCAGTACTATTGCTTCAGAAATAAAACTCCTTGAAAAGCTGGGGTTTGGGCCTGGGGACAGGGGGAATAGTTGTTATAATTTTGAGACAGACTCTCGCTCTGTTGCCCTGGGTTGAGTGCAGCTTCATTACAGCCCCCAGCAACCTCCTGGGTTCAAATGATTCTCTTGCCTCAGCCTCCCAGGTAGCTGGGACCACAGGCGCCTGCCACGACACCTGGCTAGTTTTTTTCTATATTTAGTAGAGGCAGGTTTCCAATATGTAATAATGGTATCAAACTTCAGGATGCTGATGTTTCCAAGGCAATATGAACAGAATTTTATAACATTTGTTATATCCTACACTGAAACCGTGGAACAAAACCTGTAGTCCCCTAAAAGATTTTAACATACACGGGTAAGGTAGGATGGTGATTATTAAAAAAATAAAAATTGAAAGATGAAAAAGTTCAATAAACTAGACAAACGATAATATTTAACTCGGAATTTTAAAATTAAGATGATCTTTTACTTTAGCCAGGCTTAAACTTATGTTCATCTTGAAATAAGCAGACAAAACAAGCAGCCCTAAAGCTATTTCATTGACTGCCTTAAACTTCTGCATGTAACATTTATTTTTGCAGCTGCTCTTCATTCCAAAGATATAGAAAATGTTTCAGTAAATGTATGTTTTTGAGGCCAGCAGTATGTAGTGGTCCAGCAGGCCTCGTTTCTCTCAGTGTCCCATTGTCCAGGTGCTCTGGGTCTTGCTATCCGTGGGCAGGAGCCTGAGAAGCCGTCCCACACTTGGCACCGTGGCCTCCTGGCACTTGCCAATTTCCTCTAATACACTTTTCCCTCTAAGGCCTCTCAGAGCAGGTGGCTCCTGCTGTAGGAAGAGAGTTGTGGGAAGATTTTCATGAAATGAATATTTATGAACAATCTCAATCTTCATTTTAAGTATAAGGGAAAAATAAATTTTAAACAGAGAGAGCGTTAGGAATTGCTGATCTAAGCCACCACCTTTTAAATATTTACAGCATCCTCGTGCTGTGAAATCCTTTAATCTGAAGTACAGTAAATAAATGAAGAGTGCAAAACTGAATCTGCCAGGGCATTCTGATAAATTCTCTTTTACCACGAGCAAACCGGTCGTTTATGTAAATAGTTCCTCAGTTTTGTGCAAATTGTTTTTCAAGCAGAGTTAAATCATTTCGTTATTTAACTGAAATCTTTTTTTGTGATGCTCACTTAAATTACGGCATTGAAGTCTTGCCTTTTAGTCGTTTGAAACCTGCCCTGGCCATTCTGGCTGGATACTATAAGATGTGACGTTTTCAAATTCAATTCTATTTCAACATTTTGGGGGAGCTTGTTATGGCGTCAAGATGGGGGAATAGTAGTCTGATGACAGACAAAACAGATTATTTTGAAAATATCATTTTATAAAATTCAGTATAGGGATTATAAATGGCTACTTCTGTGTATCCCCTTTATATTTATTCTTTTGACTTAACTCACCCTGTACCCTATAATAGGCATTTTAACTTTTTAAATCAAGAGACTTTACTTTTTACAGAAAAATTGAACAGAAATTGCAAAGGCCCCATCCACTCCTTCCGGCACCCCACATGCAGACAATTTCACATGTTAATTGGCACCTTGCATTAATGTGGTATATTTGTTGCAATTCATGAGCCAACACTGGTACATTATTATGGACTAACATCCATAGCTTACTTTAGAGTTCATTATTTGTGTTGTATATTCTATGCATTTTGAAAAATGTATAATGACATGTATCCATGATTACAGTATCATATAAAGTAATTTCACTACTCTAATAGAATGTGTATTTGAATTGCTTTTTCTGATTGGTCACTAATTGCCATCTCTGTATTTTTTCTCCCAGTCTAGAGGAGATTATCTATTTTAAAATTCTGGTGTATGCAGAGTCATTCCATTTTTCTTCATTAATGGTGAATTTAATTACTTTTTTCATAAACTAATATCCTTAAATGGATTTTACTCAGGCCTGTAAGGTCAGAAATAAATTTACTTAGTGAAATAGTCATGAGGGGATTTGCAAGCATTGTGCCTCAGAAAGTCTAATCCACAAATAAGATAAGGTGAGCTTTAGAGTTCTGCAACGATTTTCAGTACACATATCATGTCTGTCCGTTGTCCTAAGTCAGCACAGAAAAATTCCAACTGACCAGCTGGAAACTACTTAGGCATCTGGAGAAGATGAAACCACATCCCTATCCCTAATTCATAAAGTTACATTTGCAGAAAACCTGGGCTTTTCTATTCCACATCTCTATGATATAGAATATAATAAGATAACAAACCATTCTATTACTGAAGAAAAAATATTACCATTAAAACTGTGTGATCCTGGGTGAGATATTTAATATACCTCAGCCTCAACTTCCTTACTTGAAAATATCAAGTATCAATAACAAGCTGAGACTCACCTCACTTAATTTCTGCAATGATAAAATTACTTAGTATATGTTAAAATTTTTTAAAGAGTGCCTGGTCTTTGGCAGATGCCCAATAGATACTTGTCACTCTGGTTATTGTTATCTTTATATTATTAGAATTTTTATTATAGAATGTAGATACGAGAAAGAAATTGACCATAGCAAGAGCTGACTACAATTGAGACGAAAATGATCAAGAGACATATCAGATGTTCCACCATCCCAAACACGGATAAACCTAGCTATATAGCCAACGTGAATTAGCAAATTGATAGTGGGAATAGCATGCAATTCAACAAAAATTTAATGAAATTTCTTCTTGTTTCCCTCTGAGGGAAAGTTCCATATCCATTCCAAATAATGTACATGAATATAAAAAAAAACTTACATTGTCCTTTGCATACTTTTCCTTTACTGGCATATATTACTATCTAAGACTTTTTTATATATATAAATAAGGCCCAGGTGAGATTTGAAATTGCCATCCCTAGTGTTCAGGGCTGTAGCACTAACCACTGAACCTTGATGCCCTCTATTTACTATCTAATGGTGGAATCATTCAAAATACAATGTCTTAGGCTCAACACCTGTAGCTCAGTGGTTAGGATGCTACAGAGGCCCGCTCGAACGTGGCTGGGCCTGCTAAACAACAATGACAACTGCAACAAAAAAATAGCCAGACATTGTGGCAGGGACCTGTAATCCCAGTTACTTGGAAGATGGAGGCAAGAGAATCGTTTAAGCCCAAGTGTTTGAGGTTGCTGTGAGCTGTGATGCCACAGCACTCAACTGAGGGCAACATAGTGAGACTCTGTCTCACATTATGTGTAATATCTTAGAGCACCACAAGGTCAACAGGGAAAAAGTAAGACATTTTCAAAAGACGCTGTTAATAGTAAATGTATATTGGTAAAAGTTCCAAATCTATACTTCTAATTCATATAATTAGAGAGGCCTGCAAAGCTATGGTGATTACTCCTGCTCTTAAGCCAGCCTATGCATAATCAATGTAAGAAGAAATAAACTACATATTGGGGAAGGTACATTACATTTAATAGTCAAGATATTCTCTCTGCTACATCATGAAGTTGGAGACAATTTATTTTACCTCATAAAAGGTAAATTATTTGGGAATAATGGTATTTGTTCGTGTTTAATTGGTCTGGTAAAATTTAAATGCGGAACAAGTATTATATATCTTACAGTTCAGACAGTAGCTCTCTAAGTAGCATCATTTTCTTGATTTTACATTAGAGAAAAACTGAAAAACGATCTACTGTTAACCAGACCAGGATGGTAAATGGTGTGAACAATTGAACCCAGTCCATCTGGTTACAAAGATACTGTACTCAGCTATTCTGTCATAGTAGGGAAGGAAAATACACCTCAGGAATAAGAAGTGAATTAAAGACTCAGACCAATCACGGATTATTCATATTCATGGAAAAGTTGCATGCCTCACACCCCCAGCCACTTTTCTTTAAATTAAAATCGTATAGACCCCCTAGGGTTACTCTGAGGATTAAATGAGGGAGCTTGAAAGTTGTAAAAAAAAATGTAAGGTTAAAATTATTGTTTTTTAATCAAGGGATCCCATGTGGTACTATAGAACTTCTCGTTCTCTTCAGGGCTGGTCTTATATGTGTCTGTTTCCCAGCATACAACAGGTTATAAAATGATTGTAAGCAGCAATTGTTCATATGTGTGTTTATGTGTGTACGTACATCTGTGTACATACAATTGACTCCAGAAATTAATCCTTTTGAACATATAAATATATTAAAAGCTTGGAAATTTTCCAATTTCCCATCGATCATTGATCTTCCCATAGTGTAGAATACAAGTTCCCCAAATGATGTACATGATTATAAAAAATATTTACATTTTTCTTTGCATACTTTTCCTTATATACTTTCTTTTACTTATGTGTTTTTATTTGCCTGTTCTTTTATTAGCCTGAACTGCACATAGGAAAGATAGTTTCCCGTATGCAAATTAAATTGTGATGTATAAAGCAACAAAAATACCATGTGAAGTCTCTTGGAGAATTTTCCTGAGGCAACTATTTCCTGCTTGTGTCCTTACAAATTAATACACTTTTGCAAAAGGAAAACTAACTGAAGGGAAACTTTCATGATACATAAAGGGACACAGGGTACCCTTTTCTTTCTTTCTTTCTTTCTTTTTTTTTTTTTGAGACAGAGTGTTACTATGTTGCCCTCGTTTGACTGCCGTGGTATCACAGCTCACAGCAACCTCAAACCCTTGGGCTTAAGCGAGTCTCTTGGCTCAGCCTCCCAAGAAGCTGGGACTACAGCTGCCCACCACAACGCCTGGCTATTGTTTTGTTGCAGTTGTCATTGTTGCTTGGCAAGCCCAGGCCAGGCTCGAACCCACCAGCTTTGGTGTAGGTGGCCGGCCCCAACTCACTGAGCTACGGGCGCCAAGCCAGGGCCCCCTTTTCTTGATCATGTTTTTATTAACATTCTAGGAAGCTACTTCATATTACTCGTAATAAGATAATGACATCTTATAGCAACAGTTTGATAGACTTACTTTTATTTTGGAAAATTTTTTCAGTTATTGAAAATCTACATTTTATATTCTGAATTTTTAAAGTATTCACGGAAGCATAACTTTTCAACTATATCAGCTTAAAGAGTTCTCCAACCATGGAAATCATATGGTCATTTGGCTGAGAAATCGATGGCTCTGTTGTAATTAAAATAAGCCTAATTTTCAAAAAAAATTCTAAAACTCAATACCTTTTATCCTTTTTTCTGAAACATTTAATTTTTTCATTGTTCTCATTAGGATATAAAGTGAGAGAGTCTTCAACGGAGTTGCCACCAAAGCAAAACTGATAGAACAAGGCTTTTGGGTTCTAAAAAGTACAAAAATGTTCATCTTCATTACTCAAACGTAGTAATTAGAGACAACATTTTCATCTCATTCCAAGTTGCCCAGCTTGTTGCTGCCAAGTGGAGGCTTCATTACAGAATCATTATCATTCATCATCATTTGACTTGGAAAGTCCAACTTCTGAGGAAATGAGATTAAACTGGAACAACTGAGGCCTTTCCAGGGAAAAGAGATAAATAGCTTTTATAGACACTATTTTTAAAAGTTGAAAAATAAGCTATAATTTTTATTTAAAAAACCAAATTCCCTCCAAGGAAAAGTCTAACACTTACTTCAGGCAAACATATATGTTTGTGTATAAAAACTCCATGCATCACAGTGACCCACATGAAACCAACAATTTTGTTGAAGAATCTCTCATTTTGCAATCACTCAAAACCCTGCTGTTTATCAAAAGAATATCCCGTATAAAATTTAACATCATCTGACTTTTCCCATGAGTGCCTTCACGGTCAAACTTGGGCAAAAAGAACGTGATGCTATTGTTTTTATTCTAGTGCTCCCCATTAGCTTGTCAATCTGGACAAATTATTGATGACCGGACCAGCAAACCTTCCAAAGGAGATCGAACGAATGCGTGGACCCTGTGGTCTTTGACGGAATAATAATTTCTCTACTCCATTTCTCTCCAACATGTGACGCTGCTGATGCCTTGACACTCTCTCCTGGGAACACAGGATAAGACTTTTCTCTTTTCCTCTCCTAATCATTCCCAGCATTGCTTCTTTTTTGCATTTGTTCACCTATAGTCTCTCCTTATCCATGAAGGAATGCTTCTTCTCAGAGTTCTGTCTGTGATCGTTTTTTTGGTTTGTATTCTGTGTGTTCTTTCTCATCCACTCTCATGAGTGACAATGTTCCAATATGAATCTCCTGCTCTACCAGCTTTCCAGAACTGTGGCTCATGCTTCTGTGTATGAAAAATTCTACATGGAAGCCCCACTGTCAGTCATTTCGTTCAGTCTTTGCAAGTTCAAGACTGCCCTTGTTACTGTCTGCCCGAAGGTGTGCCTTGTATTGATTTTCCTATGTCCGTTAGGAAATCATCCTCAGTCCTTCCATTTTTCTCTTAGTTTTATCCAATCTAATAAGTCCTAAATACCTTTTTAGTATATTATTTCCCTCTAGCCTTTTTTTTCAAGCCTTTAAAAATACTTAAACTCTTGTCACGACCACCTAACTGGTCACTTTGCCAAATCCGCTCATGCATTTGAGTTTTCTGACTCAAACAAACAAAGATGGTTACATTTCTCCTTTGTTACGAATCTTTCTTTCTTTTTTTAATTAAATGATAGTTGAGTACATTGATGCAATCATGGGGTACAGTGTGGTGTTTTCATATACGATTTGAAATATTTTCATAAAATTGGTTAACATAGTTATTATGTCATTTTCTTAGTTATTGTGTTAAGACATTTATATTCTACTTTTAGAAAGATTCACTTGTACCCTTGTAAGATAAACCATAGAGGTGATTGATCCCACCAATCAGCCCCTCTCCACCCACCCATCCCCCCTCCCCTCCCCTCTCCCTATCCCCTCTCCAGATTCTTAGGCTATAATTAGGTTATAGCTTTCATATGAAAGCTATAAATTCGTTTCATAGTAGGTCTGTGTACACTGGATATTTTTTCTTCCATTCTTGTGATACTTTGCTAAGAAGAACATTTTCCAGCTCCATCCATGTAAACACGAAAGAGGTAAAGTCTCCATCTTTCTTTATGGCTGCATAGTATTCCATGGTGTACATATACAGTAACTGTGGTATATATGTACGAATCTTTCTAAATCCGTGTTGCCAATAGTGTCAACTCAGTTATCCTCAAAATGGCTTGTGAGTCTTTCTACCTCCTTTCAACATCTCCCAATTCATCTATAATCCTCACCTGCATGTGCTTCTGGGATACTGAACATCTAACCTTCCTCCAAAACGCTCCAAACTCTATTTATGAGCTTCTGTTTTCATCCTGTTAAACCACTACCCATTCTTTAAGATCCAACTTACTATCTCTCTAATGCATTTGATAAATCTCCAGCTCTAGGCACGTACCTCCCTGTGTGATCCCACAGTAATATTTCATTCTTCTATGGCATTTATCACCTTACGTCATTTCCCACAGGTTTACCTCACTTCTTGGTGTGCTATTCAACTTCTATCACAATGGAACCTGAAACGTAAATGTTTTAAATGATTTTCAACATGAATTCTATTTTCAATATATAGTCAATGCCTACCAATGCCTATGCATGTATTAATATATTCTATTATAATTTTTTAAAATCTTGTAAACAATTTAACCTTGGGATATAACTTAGCATGATTTTGAATATGCTCTTGTCTTTTTTTTGATGTGCCTGAGTGATAAATCTATGCAGATGTTTCCTGTCAAAATTAAAGAATCCTAACATTCTCAACTGTTTTAGGATTTATGACTATTTTAGGGTTGGTGTCTATTGTTAGCCTGTCAGTCTATCAGTTCTTCCTGAGGATTATACATCTTTCTGCATAAGAAGTCAAACCAAACAATGCAATTTGTTTTTACTCAATTTATTGTGAGGATACCAGAAAATTAACCTTATTGTGTACAGTAAAAGTGGATAATGACCTGGGAGCTTTCTCACAGACAAAAATATTTGAACTTTAATGCTTAGACTATACTTTCTCTATTTGGAACTAAAAATAATTAGTATGCATTTTATTATTCTATTTGAGGTTTCTTGTTAAGTGAAGAAAAAATAAGTAATATGGTCTTCAGATATTTTATTCATGTATCAGTATAAAGGAGCACTTGGTGATTTCTAGAAGGTATTTAGCACTGTACATTCTTGGGATTAAAGGGGTGAAGAGTTCCTACACTTGAGTTGTTTTGTGGTGGTGACAAATATAAAAATACACAATTAATTACAAAAAGTGTGACTGCACAGTAACCAGGTATGGGTAACAGGTCAAAAATCAAGAATCAGTGTTTCTCTACAGAGTCATAAGAAAAGAAAGTAGTAGATATTTTATTAAAGATACCTGGGGGGAAATTATATATTCTTGCACTCCTTCCCATAGCATTTGGAGGAAGGAAAGTCTAGAATATGGTTATTTTTTCAAAAATCTCTGTAGGTAATTCTGGACTTTTCTACCTGTACTCCCCAGGGAACCACTGTGGGAAAGAAAAAAAAAGACACACTTTCTCCCCTAAGTTTGCTTGAGACTAGAAGCTAGGGAAACCTTCAGAGAGGAAACAAACTCTGAGTTGAATCTTGATGGTTAGTAGTCTATTGACATTACATAAGGAGGAAATCACACATAAGAGCAGAGAGACATCAGGAGCTTCGTGATTCAAGCAAGCTTCACAGTGGATGTGTGAGGAAGAAATAGAACAAGCAGCTGTAGGTTAGACAGAGATTACAGCGCTTTGTGAAAAACAGGAATCTCACATTCGGTCTGACAATTAAGTTCACAAACTCATCCTAGAAAAGGTGCTCACTGCTGAATGCCTCACTGCTGAATATCACTACCGCCACCTTTGAGGTCATCCCCTTGAGAAGCTACATACTTCATTGGTGAAGACCACAAAGGTCTGCTTTGAAGTATTCCCCTTGACTAGGCACTGACGCCAGTGCCTAGTCCACCTTTCAAAGCAATTTTGAAACTCTTTTTCTGGAATGGCCATCAGAAATGTCCTCTTATAGAGGGGAGAGGGAGGAGAGGGGTGGTGGGAGGGTGATTGGTGGGATCACGCCTATGGTGCATCAGATAAGGGTACATGTGACTCTCTCTAAATATAGAATATAAATGTCTTAACACAATAACTAAGAAAAAGACGTGAAGGCTCTGTTAACCAGTTGGAGAAAGTATTTCAAATTGTATACAGAAACAGTACACTGTACCCCATGATAGTATTAATGTACACTGCTATAATTTAATAAAAATAAATAAAAATATAAAAAAGGAAATGTCCCTCTTATTATCCTTGATGTACTGAATGTCATCAAATTATCTTCCTTTCGATATTTCCCCTAGCTTTGCATAAATAAAAAGTCACTGGGAGGCAGATCAGGTGGGTAGGAAGGGTGTTCCAACCCAGTTATTTGTGGACTGGCTAAAAACTCCCTCACAGACAGTTCTCTGTGAGCTCTTTGCTTTTGTGTCTCAGTGAGCTCCTTCAGGACCATTTTCACACACACCTTTCTCATGCCAAGATTTTCACTTAATATTTTACTTCGTCTCTATTGATACTTACTTGATATTTACTTCTCACAGTGATTTTGACCCACCGTTTGACAAATTTTTGCTATGTTTTCATTAGTTCTGCTCCTTCCTGGCCACCCTGACCTTTCATCAGTGATGCTTTCTCTCCTTCAGAGAAACTTTGTAATCCATTTGTGCACTGCTGCTTTCCTTATGGCATTATCCACATACACTCATCTTAACATGTCCCTGATTTCACTTCCGCTCTTGCCAAGTTTATATAACAAGAAATTTCCTGTTCGTTCATTGCTGTGACTCCAGTTCTGACATTCTCGTGGTGGCACGCAAAACTAGGCGACAGCAATAATATGCACCCTTGCAAGACACTGCCACACCTCAACATGGACACAGCTCTGAGACACTGATACACCAAGATTCTGAAACCTTACTGAGGTGTTTATACAGTGTTGTCAACTTAAGAGCACAGTGGCAGGTTTGTGAACTTAATTGTCAGATCTTGTCTACCCACATGACAAAGCAATTGTGTCTTCTGTAGTTACTTAGAAGGTGAGTATTTTTCTATTCACTATTCTCAGTGATATCAGTGGGGGTAGGGAGAATGTGACACCAGAGTCATTGCCATGCATTGCGGCCAAAACCCTATGCTGAGGAGAATTTTGAGGGACAAAGGTAGGCGTGATGCTGTTGATGAATTGTAAGACTGAAGGAAATGAACAGCATTCCTGGAGCTACAGACGTCTCGGAGATCTTTCCAGATTCAAAGAGATAATATCCATATTACAAGGAAGGTAAAGAAATTATGTGGCAGTTACCAAGCAAATTTTTATTGTTACCCATTGATGACAGGTCATTTAGGGAGAATATTTATCAAAAAATATGATGGAGATGTTAATATTGGTAAAGCTAATATTTTTAAATACTGTATTAATATATTTTAGGCACTCCATTAAGTATTTAGCTGGTCAATTATTTCATAATAACTTTCACAATAACTTTATGAGGCAAGTTCTATTAAAAACATAATGTATCTGGGCAGTGCCTATGGCTCAAAGGAGTAGGGCGCCGGCCCCATATGCAGGAGGTGGCAGGTCCAAACCCAGCCCTGGCCAAGAACTGCAAAAAAAAAACCCCATAATTTATCTAAGATTATTATAGATTAAGTAACTTGCTCAGATTCAAACAGTTGTTAGGCAGTATGGGCGGAATTCACACCCAGGTCTGATAAGTTATACTGATGCGGTGGGTAAATAATTATGAACCTCACACAACTCGTCTCCATGTGGCTGCCACACGGGATAATGATCCTTTGGGAACATTCCCCTTTTTCAGAACATCAGAAACAATTAAGATACAGAGAACCCGACACCTTTATAATGTTGCAATGGTAGTCCATCATTTTGAGGTTCTTTTAGTGAAAACATCTCAGTCCTAGAAGATCACAAAGAATGACATGATCAGTCATGATAATCTCCAAATTTTGTAAATGAAGGACTAAGCTTTTTCTGATACTCTGCTCTGTGACAGTGGTAATTTTTTTTACCTTCATTGGTGATATGGTTTATATGTTTGGCCTCTCCAATCTCCTGCTGAAATTTGATCCCCAGTATTGAAAAGGGGGTGTGTTGGGAGGGGTTTGAGTCATAGGGGTAGACCTTTCATGAATGGCTTGGTGCCTTCCCTGTGATGCTGAGTGTGTTCTCACATTATTATTTTGCACCGGAGCTGGTTATTTAATGAAGCCTGACACCACCTCCTCCCTCTCTGGTTTCCTCTCTTACCACATGACACTCCTGGTCCCCTTCACCTTCCACTTGTACTGGAAGCTCACTCAAGTCCTCACCCAAAGCAGGTGCCAGTAGGATTTTCTTGTACAGTCTGCAGAACCATATGCCAGATAAAACCCTTTCCTTTGTAAGTTACCCAGTCTCGGGTATTCCTTTATAGCAATGCAAAACAGACTAAAACACATGGCCTTCAGTACAATCGTCAAAATAATACAAATAGGCCACAACTCTTGTTTAAAGTATAGGCAACATAACTGCTCATAAAAGATTGTAAAGTGCCATTTAAATGCAATGTCATAATGTCCCCACTAACTGGATGAAAGTACAGAACAATAAGTCACCATTGGGCATGCCAGTAATGAGCAGGATGCTTGAGTTTCAAAGAATAGCTTTATCCTCTGACTCCATTTAAATGTGATATTTCTGCTGTTTTCTCTCAGCACAGCATGTAGTAAAACCAAATAAATATTTTAAATCACATGCACACAAAGCTTGAAATTAGAGAAGCTGGATTCCATTACTGAGCCATGTTTATTATTTATTTAAAAAGTTCAAATATGTGAATGAAGGATAAGTGATCATTACAGATTTCATTTCTATTATTTCCTAACTGGCAAAAATCTTATGTAAAGATGTACACAAAAGCATCAATACAAATAGAGGGATGTTTATTGACATAATTTACTGAGTTTACATTAGTGCTGTTGAATGTTCTTTAATTTTCTATGTTCTTTTATAACCGGTTTTTAAATTATCATTAACTAGATTTTAAAATGTAGATTGCATTCCTAATATAATCTGACATTTAGCAAACCACTTACGATTTTATGAAGGCAAGCATTTAAATTAAGGTACTGATCACAGTGAGCTAAAAACGATACAGCATTATGTATTTTTTATTTTTATCATCTGTTGATTCAACATGTAAGTTACAGTATGTGAGTAATAATCTTGAAAATGTTTTATTTTGGTAAAATGTAAATAGAATGGATATATTTAAAGCAGTTTTATTTGACTCAATACTGGCACAAAAATAGGTTTCAATCAAAAATGATTCAACTAACTAAGATAAAAAGTAGGGCTTTTTCTAATTCCAACAGAGCATTTACATTTTTTTAAAGTGGAAATAATTATATCACATTTATTTAAATTTACCAAATATAGGGTTTCCTTACATACACTTGGCTGGAGAAACAGCTTTCTGGAAGTTAGAGACATTTTATTTCATCTGGCTATACTTTAAATATACAAAATGAATCATCGATCATTAATGCTCAACACTCGATAGATTCCTTCAGTTGATGACATACGATTGCTGTTTTCTCTTTTGTACGCATTTGGAAAGGCAAACAGCTTTGTTACTTATAATGGCAGATCGTTGGACTGACCTTCTCTTCAAGAAAGATTTTGGCCAAATGAAGTAAATATTCAACCAAATAGAAATGTTGTGTGAATTCTTAACGTTGTTAATAAAAACTATTTTATTTTTGTAAAACAAATCCTGTAGGGTTAAATGTTACACAATGTCATTGTTATGTTACTTCAACATAGTAGACCTTGAACTTGCCAACTCTGAGTCAATATGAACATAACCAGGCTGGGAGAATGCCCTGCCGCTGATCTAAAGGAATTAACATGCCTCTATTTACTATACAAATATCCTCTCACGTGCAAAGTAATACCACACACTTGGAAGAGCTACAGGAATATAAAATAACATTTAAAAATCATTACGAATGAAGAAGCAAAGGCCTAGGGTTCTGTAGTGTAGATCGAATTCCACTCTGGGCTTGTGCTAATAGATTGATCGTTTTTGCAGATATAAAGATTGAAAAGGCATAGCTTTATCGGGAGGCAAAGTGCCTTTGAAAGTAAGCCTGCAAAATCAAAAATGCCATTATGTGCTCCCGTGTCAGTCTTACTAAATCAGCTTCATCTGAGGGATTGGCGGGGCTGTTCCGATGAGAGATGCTGCTGAGAAATCAGCCTGGTAGATGGGACTCCACAGAGCTTAGAAGTGGAGCAAGGGAGATGGAGAAAGGAGAAACCACATGGAAATGCCCCGGCACAGATGCCCGGAGAGGGCCAAGTGAATTCCACGTAAAGAGGGGACAGAAAAACCAATCACCTTTGGGGGATCTGAGCCAAGAAATTAGAGACAAGGGGTTAATGGTAAAGCCAAATCATATGGGATGAAAGGGAATGGGTCATTGAAAGGCTACTGGTCATTGAAATAGGAGCAGAAAGGGGAATCCTGAGAAATTTGGGAGTGTGAACCAACCAACCAACCGCAGGTAGCTTAAAAGTCCTGAACTGGGAAATAAAAATGCCATCTATTAATTTTTCACACTGAGTGAGACATAGTAGCACTGATACTGAAGTTGACCACAAATGTTTGCAATAAAGGAGGAACAGGCACTGAGGGGAGCGAGGTTCAGAGGAGCCCAGCTCATGAAGCCTGTCAGTGAAACTGTCTATCAGTCTGTTTGGTTGGAGAGAATCCTGATCGCTCTGCAAATAAAATGCACGGTATACATAGCCTCCTGATGTTTTAGAGTCATGCACTAAAAACAAGAAGGGGCATGGTAGATCATTCAAACTTACAGAATGTGGTCAGAAAATAAACAAAAACAGTAACTGTTTGCTGGCAGAGATTTAGAAAATCTTAGATTTCTGATAAATAATAAAATCCCTCAGTAAATCCTAGGTAGAGCTTTAATTTCCAAGAAAATTTGAAGAGCACTGGATGGAAGGATACGTTGAAGTAGCTGAACTCCAGAGACAGAGCACAGGCCCCATCAGGGAGAACCACGAGCAAAGTAGACAAAGTGCAAACTCAGAACAGGTCAGGAAAAAAACACGGGTAAATCGTTATCATGTAGAGGTATAGACCTCTTCAGCTTGCTGTGTTCAGCTATGATAATGCACTTTGCATCTGCTGGTTTTGGTATAAAATATTAACAATTTGGAAAAAAACATGTGCGAATCAATGTAAATGTACATTATGCTGATGACATTTCCCCATGTATCAATGGCATATGAGCTGATTCAATAGACTTACTTCAAGTGGTTAGCAGAGTAAGAAGTGGGAGAGAGCTGAATTTAAAATTCAAAGCCTTAAGGCAGAAGAGAAGACACAGGTGGCCCTTAAGCTCTTTTGACCCACTTGTGAAGCAGCAAGTTACTCAGAGACCCTAAATCTAGAACACTGAAATTCTTTATGTGTCAACAACTATGAGGGAAACCCTGGCATAGCGACTCTTCAGTGAAATTTAAAATACTATGTACATACCTTAAATCGTCTTGCATAGTGAAGAGAAAATTTTAACCCAGTTTATAGAAATGAAAAATCACCACGTTTTCTGCAGCTAGATCACATTTTAACTGATAGGATCTGTTGGATTTGAGGAGAACTGCTCTCTCTGTGTCGATTAGAATCACAATTCTTTGTGGAAAGAATAATGTGTCCAAATTGTGATAATTAATCCTCTAAAGGAAAACGTATGTTGCCATTTTGATGAATACACCTCTTCACTTCTCTGAGCTTAGATTATCATACCAACTTGGAATGATGTTGGTATGTTTGTTTCAGGGTAATTTATTCTGTTCTGAGCAAAGTTATATTGACCCACAAGAGTGTGTTCGGAAGAGCAAACCAGGAAGGGAAGGCAGAGGCCCTGAAGACATCTCCTAAGGGACGTGGTCAACAGTCTGGACACACAGCAGACAAGTCTAAAGAGCTTAGTATTTGAAGGGCCATTGAGTAGCAGAGAGAAGTAGATTTCTCTGTTGGTACTTAAGGAAGCAGCACTAGAACAGTGGATGGGGCGTATGTGTAACAAAAACTTACTTATGATTAGAAATGTCCTAAATCAAAGCATCTGGTGGCATAGGATTGATGTTTATTAACACAAGAGGTATTTAAATTGAAAAATCAGTGTCTCAGGGATGTTGTAACGGGCGTTCCAACACTAAGTGACATCTTAAGCCACATTCCTCAATGCTCTAGTCTAAACCTTTACTCCTACCCATCTGAGAACAGTATATGTTCTGTGATGCTTCCCCATGCTCATTCTGTTGTATGAGTATCTCTAAAATGTGGTTGCACATCAAAAGAAGAAACTTTAGAAAAGTGCAAACGTGTGTTCCTCCAATCCTATTCATTAAATGGCATTTATGTGAGCAGGGTTTGTGAATGTGTATTATCAAAGACTGTGGGCGATTGTGCTACACCCAGACTACTGCTGTTCAAAGCGTGGGGTGCTTAGGGTCAAGACAATGGATGTCCTCCCTTTGCTGGCTGGTTCAGTTTTCAAAATTGTCCTTTTCAATGATTAATGATTGGGCATGCCAATTTTATTATGGGAGGTTTATTTGTGAAAGGGAAAGCTGAACGATAATGATAGTAACAACAATAACAGTAACTATTGCTTGTAAGACAGACGCTGTGCTCAGCAATTCACATACATTGCCTCATTTTACTTGTCCAAGCTTATAAGGTCAGTCTCTAAATACTGCTTTTGTTACTTTACCAAAGGATAGAACACTGAGACACTTTGTTCTCTAAAATCAGACTATTAGAAACTTTGGCATTTAAAATCAGATCAGTAAAAAAATGAAACAAGCTACTCTTCCCTGGAGGATTTCAGTCACCAAGAAGCAGCCTCAATTTTCAACTCAGGTGCAAAGCTTCAGATAAGGGTTTTTCAGACACAATATTCAATATCTATCTTAACTTTGTAGTTTCCAAGGAAACAGAATCCAGAGTCCACGGCTCACCTCCAGCCTGATGTTAACCTCTTTACACAGTACTTTGCTCTTTTTCTCAGTGCTATCAAGATCCTACTTTATTTAAATATTATCTAAACCGCATCCTTCTCCCATCCTATTTTCAACCTTGTTTCCTCTTTTGTTTGATAAGATGCTTGATGGCTTCCCTGCTATGCAATCTTGCTTGATACAAACTAATAAATCTAACTTTAACTATGAGTGTGTCCTTAGAGTTCCTTGCCAGATGGGCTTCATCAGTAGATCTTCTATTTCCATAATTTAAAGATCAGTAAAAGAAGGTTCAAAGAAATAATATTTAGCTTACTTAGGATCACAAATCTGGGCTTCCAACCCATGATTTCAAAACCCTTGCTCTTAACATTATGCACACAGGCAGAGAAGGTTGAAGTGTCAAAGGAAAATAAGTATGTCAACTGCTAACTTCAAAGGGAGAATTAGGACTAGAATCCCGGTATCCGGATGTCCTGGATCTCCTGCTACAAGGATATAGTTTTATGTTTGTTCAACTGTCAGTCCTGATTTTTCAGGCTTTCCCATTTTCCAGAAACTGCTATGGGTTCACTATGTTCATGAGGCTTTCTGAATATCTGGAGATTTCACTGAGACTCCAGCATTGATAACCTCTTGGCAACACCTGCTGATACAGATACGGATGTTTCCTGATCATCTTCTTCCTGACAGATGGGAGAGTAATTAAATCAAACTCTCTTAATGCATTTCAAATTTCTGCTGTGCTGAGAACATGATGCATTAACCCTTGTACGTACAGTTAATAGAATCCTTCCCTAAAATGAGTGAATTATGTGAAAGCTTCATGCTTGCCTCTCTTTACCATCTCAATGCAAAAATCAAAATATACAGGTTACTGTCTTTTCTGTCTGAACCTTCAGCCCACTCTGTATTAAAGTTATTCAAGTATGTGTTACCCAAGTTCTGCCTTTCTGTGGCTGTGTGAAGCAGCAAAAGCCATCAAAACACAGAAATATTCACTAATTATATGGCCACTTATTTAACTAATCGCTTTAAATTTCACTAAAATAGGTCTCGCTGTTTAACAGTGAAATCTATCTTCAGCCCCTCTTATTTGGATGTTGTAACTATGATATCCAATGATACTCGTTGCAAATATAATGGAAATTATTATGATGTAAAAGGCATGATGATTTTTATGATATTGATGTAAGTTCCATAAGAGAATTGGTCTGACAAAATGTAAGGAAATTACTAACGAGTAATTTATGTCCTTTACCAATTAGAGAACTTATGGAAAGAGCTCTTCAAAAGACAGTGATTTGGTTATCAAAGGAATAAAAGTGGTTCCAAAAAAAAAAAAAATAAGGAAGACTTTGAAGATTTTTGTAAAATTTTATTATTGCTGTGTGAAACAGAATGATTTTTAAAATAATAGTTACATAAACACATACATACAAACAAACACCTCCCTTGTTTATTCATGCTGAGTTAATGCATAGTTGCAAATATTTCCTCATAATTATAATTTATTTTTTCACTCATCTATGTTTCAAGATAAAATGTCAACTACAGTTTTTCTCTATGTCTAAGAAATTTTAGTACCCGTTTAAAATGGATTATTATTAAATGTCTGTTTTCTGTTAACAAATATTTCTGGATGGTAAGAACTCTAGAACCCTCTGCTTGGGAAGAAGCATGTGTGTGTTTAGGCAATACTCGCTCTCCGGTCTCTTTTAGAGCTGATCTCCCCAACCCCTCTACTATCCCTCACACCCCCTTTCACTTAGGTTGTGCCCCCCTCTGACTGTCCTCACATGTTAGCATGTCACTTGATTCACACTCAGCCGACTTCATGGCTCCTTCTACTCAAAGTGTCAACTATTTTCCAGTTCCTTTGATATCAACTTTGATTAAAAATGTTGCATATCAAATTCTATTCCAAAGTTTTCAAACAAACTCTATATATTTAAAATATACTTAGCTGGATCTTGAGGCTAACACCTGTAATCCTAACACTCTGGGAGACCAAGGCAGATGGATTGCTTGAGTTCAGTAATTCAAGACCAGCCTGAGCAAGAGCAAGACCTGGTCTCTACTAAAAATAGAACAACAAGCTAGGTATCATGGTAGGCACCTGTAGTCCCAATTACTTGGAAGGCTGAGTCAAGAAGATCATTTGAGACTAAAATTTTGAGGTTACTGTGAGCTTTGATGCCAGGGTACTCTATACTCTAGCCAGGGTAACAGAGTGAGATGCTGGCAAAAAAAAAGAAAGAAAGAAAAGAAAAGAAATACAATAAAATAAGTTTCAATGAAATAGCCCTCCAGATTGACCAATACAATTAGAACATTAGTAAAGCACACTTAGAACATTAGTAAGCCATAAGGGCTAAATTGATGGCTGTGACAATCAGGATTTGTTCTAACTTCCTGCCCAACTGGCACCACTATGGCAAAAAGCTGGTTGGTTTATGGGGGTGGAGTATGCTAGTGTTTTATCAGCTCTTGACAACAGTACACTGTTGTGTTAGAGGTGGAATTTGTGAATAATTACACTGCTCAATGGTATTTTTTAATTCTCTCTAATAGCCCATCACGTCAAAGAAGATCAAGAGAATGCTGAAGGAAGAAAGCAGATTTTATAATGAGGATTAGGAATTGCAATATTATCTTGTTTCTGCTAAAGATAAAATAATTTTCTTGCTTTAAGGTACTAAAATATCAACATTAAAGAAATTCAGTTTTCATCAGTATATAACACTCAAATATTTTAAGTTAGGAGGAAAGGTTGTATTGCAGAAATTAAAGGATGAAAAGCAAAAACAAAAAAAATTCTTTTAAGCAGCAATAAGACCTGGAAATAATGCCACTGAAGCAACTTATAAAGTAACTTATGCACTCAGGGAGTAAAGGGGAAGCCATTCAGTGATGTAGAAATTGTGAAAGAATGCACTGTAAACTTTGTAGGATGTTTGGACCCTGATAATGTTTCAAAGTACAAACAACTGCCTCTTCCAAGGACAACCATTAATTGATCAGCAGCATGAATTAGCCTTCAATTTAACAGAACTACTTCATGCAATACTTCAAAAAGGAAAATATACATCATTCAGTCACTTTGGGTGAATCAATTGATACTTCAGTGTAGGGTTTATACTTCATTCAGGTCATAACAGAATATTTTCATTCTAAAAGAGTTACTCACTTGGGGCACTTTTGTAAACAGAACATAGACAGTGGATATCTTTCAAAACTTACAAGATAAGTGTCATGAAATTGAAATGAATGTGGGAAATCTAGCGAGTACATGTATAGATGGTGTACCTTCCATGACAGGAAAGCATGAAGGGTTTATTCCACAGATAAAAAAGTATTAACAGATCCAGATGCTCTCATTTTGTTTTAATTTTGTCTATATCTTGCATCTGTGCTAAATCTACTATTTTCAGAGCCATCTTGCAACAAGGTGTAAGTATTTTTAACTGTATTTATACAAATGCAACACTGCATCATCGGCTTCATAACATACAAAAGTTTAATGGTGAGTTATTTGGTGGGCATTTGCCATATTATTCCAAAGTGGAATCTGCTAACACCTACTGCAAAATCTTGCCTATTGCAAGGATAGGTGTTAGCAAAATCTTATCTCTGTAAAAATAGATAGTTAAATTTTATGAAGAACAGAATCAGCAATGTGAAAAATTGAAAGAAGATTTCTATAGAAAAGCAGCATTTCTGTGTGATATCACATCAAATCAAAATGAATTGATATTGCAAAGTATTTCTTTGCAAGATAAACTGAATCTCTATACAATATGTGGCAAAAACCTTAGGCATTTCAAAGTTTGGGATAGACATTTTCCCCAGTTAATGCAGGTCATTGATGGGCAGGGTGATTTGAAGAATACTCAGCTATTGTACAGATCTGTTAATTGAAGAATACAATAACAGGTTCACTGACTTTGAGAATCAGGACACCACACTCCAATTAGCATTTCAGCCTCACCTAGTTGATATCCGCAGGCAACTAAAGAACTACAGGTGGAATTGATTGAGCTCTTAGTAGATGGCATTTTAAAAGTCATTTTTTATGCTAATGGTGATCCAACTGAAATGGGGCGGGGGGAAGCAGTAAAATACCCATACCTTTGGCAACATGCACCCAAAATGCTTTCTTGATTTTCAACCATTTATTGATGTAAATCTTCATTTTCTTACCTAACAACTGACTGACACTGTGGACCTCCATGCTGCAACCAAATATTTAAATACTTTCTAACAAAAAGCAGACACAATAAAGTCATTCAAATTTTAAAGTTAATAAATAAATAAAAATAAAAATAAATAAACAGTTTTCATTTTTGAAATTATTAAGTACGTAATAGTTATATTTTTACAAAATAATGTACATTTTTAGGTACATGTAATTGAAGTACTTGAATGAGGCTTTATTTGATTACAGCTTAATTAATGCGGCCTTCCAAGAAGGAAAATTTTCCCCACTTGTGGGGCAAGAGAAGACAGGGAGGAAGAGATAAGGGGAGGGAAGGGAAAGGAGAACTTGCAGAGGGATGTTTTGCAAAGTCAGTCCACTTTCAGTAATGGCAAATATCTCTACAGGCCTCATGTTGTAAAAACTGTCCCTATATCTTTTTGCAGAGAACCAACAAGAAGCTTCTATACTACAATTAAAGTTTTAGTATTTTACTTTATGACTCGTTATATGTAAATACTAGATTTTAAACTAATACTTGTTGATATCTGCATACAATTTTGAAAATATTTTTGTAGGAACCCAGGTCTCTCCAAGAGCTTCATATTCACATAGATGTCCCCCTGTGCTAGAGAACAGGGTTCTTGCAGGAAGGAATTCAAGCACAGGGGCATGAGTGAGAGAAAAGAGCTCAGACAGAGAGAGCAGCAAAAGCAGAGAGTATACTTTGTTGAAAACAGAGTATAGTCTTTAGAAAAAGAAAAAGAGTGGACTGATCCAGGAAGGAACAGTGCTATCCCAGGGTTAAGGCCTCTTTTCTTAATGCCAATTAATAATATGCTAAACTGGGAATGGAATATTCATGAGTTTTCTAAGAAAGGGGTGGAAAGCTCCTAGAACAGGGAACTCATCCTTGCTTAACCTTACAGGGTAACTTCCTGGAGCTGCTATGGCAATTGTAAACTGTCAGGGCACTGGTGAGTGAGATTTTTACTATGTTGATGAGGGCGGCATTTAGAAACATTGTCACCTCAGCTCAATTAAAGGAACTCCCCCCTTTTACCTTGGATAAAGATGTTATGGCTAAAGTAAAATAACGAAAGGGTCCGCGTGGATTACATTTGTCCTAGCTAAGAACATTCGCATTCCTGTGACTTCCCTATCCTGTTGCCTTTCTGCTTCAGACCCCGCCCTAAGTGCCTGCAGCGCATCTGACTCCTGTCTCCAGCTCAGATATCTCTATTTGCCTGCACACGTCTCAAGGAAAATACTGTTTTAACAGCAATGAACACTCCCTTTTCACAGTTTCTTTACATTCTGCTGTACTACATTATGCCTTTTATTTTATTAGTGAAAAGAGAGGTCAAAATATAAAGTAGTAAGGGTAAAAGATGTCTATTAACAAAAGAAGGAGTAACATACATAAATCTCCACTACTGGTAGCTTAGGACCAAATTCCATATGACTTAACATTTTCTCTTATCAAGGGCTCATAGTAAATTTGACTTTCAGTTTCCCTGAGTGAATTAGAAATTAAGAGCTGAACATTTAAAACTAGCATAAGTGGGCAGCGCCTGTGGCTCAAAGGAGTAGGGCACTGGCCCCATATCCCAGAGGTGGTGGGTTCAAATCCAGCCCTGGCCAAAAACTGCAAAAAAAAAAAAAAAAAAAAACCAAACTAGCATAAGCATTATCTGTTCCCCGGAAGTTTTTCCTTGCCCTGTCACCACATGGTGGTAAACTTCTACCCCCTTTCTCTTACTCCTCTGTTGTTTCCCTGTAGGTACTTAACACATTTGGAAATATTAAGCTCTAACGTGCATAATTCTTTGTTCTATTACATTCTCAGATTGAAAAATTACTCCCCCCCAAAAGAGCCTGTATCATGTAATTTTCAGTGCAGTACAGTTCCTGGCCCAAAGAATGCACTTAATAAATATTTAATGGATTGTAGCCTTGAAAGGTCAATAGCAGAGTAATAACATATTCCTGCTTATATTTGTCTGACAACAGAAAATAATACATAATTAACTTGGAAGACGTGAAAAGAATGGAAAAAATTAAGCAGAAAATAGTCAACTATTCGATTTCAAAAGCAAGAGGTAACGTTTGTCAACCTGTTTTCCTTTTGCTTATCCACTCTTCACTTTCGACTTTTGTATGTCCCTGGACGCCTCTTTTAAGAGATGAGCTGCCCGGGCTGGAGGGGGATGTGAACACCTTTTAGATGAGTGTTCACCAAGGGAGTTGTTTCTACTACAGTCCTCCTTAAACTGTTTTTATAAGGTTAATAGTTCTAATTCTTTTAAAACAAAGCAGGGCAGTTTAATGAGGTAAAAGCTTGGACAGCTTCCTCTGTGTGGTGGCTATTTTAATGCTCCAGTTTTAACTGCTTTTGTGAACCCCTTTTATTTAATAGAAAACTGTACAACTCTCAGGACCCTTTCAATGACAAAGTGTGTTTGACTTCTTGCAAGTCCAAGTCTTTTGATGTTTATATTGAACTGTTTGTCTGCCCAGAGCTTTCAAATCACAGAATGACCTTGACTACTTGATGAGGGGCAGTGATGACAACCAGGGTAGCTTGTGGCTGCTGCAGAAAACCCACTGTTCAGATGTGAATTTGTTAAAAAGCAGGCTACAAATGTAATCTTATTTCATACTTTGATGTTTGGGGTTGTTTACTACCACCACATTTTGGGGGACCTGCTAAACATACATTTCAAATTCTATGAAGGAGATAAGCCTTATGAAACCACTTATAACAACTTTTCAGAAAATTGCACATTTGAAGAGCCAATTTTATTCTTTCACGCTACCACTGAAAGTCTCCTCTCTGATAGCCAGGCAATTTCCCAACCTCCTCGAGATTCCTCTTCCTAAACAATTTCTTCCAGAAAAGCTTTTGGCAATAATTTAACACTTCAGTCTGCCCTGGCGAGTTGGGTGAATTAGAAAAAATCTGAAAATAGATTCCAATGAAAATGAAGCAGAGACCAAATCCTCACCTGAGGGTCAGTGTCTCCCTGATGAGAACTCTGCTCCATGACATTCAAAGATAAGCTCAGCAAGTGATGACATGTTGCTTCTGATTTGTCGTGCTGGGCTTTTAGTATTCATCTAATGAGACCATGTGAATGATTAAATGGTAAAACGTCACTCAAATAATTCCAGTTGTTTAAAAAGACAAAATTTGGGGTGGTGCCTGTGGCTCAGTGAGTAAGGCACCAGCCCCATATACCGAGGGTGTGGGTTCAAACCCGGCCCCGACCAAACTGCAACAAAAAAATACCTGGGTGTTGTGGTGGTGCCTGGAGTCCCAGCTACTCGGGAGGCTCAAGCAAGAGAATCTCCTAAGCCCAAGAGCTGGAGGTTGCTGTGAGCTGTGATGCTACGGCACTCTACAAAGGCTGACAGGGTGAGATTTTTCTCTTAAAAAATAAATAAATAAATAAATAAATAAGACAAAATTTGAAGCTGATATTGGTTGCAGTGCTGTTATTGTATAAGTACAAGTGGGAGTGTGAATGTGTGTGAGAGAGTGAACTAGCACAGCTAAGAACAAACTATCTAGAATGTGATGATGGGGGTTCCTATAGTCACCTCACCATTTGCTAACTGCCATTTCAGCTTGGGTATTTAACCCCTCAATGCCTCAGATCGTTGTCTATAAAGTAGTTTTAATACCAATACCTACCTCACCAGGTTTGTGTGAGGATTAGATAAGTTCATATACGTAAACTTCATAGAATAGTGCCTAGTTGACAGGCTTAAATAAGAAGCTCCAAGGGGAGCCAGTGGGATGAGGATGTTTTACACACTTTGTAGAATACTACCGGAGCTCAATCCTATGAACCATCCATATCAGAAAGATGAGTATGTTGCGCTTTTAAAGCACAAATGATGCAGCTTTATATTATCTCTTTACACCAAAGTTTGATGGCCTTCACGTCTTTATCACGAACAATATCTGTCCCTGGTCTTTGTTCCATGAACATGGGGATGAGATACATAAGTATCTTTGCGAGGACATAATGATGCCAAACACGGACTGAGAGCTCATCAGGGGCCAGAGCCTGTGATGAGTGCATTAGAGGGGGCAGTAGGTTTTATCCTCACAAATGCCAAACGACTGAGCTTCTCTTACCATGCTCGATTTATATATGAGAACACAGAAGCGCTAGGAGGTCACACAGTTAGTCACCTAGTAGTGTCAGACCTGGTGCCGGCTTGCACATGGGACTGCGGGGGTGGAGGCAGAGCTCTTAAGTGAGGCACTGTATCCTGGAAGGGGCATTTAGAATCTTCACGTCCCCCTTGAAGAATCTCAGCCCCAGAGTCAGGCAGCGGCTAAGCTTTGGGTGTCTGTCACACCTGCTCCCTCCTCCTGAATTTTATATTCTCCCACTTTTTCAACTCTGAGATGAAATTCAGGGAAAAGGAATGTTCTCCCTGAATATATTCCTCCCCCACAAATCCATTTTTTCCTCCTTTGAAGTAGCAGCAACAGCTGCCAACGGAGGATCCCCTGGGCTCACGGATCATCAGTCAGCTTCGCACAAGAGGCAAAGATGAGAGCACAGAAATCCCTTCTTTAAAGAACTTTGCTAATGCTTTTCATGCTAAATTCCTTCTTTCACTAGTGAACACTTTCAAGACAATGCTAAAGCCTCAGGCGAGAAGGGGAAACACTGAATTCTAGGAGCTGTGAGGGGTCCCCTGTGGACTGCCGAGGAAAATTGGGTGAGTGGATACCCAGATCTCTCCCTTCTCCAGTCCATTTTTTTAAATGTCCTATTGTACACACTGAATATATACAGCACTGTGTGCATACATATATCTACACATAACGATGTGTGTTGGTCTGTGTTTATATACAACAATGTTGGATATATTTAATGTGTACAATGTGACATTTGATATGCACATGAATAGTGAAATTTTAAAAAATACTTGTTCTTTTCATAACCTACATACAGTCTCTTCCACCTTCCCTATGCTATTAGAAGCAAACTTGATTAGCCAAAGGCAGGAGGAAGAGAAGATGGCTTGCACATTTATTTAGAGCCCTAATGATCCTTTGAAGCTTATCAAGAGAAGACAGAGTCGGAGTTGGAGCTTGCATTTCTCAGCTCGGACCAAGAGTGCTTGCATTCCACATCTGAAAATTAGAAAGGAAACCAATTGTAACCATGACATAAGGTTTCAGTACTTATTCTTTACCCACATGCACACATAAAAACACACATGCAAAATGCAACAGTTCATATTATACTAGCTTGTTTTGCAAGAATGAGATCTATTGTAAATTCACATCATAAGCAGTCTCCTTTTAAAATTAAGGCCAGAGACTCATTAATGAAGTATTCATTTATTCAATCATTTCATAAATGCTTACTGTGAAACTGTTACATTCTAAGCCCTCTTTGGGGCATTGAGAATACCCCGATACCCCAATGAACAGAACAGACAATATTCCATTCTCATGGAACCTGACTTCTGGTGGATAAAACAGGGGATGAATAAGATGAATAAATAAAATACATAACATGCTTACTAGTTTCAAGGAGAAAAAAAAAGTAAAATGGGAAAAGTCAAGATGAAGCCACCAGATGGATGATGTGGTCAGCAAAGACCTTTTTGGAATTCCACCAGAGAAGGGTCAGTGCAAGGCCTCGAGGTGGAAGTTTAGCTGTATCTTGGGGGGAACAACCAGGAGGACAGAAGGGTGAGCAAAGGGGAGAGCTGGAAGAAGGGAGCTCAGAGAGATGAGAGCAGAGAGCAGGTGCAGCCAGATAAAACAAGACTTTACTGAGTAAGCGCAATGACTTTTACCATGAGTGAGATGGGACTCTGAGCATTGAAATAACATTCTGATTTATGGTTTAACAGGATTTTTTTGGTTGGAGGCTTTAAAAAGGACTGAAATAGTTAAAGGTCATTACCTGTTTTGTATATAATAATAATGCAGAGGAGAGATGATGGTGGCTTGAATATAGTCTGGTGGCAATGAAGGTGGTGCAAAATAGATAAAGGCTGGAAGTATTTGAAAAGCAGAGACTAGATGAGTTGCTGATGAGACTGACAGGAGATGTGGAGGTGGGGGAGGAGGAGGGAGCTAAAGGTGAAACCTGCCCACAACGGTCAAGACGGCAGAAATGGCTGCATCTATGTGTGTGTTTTTGTTTATTTGTTTGAGTTTTTGTTTTGCTTCGTTTTCTTTGCTGGGGGTGGAGAAAACCATATCAGGAGCTCATTTTTTTTTTTTTTTTTGAGACAGAGCCTCAAGCTCTCCCCCTGGGTAGCGTGCCGTGGCATTACAGCTCACAGCAACCTCCAACTCCTGGGCTCAAGCGAGTCTCCTGCCTCTGCCTCCCAAGTAGCTGGGACCACAGGTGCCCGCCACAACGCCCGGCTATTTTTTGGTTGCAGCCGTCATTGTTGTTTGGCGGGTCCGGGCTGGGGATTCGACCCCGCCACCTTAGGTGTACGTGGCTGGTGCCTTAGCCGGTTGAGCTATAGGCGCCGAGCCAGGAGCTCATTTTTTAACATGTTCAATTTAGATGTCTATTAAACGTCGAAGTGGAGATGTCAAGTAGATAATTGGATATGTAGGTCTGAATTGATAGGAAGGGTCTGGCAGGAAGAAATGAATTTAGGAGTCATTAGCATATAGATGAAGAAGCATCAGGAGAAGAGACTGAGAAAGAGAGGTCAGAAAGTTGGGGGAAAACTAGATGAGTTTGGCATCCCGCAAGCCAAGTGAAGAAATTATGTCCAAGAGGAGAAAGTAAAACTGATGAATGCTGCTCCTAAGTCACCAAAGTTGAGCGCTGAGAATTGATTGCCAGACTTAGCAGTGCGGGGTCATCGGTAGCCTTGATAAAAGCAGTGTCGGGGACGGGGGGAAGTGTCGGCTAAAACCTAATTAGGAAGACAGAAACGGAAGACGGTGCGCACCAACAACTCGCTCAAGAAGCTGTACAGGGAAGGTGAGGAATAGGGGAGTGACTGGAGAAAAAGTAGGATAGGAAAGTTTTGTTGTTTTGTACTTAAAATGGAGATGTGACGTGATGTCTGTATGCCGCTGCAAACGATCCATGAAGGATAGAAATTTAACTCATAAAAAGAGGAATTAAGCAAAAGAGGTGTGTCTGATTAGATGAGAGAGCTGTGACCCAGGGCACTCTGCTCCCAGGGTGAGCCCAAAGTGACAGTGTCAGTATCATCTGGGAGTTCGTTAGAAATGCAAATTATTTTGTTCTTTTCCTGGAGCTAAATCTGATTCTTTGGTGAGACCTAGGAATCTGGATGGTGATTTTTCTTATATGTGATTCTTACATGAAATAATCTGAACGCTACTGATTTGTGATCTCATGCACAGAGGAGAGACCAGTCTTTCTAGAAAACAGTCGATTTATCTGGGATAATAGGATAAAAGGTCCAGGCACAGGTGAGGAAGTAGGGAGAGATGACAACAGGAAACTATGGACATCTTCATGTGATTGTTCCCGCTTCTCCGTGAACAAGGAAGCAGAGATATAACTCAGGTCCTTTACTCTATTTTGCATTGGACTGTTAGCCCCAGGGCCTCAGAGTGAGGGAGTCATACAGAAAAGCTGCATTATTCTTTTCACACATGGTGGGTGACTACATTGGACTGAATTGCAAACAGCACATACTCCAAGCTCTACCCAGCTACTCTTTTGCAAAGTTGCAAAACTTTCCGCCTCTTCTAGGCCTAATCGTTCTAGACCTAATTGTTCCTTGAGCCATTCTAGCCTGCCTCGATCATGGTATTTCTTACCAAAAATAGGCTTGCCAGTTATCTAATATCTGTTGTGCCATTGGTACTTTCAAATATATTGCTATTTCATTCAGTCTTGCAAATAATCATTCCCCATAGGTTCTTTTATCCCCATTTTACAGATGATAAATGGAGACCCAGGGAGACTAATGTAGTTGACATTACCCCAATAGTAAGTGGGAGACGCTGGAGAACCACCCTCTGACCTGCCTTTAAGGCGCCATAGCAGACGCAGAGGTGTTTATTCATATGAGCCTTCTCACACCACACCCCCATCCAGAGTACCCAGCATCCCAAAGTGATTTCCACACAAGCACTGAGTCTCTCATCTTCTATTTGATGCTATGCTTCCTATTTTTCCCACTTCACTTGCTCACAGGAATCCACTGTTTCTCAAGAGGTCACTCTGGTATGATGGGTTCCCTCACTAAATCGGAACAATTCATCTTTTGGTGTTCCACCCGATGCTAGCCTACCCCCTTCTCATTTTTCTTCTCTTCTTCCTCCTCCTTCTCGTCATCCAATAACTTCTCCCTCCCCTCTATTTGCATCTTTACGACCACGTCTAATAAGTCATTTTTCTCTCTGCCCAAAAGCATCCACAAAGTAAATTTTTTTAATTATAAAAATAAAGTACATGTCAACTGCCCTTCTATAAGTTTTCTGTTGTTTATCTAGTAATCTTAATCCTGACTCTCCTTTTGCCAGAAAGACTTTGAGGCCACAGTGACCTCATCGATTGTGTTATTGTTGTTGTTTTTTAAAGCTATATTTTATTTGACCGTCAGCTTTGTTCTTGCATTTGACTTTTCAAATCTGCCTTGGTTGTGTTCTACACAAACCCACACACATCGAACACAAATGGCCCTGGGAAGTGTATATTGAGCATCGAAGCAACATTTAGCTTTTCTATTTCTAAGTAAAAGAAAATAAAAATAAAATTCTAATGACGGAACATGCCAACATTATATAAAATTGCCTATAAGTCTTTCTCACTCAATATTTATTTGCTTATTAATTATTTATGGTGTGAGTCTATCATGAAATACTCTGGGCAAAAAAAAAAAAAAAAGACAGGCCACCATAAAAAATCTAATGAATAATTATTTTAATCAATAGTTTTCAGCATTCTATGAGTAACAATGCACAATTGCAGATTTTAGACTTGCTGATCTACTATAAGATCCTAAAAAGAAACTGTGCAGTCAGGTCACAATTTCTATAAGATTACTTGATTTTTCTTTTGTATTCGCTGTTTACTAGAGAGGCTTTTGTTTGTTATTTTTACAAAAAAGACTGATAATTAAATCTAAAGATGATCTTGAATTAAAAACTAAATAACATTCTGGTAGTTTTAAGACTATAGTGCTGTTAACTGAGATTTTCTTACAGGGAAGTTACATTACTTTTACGGGGCATTAAGATTTTGTGACCCAGGGAATGTGACTCTTTTCTAAATTCCAGAGGTAGATACATTATCATCCAATGACCCTTTGTACATAGGCCACTTACGTCAAGTATGGGCCAGTAAACTTTCTTTTCTCCCTAAAGTTACACTCCTTATCTGTATTTCTTATCCTGACCAATGACACTTATCACTCAACCCAAGCCCAATCTCGAAGGTCCCCCAGGTAACTTTCTTTCTCTAACCTCTCAGATCTTTTTCGTCACCAAAGGCTGCCAATTCTCCTGCAAACTTTTAGGTGTCACCATTTGTAATCCCATTCACCATTTCTTAATTCAGGACCTGGTCACCTCTTGCCCAAACTATGAGAACATCCCTCTGTGTCACCTTCCTATCTCGGATAAGCTTTATTCTCCCTTCAATTCCCTCTCCCTCTCCTGTATCATAAAACTGCCAGAGGAATAATCCAGGACATAAACTACCTTGCTGCTTTGCTTTAAACCCTTGAACTACCTAAAAGATAAAGTTCAGACACTTCTCAGTGGCCCTGAAGCCCTTGGGCTGGTGGCAGCCAGTATGTCCAGCCTCATCTACTTGCCAGCGCTAATTCTCTTACCATTTACGCTATGCTTATGGAACTTCTGCAACCACTGGGTTTCTTACCCTAAACACAGCCTGCTCCTCTTGGATAGAATAATCCCTTCTCCCATGTGCAAACTAAAACTCAACTTTTTAACTGGAAAGCACTTTAGTAGATTGGGAGAGTATCACAAACTATGTAGCTCTTTGCAACATGTAGTTATTTTTATTTCTCATAACTAATAATCATAATTTGAGCTATTCACTGTTTACTAGTGATAGAGCTCTGTCATTTTAACCTGTTCTAAAGCCAACACATTGAGTTTACGTGTTTCGAAGCACCACCAAATCAAAAACTTTCACCACTATTCCACTCCATCTTCAGTGTAGTAATTTGAATCTCTGAGAAATTGCAAGAAGCATCCCATGTGTAATCTTTTTTTAAAAAAAAATGTTTTCCTTTCCTTTTAATTTGCAAATAAGAGCACTGTTTTCTCCTGACAAGCTCATACTCTTCTAAAGATGTTATTATTTTGTTGACTGATAGTTCATTAATAAATATAATTACCATCTGCCACACTGTTTCTCAAATTATCCAATAATTGCATGTATATTAATTTTTAATTTTGGAAAAGAAGCTCTTGAAAAGACACCACCACCCCCCCTTCTTTCTTAAAGCCAAGTAGGTTTCCAGATGCGTTTTTCAAACACTTAGGTTTGTAAATCCAGTTTTCTTTTTGTCATAACTACACTGCATTGCCAACATAAAATTTCACAGACCTCTCTATGAAAGCTGAGAAGCTCAAGAAATGAGACGTTGGGCTTTTATCCTTATCGTTTTCTTGTGTGACATGATTTCTAGAAACCAAAAACAGTAGTAATATTTGGTTTTCTGAGCACAGTGGTTAAAAAGGAAAGGCTAACTGAAATTCCTTAGATGTATCATCAAATAAAATAACCAGCCCGGATTCCAAGCTAATAGATAACAAAGATTTGAGGAGTCTGTTCTCTCCACTCCAGTTGAAAACTGTTTTTGAGAATGAAGTACACACAAACTGTAAATGTACAACTTTTTCAATTTTATTAAAGACATTTTCTTTATTTCTCCTATCAAAACTACTTAAGAAAAAATATATACCTTTGACTGAAAATTCCAGATACCAAGAATTCCGGAATTCTCCTCGGGAATCAAAACAATACTTTTTCCTTTGTCTCACTAATTCCTGTTCATTTCCTTTTCACTCAGCTCTATCGCTTTTTGTGCCTTCTCTCTGTATTTTTATCTTAAAATACAATATTGAACAAGACAATGTCCTCTGATTTCTTTCATTTGGAACCTGAGATTTGGATGTGGGCAGTTTGTAGTATTTGTAAAAAGAGGATAACAAAATTACCCATGAGCCCTGGGTTCTATATACCACATTGCTGATGGAGGTTTCATAACCAGATCACTGAATTTGAGAGCTGGGAGGGGCTTAGAGAGTATGAGATCCAGCTTCCATACATTATAGAAAAAAACTGAAGATAAGGAATATTCAGTCACTGGCCAGGCACATAGATAAAGAGAAGAGAATGAAGAAAAGACCCTTAAACTTCCTGAGTCCAAGTCCTGCCTGTGCCCTTTGTAATTCTCCTAAGGTACAGACTTTAAATATTCCATCAGTTCTCAGAAAGTGAAAATGGAGTTAACTGAGTTTCCTGTGTGATCAAACACCCACCAAGCAAAGCCTTCATTTTCAAAAGCAAAAGTAGAAAATATAAAATTTCTGTAACTGAAGTTTTTTTCTCCAGGGAATGTTAGCCACAGGCGGTAGTTGTTAATCTTCGACTGTATTTATAAAGCAGTGATGATCATTTTATGCTGCTATTTAAAAGAAATTGTTTCCTAGTCTCACTATCTGATCATCTTGGAAATTATTTGCAGACTTTGCTTTCATGCTTTTCCTGAAAGCACCCTGTGCTTGCCCAGAGAAGTCTGTAGATATTAAGTTTGGTGTATGAAATGTGCACTTTGGCAGACGTCCATTGAAAGGTGCATTTTTTTAATGAAAGCTAAAGAGCAGCTGATTAGACTTAGGCAAGCCCCACGGGAAATGGACTCTGTTGATGGTAACTGACGACAGTGGAGCTGGGAAAGCTCCCATTTCTCCCCTGCCTCCAACCTCTGCTCTGATAATTACCAACCGAGCTCTATCAGGAATATTTTGTTTGATGACCTAGCAAAGTATCTGGGAAAGGAGGAAAAGGAGGGGCCAGACACTTCCCACGGCAGTGGGGAAAGGAGGGTCTGTAAGCCTTCCCGGGTGATTAGAGCTGGGAAGTTGATTTCCTTTCATGCTGTAGATGTGGCGTGCTGCAGTCACGCCTCCCGCTGCCAGCCCGGCACCGGGATCCTAATCAGTCACTATGAAAACTCATTAGCTCCCCAGCAATGAGTCCTCCACTGCTGAGGCTTGGCGCTGTGCTGAGTACCATGGCGATGATCTCCAACTGGATGTCCCAAACTCTCCCATCCTTGGTAGGACTGAACACCACCACGAGGCTGTCCACGCCAGATACCTTAGTAAGTTACGTTCTCCTGTGGCTTTGTCCATCTTGGGAAGTAAGTGCGTTGAACCAGTGGGCTTTGTTTTGTAAATTGCAAAGGCTGAGATTTTGCTTCTTTATTTGCAGGTGGTCTTGAAAGATGTAATATGTATGTGGTAACTTTAGGCACGGTTATTTATTTATGAACACTTTAAAGTTACACAAAGAAAAAAAGACTGCTTGAGAAATTAGCTATGCAAGAGAATACTATACTCATTAAATTCTTAACAACAGAAAGCTTTCATTTACGTATATTAATTTGAGGTTTGGAAGGCTTCCTGAAGAAAGATGTTTTGTTTCTTATTATTTTCACTTCTTTCTATGTCTGTAAAATCACCATAATTTTTTCTCCAGAGTAAGCTACCAGGTATATGGTATCTAATCTAGTTTTACTACAGCAGGCTCTTCTTATGAATACAATGCCTATGACAGTTTGTGACGAATTCAGCCAGAGAAACTAACATCTTTTCAACATAAATGAATAGAAATTTCCCAGAAAATTAAAGGTTGCCAAAAAGACTTTTGAGAAAGCTAAGCCACGTGAACAATGGAAAACTTATTTGATGACAATACCTTCCTGTACTACTTAATATTTCATAAAGAGTATCCTAAATTGGTCTCTTCTAGTCTTCATTAGCCTGAAATTAATGACTTTTTAATTCTCCCTACGTTCTAGCAAAGTCTTTTATGATTTCATCAAAGTTCAGAGAGCAACATGTGACACATTTCATACAAGGAATAAAAATTATTGTTTACTTTAACTAAAAATGTGAACATTCAAATAAAAACAGTTCCCCTTCAATTAAATAAAAGGTGCTGAAACAATTACCTTTACGTGGATCACTCCAGGGGATCAAATGTGAAAAGCAGAGCTGCCTCCATTTTCAGGAGTTGTTTGTTGTTACTATTAATAATAGTAATCTATCAATCAATATGTAATTAACCGAATGGTCTAGCCAAGTTAATTACATAATTTGCCAGATTCTCCCAGTGCTTAAGGCACCAGCAGGGCATGAGGGCAGCACCTTTGACCTCCTTGGACATTGTCATCCCCTGTGGGTCGCTCCCGGTACCTTGGTGCCTCCATTACTGAGGAGATTCTCTTTCCTGTCTGCTTGATGAGGCCTGGCAGCAGGGAGGTAAAGGAGATTTGTAGTTATAAAGAAACCCACACGTGACATCGATAAACAATTACACAACAAGTAAATGGACAGTAGTTTTTATTTACTGAGCCAGTTTTTTCAGTGTTCAAGTACCTGATTGTTTTCAACAATACCGTGATTGAATCAACTCTTTCAAAAAAAATGAATCTAAAGTAAGTAACAAAACGAATGAGTCACATTTCAAGCTTAGTACCTCAGTGCTGAGATGCCTATTTTGGGGGAATGTTTGGTTCTTTTCTACTATGGCTAGAATTTCCAAAATTATGCATTATTCTTTTAAGGCTTCCAGTATGTTTAAAGTGAATCAATTCACTTCACCGTGTAAGTTGAAAGTGAATTAATTCTGTTTACTTTCTGATTGATAATTTGTCGATTGCGAAATGGAAAGCATTGCTATTTGTCTGCACATCTTCTGACTCAGTCAATTCTTACTTTGGAAAGAAGTCAGAATCTCCTTGAAAAAGGAAAACAGAAAATGTAGGAAAGTTTTCACTGTAGCTAATGACAGTAACTCAGTAAGTGATATTCTCTGGAATAAAGAAACCAAGTTGCAAAAGATTCTTTTTTTGGATGCTTTACAGAATAACAATGTCTATGACATTTCCCTAATTATTCAAGATAATTGTTCATGCCTTACCATCCCCATGGTGAAGAATGAATGAATCTCTAGATCCTAATAAGGATCACAAAGCATTAATGCTGGAGAGGTGGAAAAGCTCTTAGGATCTATCTAGCTAGTTATGTTCATGCTATTTTTAGCAGCAAAAACTTTTTTATATCAAGTTAAGACTTGTGTCATATGTGCTGAATAAATACTTTTTAATAAAGTTTGAAATGAAAATCCAGTGTGTGAACAGGCCATGGGTCAAATCATAAAAAGTGAGGGTCCACCCTCTGCTCCCTTCCCCTTCCCACACAATCAGTCTCTTGCCTCAGTCAAACTATCTGTATCCCCACAGAAACCTTCAAGCTCTGGAGGGTTTAGTTGGATCCCTCTTAATTCTGCAAGTGGGAAGACTGACCTGAAAAGTCTGAGTGGCAAAGAATCAGATTGCCCCTATCTGGTTAATTGCAAAGCCAGAACCAGGTAGAACCCAGTCATAGAACTGTAACCCACCTCTGTTCCTGGCCCCCACTCCCCTGGCACCCGGAATCCTAACAGGTTCTGTTCCTTATTCAGACTGCTTCCCTTGTCTCTGGCTGTCTCTCTCCCCTTTCCCTCCTATACACCAACACCTCCGTTCTTGAAGGTATCTTTCCTCCTCTGAACTACATATAATGGTCAGGAACATTCCTAAGGCTTTTGCATTTATAAAGAAGAAAAAAAAACCCTCTGTTGGCATTTCAGGTATTATGGCAAAGCAGTGCAGGAGGCTTTCCTGGCTAGGGGATTCTTAATTCAGAGGAGCCCTTTCTTCTGCCTCCAAGTAGAGGGCTGGCAGGACTGTCCTCAGATGAAAGAGTTAACAGTTCCGGCCCAGGGGATATAGCTGTAAAGTAGGAAGCCAGCTCTTGTCAGTTTTAGTACTCTAGGTTTCACTTTACACAGGATGAATGTCTGTGATTGTGTATGCACACACACAGGTCTTAAAATTTATCTCATGAGTATTCATAGAACGTGCAGATGGCAAAAAAAAAAAAAAAAAAATTACACTAACTGAGCATAATCTTCTTTAGAATGGTAGTTTCCAGTGACCTGAAAAGCCAAGAGTAAAAACAAGAAAGCTAAGACTTAAATCATTAAAAGTCAATTAAATCTGTTTACAGAAGAAGGTGCCTCTGAAATAGGCAGTGTCCATTTTATTGTCTCAAGACCTGAAAGAGGCTTAATAAATTCCCAGGATATTTTCATCAGTGACTAAATACAGCTCCTGATTAGAGGAATAAGCTCTCTCGTCTGTCTTCCAACGTTCCGTTATCCTTGCTGGCCCTGTGTTCTTTCTTTCCTTTTCTTTTCTTCCCCCTCCTAATCTATCCACGGGGCTCAGCTTTGGAAGAAACCGGTGTGTGAGGAGCGGCAGCCTCAACTCTCAGGAGGCTCGGGCTCCCTCCAGCACTTCTCTCAGGATGCGGTGTAACTTCCCCTGGAGGCTGAGCTTCTGAGAAATCCCTCATGCTGTGGACTTCACACTGGCAAGAACCTGGAAAAGAGCAATTAAAAAAAAAGCGGAGGACATTCAGCAGACCCCAGCTGTTCTCAAATAGTCAGCCCACTGCTGTGGTGGGAAGAGCCTCTAAGGGACCCGTGGGCACAAGTCATTTGTCTTGCTACATTTTCAAACTACAAGCTGGCTTCTCCTCATAAATAACTACTTTGATGAGTTAGTCAATTTAAAGTTCTGTAGAATGAAGAGAATACCCTGAAAAGAACTGACAACAACCTCTCAGTTTCTTTTCTTCAACTAACCAATCTGTTGTTAATAGTGGATGAACATACTCAACTTCACTTTGTTATATCTAATGTTTTCTCCCCCAAATCCTTAGGCAAAGTCCATTCTGTGATAGGGCCACTGAACCAATGAAGGAGGGTAGATGAATGAGAATATTGAATGGCAAATCTTGAGAATGACAACGAATATGATATTGAGACAGAGACTCACCCTGTTGCCCAGGCTAGAGTGCCATGGCATCAGCCTAGCTCAGAGGGACTTCAAATTCCTGGGTTCAAAGGACCTTCCTGCCTTAGCCTCCCTAGTAGCTGGGTCTACAGGCACTCACCCCAATGCCAAGCCAGTTCTTCTAGTTTGAGTAGAATCAGGGTCTTGTTCTTGCTCCCTGATCTCAAACTCCTTAGCGTAAGTGATCCTCCCGGCTTGTCCTCCCTGAGTGTTAGGGTTTCAAGTGTGACCTGCACCCCGCCAATATTGCCCTTTTATAAAAGAGCCATCACATGGATAAGAAGTAGATTTATTCTTGCTTAAGTGCCTCAGGCAAAAATAGGGCCAAAGGGGGAAAAGTACAAAGAAAGAAATTCAGAGGATGCCCCAACACTTTTTCTCTAGGGAAGGACCTGCCTACGAAGCGGTGAAATCCCTTCCATCCAAAGGTCAGTGGCAGCCCAAGATAGAGAGAGTATCACTGAATGGAAAGACATGGGACGGCTCGGCACCATGGCTCAAGCGGCTAAGGCGCCAGCCACATACACCTAAGGTGGCGGGTTCAAATCCCCAGCCCGGCCCGCCAAACAACAATGACGGCTGCAACTAAAAAATGGCCGGGTGTTGTGGCGGGCACCTGTGGTCCCAGCTACTTGGGAGGCTGAGGCAGGAGACTCGCTTGAGCCCAGGAGTTGGAGGTTGCTATGAGCTGTGATGCCATGGCACTCTACCCAGGGGGATAGCTTGAGGCTCTGTCTCAAAAAAAAAAAAAAAAAAAAGAAAGAAAGAAAGAAAGAAAGACATGGGACTGAGTGTATGACTTCTAAGGTCCCGCCCAACTTTAAGTCATTGCATTTTCCAAAGGGGATGAGCAGAGGTAACCAACCTAAATTCGATGATGTCTTTGGTCTTCTGTTGGTTGTTTGATTTTGTTTTTACAGTGGTGTTACCTTAAAGCAGTGGTTCTCAACTTTCCTAATGCCACGACCCTTTAATACAGTTCCTTATGTTGTGGTGACCCCCAACCATAAAATGATTTTCATTGCTACTTCATAACTGTAATTTTGCTACTGTTATGAATCAGAATGTAAATATCTGATATTAGGTGACCCCTGTGAAAGGGTCGTTTGACTCCCAAAGGGGACATGACTCAAAGGTTGAGAAACGCTGCCTTAAATAAAGCCCAGTGAGTTCCTTGGATGAAAAATACACATTTCTTATTTCAGTCCCAAAATATTCTTACAAGTAAGGACAAGAAAACGGCTACACAGTGACACTTTATTAACACATCTTCCAGAACACAGATTCTTTAAATGTGGTCTGTCAACATCTCACTAATTCTTGTCCTCACATTTCTCTTCTCTCTACAAAGCCATTAGCATGCTAGAGCATATTTTATTTCCTAGGACCAAACCCAGCCTCAGACAGAAAATTTATAAGGAGTTTTCATCACTTAGGTATCTCCCTTTGAAATCCAATAGGTTTTAATAAATAGATTTCTTTCTGCTTGTGTACCCCATCTTTACACCCCTTTTAGGAGCTACGTTCCTTTGTGCCTCAGTCTGTACTTTTATGAAATATCCAGAACATCAGCATAATACATAAAATCGGATTATGCTCAGCTGGTTGATTTCTTCTACGTATAAGATCAGAATGCTCTTCCTTGACCTGGCCCTGCACCTAGGCCAGTGTTTTCAAAATTTTTTTTAATCTCGCAGTACACTTGAACTTCTGTGGAACACTTACATTATGTTTCTCAAAAAAAAAGAGCGAGAAATATATATATTTACTGCAGTTTTAACTTCTTTTGAAACAATTTAATTAAGGATCTTAAAAATTTTCAGGGCACACCTAAGATTCTCTCACAACACACCAGTGTGTAGTAGGACACTGGTTAAAAATTGCTGATCTTGCCCGATGCAGTGAATCTTAGCACTCTGGGAGACCGAGGCAGGTGGATCACCTGAGGTCACAGATTCGAGACCAGCCTGAGCCAGAGCAAGACCCCATCTCTAAAAATAGCAGGGCTTTGTGATGGGTGCCTTTACTTAGGAGGCTGAGGCAAGAGAATTGCTTGAGCCCAAGAGTTTGAGATTGCTGTGAGTTGTGATGGCACAGAACTCTACCGGGTGACAAAGTGAGATTCTGTCTCAAAAAAACAAAACCATGGGCAACACCTGTGGCTCAAAGAAATAGGGCGCCAGCCCCATATGCCAGAATTGGCGGGTTTAAACCCAGCCCTGGCCAAAAACTGCAAAAAAAAATAAAAAATAAAAAAATAAACCCACTGCTCCAGGCCCTAGTTTAGGCATACTCAAACTTGGGCCCACGGGCCACATGCGGCCCACCTAGGACATGTATCTGGCCTGCCGAGCGTTTTTGCCACCGCTGCCTGTCTTGCTTAGTAGCTGACTTGTCCCAGGGCCCATAGTCCGGCCCTCCAACGGTCTGAGGGACAGTGAACTGGCCCCCTGTTTTAAAAGTTTGAGGACCCCTGCCCTAGTTAATGGCCACAATGCCTTTCATAGGAATATTGGTTGTACATTGCTCAGCTCTCACTGCTAACTGCTCCTCAGGGTGCCGGTGGCTGCTTTCCTCCATGCTGTTTGGATAAGGCTGTCTGCCTCCCTGGTTGCATCCTCCCATCAGCTGCAGCTGGGTCTGCCACCTCTAAAGCACTGTGGCTGGCTACTGTGGAGTGGATGTGAATGATCTATCTCATATTTACCTGAAGACGAACAAAAAGAGCTCTGGGATAAATGTTTGTGGAAAACTAGTATAAGTTCCATATATGACATTAACCAGATATGTGACTTAGAAAAAATTGCTTAAATTCTTTACGTTTCCATTTCTTCCTAAATAGAATGAGATATTGTCAATTTCTAAGGGTACTGGTCAAAAGGAACGACTAATACAAAGGAAGGGATTTGATAAGCAGCACACTTATGGAAATGCACGGTATTCTGATTAATTTTTACTTTTGCTTCTCCGACCCCAGGATCCTTCCTTTTCTGCTAGGAAGCCACAAAGTTTTTAGGAAAGCTCTCTTGCAGCAGCTTTATGTTTATAAAGCATGGCCTGGTAGTTAAATTATAAGCAAAGAACCCAGACTTGAAATGTAATTGTTAAAATTATCACTTTGACTCTCCTATTTAGAACATGCTTAAATATTTCATGAGTTTTGTAATATTAAAAACTGCTAAATACTTCATTTAGTTCCTCTAATTAACACCAAAGGTTCAAAGAGAACTGAATCAGTAATCACTGTGATTAGCAATGCTTCGGATAGTAATAAACTATATACACACTCCAGGTCCCAGCACCAGCCCTCATGGTAGTTCAGAAAATACTATCAGGTCAGCATGTATGGAAGGGCATTAAAATAATTTGCAGTGTAGTGTGGTGGTTAAACTTTGGGCTGTGAAGCCAGACTGTGTGAGTATGAATCCCAAGTCTGCTCACTCCTCGGTGCATGTACCTAAGCCTCAGTTTCCTCGTCTGTATACTGGGCAGAATAACATCACCTAGTCCACCGGGATATTGCAATATTCAAAGGCAACAGCTAGCACGTATGAACTGCCCAATCATAGTCAGAGCTTCATAAATGATTGCTGATACTGTTACGTGACTTTCGTTGACACCTCAATAATCGCTCCTATTAGTAAAAATTGGAGCAGCTCTTTTCTCGTGCATATCCAATAAAGGTCTGTGCCCTTCCCCGTGAGGTCTTCGTTGGTTTTATTTTGATCCTCTTTTCAATGCCAGCATGGGTGCTCTAACAGAGAATGCTGGAATGCTCAGAAATTTCCCTCTGTTTTTCACTGACCCCAAAACAGAGGTCTCTTTCAAAACACCACAGGCCTGTCAGGCGCTCATCTTTTATATTAGATTTTTCCTCTTTCGAGTTACCTTTATTCTTGTCAAAAAGGAGGTGGTGACTTTTCATAGCTTAGATCATTCAAACTAGCTGTGTAGTAAAGAAGGTCATGGCTCTTTTCAATGATTCTTACAAGAAGACGATTGGAAGTACAAACAAGGTGGGAGTCTTTACTTTTATTAACCTGTCACTTCAGGGGGAATGTTAAATGAATGTTAAAAACCCTCCTCACCTTTCCTACTTCTCTCCTTCTGGAGAGCAGCTGACACTTAGCCCTTTACAATAAACCACATATGAGTTAACCAAATACTTGGCAAGGGCACTTCAAGATTAACGCTGTCAGATGTAACAATCCATGTTTGGGCTGCTGTAAAAATATTCTAGTATTATAATTGGGTGACCCCTTGATCTTTATTCAAAAGCTAGATTTATCCTAGTGACAAGCTTTCATTTTCTGACATATCTGAGGTTTCTGTCCAATGTTAGGAGAAGCCTCGCTAAAACCACAGGGCCTATGTCCGGATAAATCAGTCACGTACTGTTACTGAGCTTAGACCTTTAATTATGGCATTGAAACTACTCTTCCCAGCTGCTTCCGTCTCCGTGCTGTAGGTAGTCTCTGCGTTTTTCTCTCTAGTACAGAAAGGATAACTCTACAACCCTCAAAATCTTACCCTGATTTTAATTCGGTATCATTCGAAGTACATCTTTCTATCCTCACTGGATATTCAGGTATAAATGGAAGAAAAGAAGGAGGATGGGGAATAATAATCATTCCAATTCCTCAGAAATAAAAGGCACCCTAGGAGAATTCTATAGACTCTTAAAAAGAAGTTAGAAAAGTGGAAACTCAAAAGATAGGTCTGGCACCATTTGTTTTTTGTAATAGAGCAAGGACAATAGGTATGATATCTTTACCAGTTTCCTGAGTTTATAATATTTAGTTTCCCCAGTGTTTATTCATAATTGTTACTGGAATACTTGTCAGTCCTCCATAGTGATTATCATCAAAGCTTCCAAAAAACAAAAAAAAGACCTGTGGGTTAGTTTGTGGTATGGTAAGAGCCGGGGCCTGGCACAAAACAAATAGGTTTTTGTTTCTGTTCTGCTGTGGATTCTGGAGACAGAAGCATCCACAGACTATGGCAAATCTGTAGGGGGAAAGTTGGCCTGCTGCAGTTCCTTTAAGAATTTTCTCCCAATCTAGCAAAGCACTGCTGTCTACAGGGAAGCAGAGCAGCCAGTTTCACCGAGCGAGCGTTCTGCAAAGTAGCTCTCTGCAGCTTCCATTCACCAACCCGTTACTAGCCCCATCTCAGCTCCCGATGCTCAGACTTTTTCTCATCTCTTGACTTGGTCCCTCCAACCTGTTTGTTAAATGCATGTTAAGCATACCTAATCCAAAAGCTAACATCCAGCGCTTCAAAATCTGAAATTGTGTGAGCGCTGATGTGATGCCACAAGTAGAAAATTTCACACTCCATCTATGATGGGTCACGGTTAAAACACAGTCAAAACCCTGTTTCATGCACTATTTTTTTTTTTTTTTTTTTGAGACACAGTCTCACTCTGTCACCCAGGGAGAGTGTTGTGGCATCAACACAGCTCACAGCAACGTCAAACTCTTGGGCTTCAGCAATCTTCTTGCCTCAATCTCCTATGTAGCCAGGACAATATGCGTCTGCCACTACCTCTAGCTGGGTTTTTTGGTGTGTTTTTTGTTTGTTTGTTTGTTTTTTTGTTTTTTTGTTTTTTTTAGTTTTACTAGAGACAGGATCTCGTTCTTAGTCTAGCTGGTCTTGGAACTCTTGAGCTCAAGCGATCCACTTGTCTTGGCCTCCCTGAGTGTTAGAATTTCAGCCGTAAGCCACTGCCCCCATCCTCATGCACAAAATTATTAAAAATATTCTAATAAAAAATCACTTTCAGGCTATATGTATAAAGTGTATATGAAACAAAATGAATTTCATGTTTACTTGGGTTCCCTCTCCAAGATATCTCATTATATATATGCCAATATTTCAAAATCTGAAAAAAAAATCCAATATACAAAATACTTTTGGTTCCTAACATTTTGAATAAAGAAGACTCAATCTTTGCCTTCTTTTCTAGACTCTGAATGCACATCTCTCTTCTCTTGATCATACATGAATCACTGGAAATTATAGAAAGAAAGATAAGGAGAGACTGAGGAATTCAGATCCTGGCTGTGGAAGTAAGCTCAGAGGCAAGCCAGAGAGAGGCCCATGATTTAATCCTCATATATTTTCATAGGAACAGCAAATTCAGATGTAATATGAATAGTTTGTCTATGTAACATCTACTAGGTAGATTTTTTTAAATATCCATATGATATTTAAAATCATATATATCATATATATGTAATAGCATATATAAATCATATATAATATCATATGGAAATTGTTATGATAGTATGTCAGAAGTGCAAAATGCACACTCGATTTCAAAGATTTAGTACCCAAAAAGCAACCCTCAGAATGTAAAGTATCTCATGAATAATTACTGATTGCATCCTGAAACGACAGCATTTTGGATAAATTCTGTTAAATAAAATATAATATTAAAATTAACTCCACTTAAAATCTGGTTATTAGAAATCCAACATCTGAAACACTGGTGGTGTTTTATTTAATTTCTTAAAATTTAATTTTAAGAAATTAATATTAAAATTAAATTTAAATTAATTTAATTCTTAAAATCTGGTTACTAGAAAATTTAAAATCACACTTCTATTATATACAAGCTGCATCTTCTCAAGCAGGTTAACTAATTTTCTATTCTGGGAAATGGGAATAATAATAGTCATTGCTTCTCAGAGGGTTTTTTTCATACCCTTGAATCAGCAAGTCAATGGTGTGAGCTGTCCTCTGAAAGAGGACCTGACCTTGAACCAGGCAGCATTCTTCAGTAGCTAACAATCCCCAGAGAAACCCAACTGAGAACCAAGCCGCCAATATTTCCAACAGCTGGAGGAGCGATTGCCTAGGAGGCCCACTGTGCCACCCACAGTTTCTGTTTGCACAGTGGAAAAACCCTTTTCTGGAAAATTAAGGGAAGCTAGAAAAAGGAAAGCATTAAATTTCTTAATCCAGACACTTCTAGTTCACACAATTTCAAATATAGCCACGGTCACTTTCTTCCACGGTCATAGAATGAAAATAAGTTTCCCCTGTGTACATTATTGGGCAGTCTAGTGATATTCTTTCTTGAAAATACAGGTAATCAGACAAAACCTAAGGGTGCTTATCTTTGAACTTGATAAAGTGTGTGTGATAGGGCCATTAGGAAATATTCACATGTCTAATAGCTGTAAATAAGCTCACTGTTCAAATAAGACAACAGTGAAAGGCAAAGAACAATACTAGACAATATATATGAAGTACCCAATGCATAGTACAGAGAATTTTTCATATCAGGTAGAAATGACAAGGGCTGAATAAATTGACGGCTTATAAAAGAGGCATGCCAAGCAGAGGTAAAATGAGCAGGACAGAGATATGAATCAACATGGGTGTTTGCATGATGCACACAGACCAATTTGTCTGGAGTGAAGGTTCCTGCTGGTTAGCATGGGAGATAAATCTAGAAGCATGATTGGAGGCAGACTGCAGTGGAACAGGAATACCACCACTTCTAGGAAGGTAGGGTGATACGTGAACAGACGCTGCTTGAGAAGATCAATTTGACAACTCCCAAAAAACTCTAGCTCTTCTGAGATTCTTCATCCTGTGCAAAACGGTGCTGATCTCAAAATTCTTATCCTACATGGTCAGTGAGAGCTTTCTTACTTTACTAAAAATCAGGCCTTCAACATATGAGAGGAGGGTCTCAATGCCTCCTTGAGACAGAGATTTGTTTCATGATACATCACATAACATAATTTAAAAAAAAAAAAAAACATATTAGTATCTGCCATTTCCAGTTGAGGAGGCTGAGCTAACAGATCTCATATAGAAAGACTAGAAGACCAATCTTATGAGATTAAGTGGTTTTTAGATGCTTCTAAAGTTGAATTAAAATGTCAAATGATGACAAAATAATTAGGACATGGTGTGAGATCAACAAACAGTATCTTAGGATACTCAAAGATTCTTAGAAGTTCTTTCCTTGTTTTTATACAAATGGTGTTAGATCAATAATATGACATCTAAAATATAAAAATAATCTGCTTTTGGACACCGATAAAGAAAGTGTGACTGAAGGAAGCTGAGCTGCCTGTATAAGTGGATTAATCTCTTCTGACTTTAATGGAAACACAAACTTTATTTATCAAAACACATGTTTTGCTTAAAGTGCTACAAACCTACATTGTCTTTATCCTGTAATGAGGTCTGTGTCTTGTGTTTGCTGTTGGTTTTCTTAGACTCAGATCAGCCCCAAAGAGGGGTGGCAGGTGTACAGCTCAGCCCAGGACCCTGACGGGCGCTGCATTTGCACGGTGGTTGCTCCGGAACAAAACCTGTGCTCCAGGGATGCCAAAAGCAGGCAGCTTCGCCAGCTGCTGGAGAAGGTAAGTGCTCTGTGGCCCCCGTGCATATGTCTGCTGACATTGAGGAGGGGCCTTCTGATTTTGTGCTTGTTCTCAAATAAGCTTTCTCCTGCTCTGTGAAAAGGGGTACCTCAAGCTTCCAATGATATTTTCATATTTCTATGATTTTTTACTATTCCCAATGTTGCCTTCTTAAGACTGGTTCTCCACCATAGGTCCTTCTTTATATGCAAGTATTAAGGAAAAAAGCAAGTATTATTCCCATGCAAGAAAGCCAGCCTCAACTCTCAGGATCACGCCAGGCTCTTTGAGCTCATCCTTCCGAACCCATTAACAACCTTGCAAGGAAGTTAAAATAATGGCATACAACATGAAAGCAATCTGGACCTATAATGAATAATTTCAAGTATTTATCATCATTCTAAAAGTCATTCCTTTGAACATTAAGATCTTTGATTTCATTCAATAGCGTTCTCTACTTAATTTACATGAGCTGGATTCATAACAATCAAATGCAGAATGCTCTTAATTTATCCTCTTTTGCAGATAAAACTAAGCTCATGAAAGCTTATTTATGTTTCGTTGGGGGTGGTGTAAAGGGGTGGGGAAGAACCGATGGATTGTCCTTTCAATTATCCTCATTCAGACTTTCACTGTGCTGGGTTCTGAATGGAGGAGAACAGCTGGGATGGCCAGATTGATGGAAGGAGGACAGCAGGGTTGAATTTTAAATATCATCAAGGACAATGAGATAAATTAGGAAGTATTTGTTTTAGAAGGCATCATGCTCAACAATTCACTTTGTACAACGTCATTTCCACGATCACCTACACTTTCAGGTATCAAATAGGAAATTGTTAACAGAGAATAAAGAGAAGACAAAACATGGACCATCAAGCTTGTTAATGTAGACACTCCTAGTTTACACATTTCAACTCTGCCATGGTAACTTTCTTCTAGTGCCATATAATGAAAATAAGTTCCCTCCATGAACATTATTCGGAAGTCTTTTGATGCTCAAAGATTCTAAGAAGTTCTTTTCATGTTTTTACACAAAACTTACTCTATTTCTCTTTCCTCTCTCCTTGGAGCAATCATTACCTATGGATCACCTCTGTTCTTTAGTCTCCTTTTAAGATATGATTCCATCCTCCCTGCTCCCCTAATTATCGGTCCCCAGACAAGAGCCTGATATTTTCATTCAAATGCATGAATCAAGTTAATATGCCTCTTACCTACTAGAAATTGTGACATATTGAATGATAATTATTTTAGAGTACTGTTTTCCAATCTTAATTTCCTTTGTTCCCTCAAAAAATTAAATATATCATTTAATTTTATTTGATTACTAGGGAAATTAATTAGGTTAGTAAATGATTTAATATTTTACATCCAGGTAGGCACAGTGGCTCACACATGTAATCCTATCACTTTGGGAGGATCACTTGAGCCCAGAAGTTGAATACAAACCAGAGCAATATGGTGAGATCCCATCTTTACAGAAAATAGAAACATTATTTGGGCATGGTGGTAGAAGCCTGTAGTCCTTGGTGCTAGGAGGCTGAGGCAAGCAGATGGCTTCAGCCTAGGAGTTTGAGGTTGCTGTGATGGTGATGCCATATGCTTAACCCAGGCAACAGAGTGAGACTCTCTAAAAAAAAAAAAAAAAAAAAAAAATTACATCCAATTTTGCTTTTGTATTAAATTGTGTTTTCTCTCAGATTACTGACATTCTGCCTTGATATTCTCCACCCATAATTTTTTTTCTAAATCAGCTATGGTGAGAAACATTTTCTTAGATATCATAACTTTATCTTGTGTGTTACTGTTTTTCAATACAGTATTGCATACACACACACACACACTCCTACATTTTTCAAAAAGTCAGCTGAAAAATATCAAATAACATGTGAATGTCAACAAGGAGGTTAACGCCCTCTACAGTTTAAAAAGGAAATACATGTCATAGCTTTGCGTAAAGTAGGAAGTAGTAAGAGATGAATTAGACAAAAAAAAATATGAATAGATTTATTGAAAGCAATTCTGGAAATCAAGATGACCACTTCATCCACTATGTGATATATATTAATGTTATCTGCATTACTCCAAAAGAATCATACTTTTAAAGTACCTTAATACTTAAATGATGAAACCCAAAATTTGTGAACAAAATTGAGATCACCACAAGTTAGATATATTAAGCTTACCATATGGGAGTTTTGGGATAAGAGAAGAATAGTAAATTGGATACACTATCTCCTGGTGGCCTGAAGGATGTAAGTAGGGCTGATTTGCTACACTGATACAAAGAAAAGACACCTGGAACAAGCTTTCCATTTCAGACTGAGCCAAGCCCTTGCTGAATTCTCTATAGCTCCACATATATCCAAGGTACCTGAGGGCAAGCAGGGGTGTGACCTCTAAACAGGCCATCCACTGTAAACAGCCCATCATTTTTTTGTTAACCAAAAGAATTGATTGATTTATAAGGAAATATTATTAATAAGAATAACATTAATACTAATGAAAATTATTATATTTTCATAAGATATTTTTACCTACTTTATGTATTCCTTATAGAAGAAATAATTATCTGAGTTTACATCACCAGTTTGCATTGGTGCTTTTTGAGGTTAAAAACTTTTTAATGATGCCTAGCTAGTACATTGTGGAGTCTCTGTGTTTTCTTTTTCTTTTTTTTTTTGAGACAGAGCCTCAAGCTGTCCCCCTAGGCAGAGTGCCATGGCATTACAGCTCACAGCAACCTCCAACTCCTGGGCTCAAGCGAGTCTCCTGCCTCAGCCTCCCAAGTAGCTGGGACCACAGGCGCCCGCCACAACGCCCGGCTATTTTTTGGTTGCAGCCATCATTGTTGTTTGGCGGGTCCAGGCTGGGGATTCGAACCCACCACCTTAGGTGTAAGTGGCTGGCACCTTAGCCAGTTGAGCTATAGGTGCCGAGCCGAGTCTCTGTGTTTTCAATAACACACTCATATCATAGAGAATGCCTTTAGAGTTACCCACACTTACTTAAACAACGCTCTGTCCAAAAGTCTTGACAAGTAATGGGTATGATTTCACAGGATTTCACTTCTTAGTATGCTGAAACTAAAATTTTTCGCCTAAAAAGACAATATAGAGAGACACTTGTTAACTACGTACCTTCTCTGTATAGCTGAAGATGTTCTGTACTGTCTAGATGGGTCTTTCCTTAAATACATTTAAAAAACACTGTATATCTGCAGTCCCCAAACTCCAGGCAGCAGACCAGGGCCAGTCTGTGGCCAGGGAGGAACTAGGCTACATGGCGGGAGGTGAGCGGTGGTGAGGAAGAGAAGCTTCCTCTGTATTTACAGCTACTTCCCACTGTTCACGTCCCACCTAAGCTCCATCTCCTGCCAGATCAGCAGAGGCGTTAGATTCTCAGAGCAGCATGAACCTGCTATGAAGGGCGTACAGTGAGGGATCTAGGTTGCACGCTCCTTCTGAAAGTCTAAGGCCTGAGGATCGGGGGTTGGAGCTCAGGACAGAAGCAACACACTTGGGTGTCATTATTTCCGATCTCCCAGACGGGACTGTCTAGCTGCAAATAAACAAGCTCAGGGCTCCCACTGACTCTGCATTATGGTGAGTTGTATAATTATCTCATTCCACTACTAATAATAGAAAAAAAGTGCACGATCAGTGTGATGCACATGAATCATCCCCAAACCATCCCCCTCCTCACGCTGGGTTTAGAAACAAAATGTTCTCCCATGAAACTGATCTCTGGTGCCGAAGAGTTTGAGGACCACTATGGTACATGATACTTCACTCTTGAAAATTTTCAACACACAGTTTAATACTAAAGGTTCTGTGAACTCCCACAATCAAGAAATCTCTGTTTATTTTTGTTAAACCCAAGGCTATCAAAACATAGTGAACCATAGGACTTTTCTCAAGGGTCCCCCGCACTATGAGTGAAAGTGAAATCTAAGTTACTTTGTATTTAAGTTCAGAAAGGCCTCCGATATTTTATTTAAATAAAGAACAAGGATAAAGAGTTCAAAAGAATTACCAATGAAGGGGACAGCCTTGCTAAACCATGTAAAGCAGGTCTAACACAAGGACAGGGACAGAAAGACGAAACAAAGAACAACATCAGAGATGAGCAGACTAGAGAGGGAAGCACAGCCGCAGGTCTCCTACAAGTGTAGTTAGGGATGTCCAGTCTTATGTATCACCAGGAAACTGCTGCTTGGTGGGTCTCTAACCAATGAAGAGTAAACAACCTTGGATACAGCCAACAGGAAAAGCTTAAGAGAGTTTTTTAAAACTCAAGAGAGACTAGAGAGAGAAGCACAGCCGCAGGTCTCCTACAAGTGTAGTTAGGGATGTCCAGTCTTATGTATCACCAGGAAACTGCTGCTCAGTGGGTCTCTAACCAGTGGAGAATAAAGAACCTTGGGTACAGCCAACAGGAAAAGCTTAAGAAAACTCAGAGCCAGATCCTTTCCAATGAAACAGTTCTGTCTCTGGTTGTTACCCCAAATGTCGCTCTGACAGTTAAACCTGATTCTGTGATATGGAAGGTCACAAGCAAATCTCAGCAAAAATTCTCTCAGTGCATTTTCCCACAACACAAACGAATTTGAAAATTAACTTGATAAGGTGAATCAGAGGCAAAAACAAAAGAGGCCACTTTAACTTTATCTAGAATAACTTCTGTCACCCATCATTTTCTGATTCTATGAACTCTTTCTCAGTACATGGAGTTATGTATATTAAGAGGTGATCAGCCATGCCACTGATGGTGTCTTCACAGACAAAGGCCATATGTAAATGAGTAGACAGTTTTCTTTTTTTTTTTTTTTTTTTTTTTGAGACAGAGCCTCAAGCTGTCCCCCTGGGCAGAGTGCCGTGGCATTACAGCTCACAGCAACCTCTAACTCCTGGGCTCAAGCGAGTCTCCTGCCTCCGCCTCCCAAGCAGCTGGGACCACAGGCGCCCGCCACAACGCCTGGCTATTTTTTGGTTGCAGCCGTCATTGTTGTTTGGCGGGTCCAGGCTGGGGATTCGAACCCGCCACCTTAGGTGTATGTGGCTGGCGCCTTAGCCGGTTGAGCTATAGGCGCCGAGCCGACAGTTTTCTTAATGCAAATGGATTTTCTTTATTCATGCTTAACTGTAAATTAAGTTAGAAAATTATTTTGAAAGCACTGCATTTATCCACGATGGAGTTATCATGCTTTCAATGTTGTCTCAGTAATTTGGGTCTGCACTAAAGATTAAAGAAAATGAACCTTTCTCAATATCAGAATGATAGCAAGTTAAAACACATTTGATAGTCATACAATTCTGTAGCCTAACCCGTAACAGGAGGGAAAAATTCTTTGTAAAATATTAAAGTTCTAATTAACACATTGTACTATTAAAAACCCAAGATAATTTTACTCAACAAAAATATTTATTGAACCCTAATTCTGTGCCTGGTTATGTATAAGGTTTTGTAAATAAAAGACAGGAATGAGACACAGCTTCTAACCCCATGGAGCTTACCGCTTCCCTGCTCCTACCTTGAACCCTCATTACACAGTTAGCTTTAAGATAAGCTAGACAGTGACAACGTCCCAATAAGACAGAGTTCATGTAGGGCAGGACTGTGGATCAAAATAGCAGAAGAAAAAGAAAAAAGAAAATTGATTTTGTCTAGCATAAAAAGTAGAACTGAGACAGTCCCCGGCAGTATTTGCTGAATATCCCCGTTCTGAGAATGTTATCAACAACCTTGATCTCTTGACAGCTGCTGATCCACTAACTTCTATGACTTTACCTGGTAACAAAAATTTATGTCTAAGCAAATCGTCCCTTTGTAACTCACAAATTTTTTTCAATGAAAAGAACTTTGAAGTGATTATATGCCTGAGATCTGTTCATTAAAAAATAAATGGAATAATATTAAAATATATGAAACAAAATGAAATTCATCTGAAATTCCACCACTATGTTTTGTGTTCATGCTTTCACATTTTCATTTACGCAAATAAAACATGCAATCCTGCAAGTTGATTTATACATATACTATGTAGATGTACACATACCCAGGGATCTTTTTCTATGATATTTATTTCTTACCCTGGAACTAATATTAACAACTAAACAGACATTCTTCTGATCCTTCTATAGCTTTCTTCGTGATTTTTCGTTTGTACACTCTTTTTCCTTTTATTAGGTGTGTGTCTGTGTATGTATTTGATTGACATAGAGTGAAAGGATCATATTATATAAAAATCTTTACGTTGGCTTTTCTCATGGAAATCTTTCCACAATAAGCAGTGCTTCTCAAACTTTAATACACACGGGAATCACTTGGGGATCTGATAAAATGCAGATTTTGATTCAGTAACTCTGGGTGGGGCCTGAGATTCTGCATTTCTGATAAGCTCCTCTGAGCCAAAGTTGTTGCTTAGAGACCATCCTTTGAGTACCAATGGTCCACACATCCGTCGTCTTCTTTATAACGGTTGATTCACATTCCCTTCCTCAAGATTCAGCAGTTCCCCCATTATTAGAAGATTTCACTTTGTTTTCAGGCTTTTGCTCCTGCAAAATTTAAAGCAGCCTTTATTCACCCTCTCATTTCTGCATGTTTTGTAGGGTAACTAACCTCTTTTCTTCTTCTGAATTGCCCAGGGTTCAATGAACCTGGGATGGTGCCATCAGCTTAACCTGTGTGTATGGCCTGTCTTGGTACAGCTGCCATTCTGCAGGTGATCAGGATGCAGGCTAATTTAGGTGATGCACCACTGCCACCTTGGTCAATTCAGTCTCACCCCCAGGAATACTCAAGACCCATCATGAGGTAACTGTCCTGGAAGGGATTCAGGTCTGTGGGAACTTCACCACTGCCCACAACTGCTGATTATCCCATATCTCTAAGAGGTCAAGTTTAGTACATTAAAAAAAACTCATTTTTTACATTTCATAGCATGGGGTATTCTAAGCTTACAAAACCTTGAAATGAAGATTCTATTTATGAAATTTATTTTTCCAATGTATTAAACTCATCACTCATTTGTATTCGGTCCTTTGCAGAGCTAGAATGCCCATTTAAAAAAATGTCCTGTCTAGGTATAATTTTCTCTTCCTGAATTCATCATGAGGAATTGTTCTTCTGAAAACAGCCCATGTGTGGAAGACAATGACAAATTGGAACTTGCAGCTCTTTATGCGAATGCCATTTTTGCTACTTCTGCACTGATTGCGTGTAGCTGTGTCCAGGCAATAACGTGCAGCTCTGGTTCTTTTTCAACAGGTTCAGAACATGTCCCAGTCTATTGAAGTCTTAAACTTGAGAACGCAGAGAGATTTCCAATATGTTTTAAAAATGGAAACCCAAATGAAAGGGCTGAAGGCCAAGTTTCGACAGATTGAAGATGATCGGAAGACACTCATGACCAAACATTTTCAAGTAGGTTTGACTCCTGCAATCTTGTCAGTCCAGAGACACTGAGTAGGGTGGACAGCCAGCAGGGCACTCAGCTGGAAATAGCTGTGCCCCAGCCATATGTGCAAAGCTAAAGGCTCCGGGGGGTTTCCATCATCTCTCCACTGAAACTGACCATTAGCTGGTGGGAATGCACAGAAGCCGTCCTACAAAATGAAGCTCATTCTCCCATAAGTAGGTGGCATTGGGAGGTAGTTTTACAGATGCTTTAAGACAAAAGGAACTCCCAAGGAAAATTAATAATTAAATCATCAAAGTTTTTCTGATGGTTTTATGCCCTGCTAATATGAGGAGAAATGTAGAGGAGATAAATTTTTAAAAGAGGCAATAATACCATTAATAAGAGCGTATCAAGAGAGTTGCTTCATAATTTTATGCAAATAAAAACTTTTTCTAGAGTATAAGCATTTTATTGGCAATTATCTAGAAACACTGACAATGGAGGGGAAAGAAAGCATGCTACGTTGACTTTTACTAACTATAAATGAAAGAGTTATGAATTTTAAGGAAAAATTCTTGGGCTGATAATGCCATTTGAGTCTCTATTAAAATTTAATTAACTAGGTTTCAAAGGCACAGCACATAGGTTGATAAAACATGTTATGGTTTCCCACTTAGCCTCTGTTTTCCCTGCCAATTAGGGAGTGAGATTCACCGCCGAGGTTGAGGGAGTGGACCTGAATTCCAGGACTCGGTCAAAGGAAGAAGTGCTTTGTACATGTCGTGGTGACAGGGGGTGCAACCCAGGAACAGGCACAGAGTCTCTGCGTCACACATTTTAATGTGGCGGAAAGTTTCCCAGTTTCATAATTTCTTTTTTTTTTTGTGGTGCTCAGGAGAGGAAGAAGTGTAGAAGAAAGTCATGCACTTAACCAGTTTTTAAAGTTTTACTAGAAGGTCACAACAGAAGAGAAAAGGGGCAAGAAAATTGACAGCGTTGACAAGAAAAGGGACAGAAGTGAAGAATCGTGAGGTTTAAGGGGAGAGAGAGGTAACCAAAGCCAGAAGGTTAAAAAATCAGAAACAATTAGAATAAGACTAGAAGATACAATAAATTTAAAGATTATTGGAAATGAGAGAATGAGTGAACAGAATAGGTACAGGGACATGCTAAGCAGAAAAGAATATAAGGCTGAGGAGCAAAAGAATTCATTGTAACCAGTATTCATTGAGCACCTACCGTGCACAGGGAGCGGTGGGTGCATCTCACCTAATCTCCCTCCTGTGAAAGACGACTCACAGGCCAGTGGAATTGATTAATAGAGTCGTAAACTTTAGTTAAGAGCACAAAGGGAAGAGTGATTAATTTTGTTGAAAAAAGACCAAGGGTAGGGTTATGAGATTTGGCAGTACACGTATTTAAGAAAGCAGTTTTGGTTCTACCTGGTACTAATTACGGGGGGGTGGGGGTAGGGGTCGAGATAACCAGAGATTTTCAATGTCAGTTTTCAGTGGGTTGGGTAGACAGTAAAGCAGTAATGTGAACTCGGTGCTGAGTTCATCAGCAAATTAGGATGTGGTAAGCTGGCACTTTCAGAAGGAAGAAGCAGAGGAGGAGAGGACCACAGGCTGCCTGGTGCGGGTGGGCCACACAGGAGAATTCCTGGAAACCAAGGAACAGCTTGAGAGCGCCAGGGTTGGTGGCGGAGGGGACGGGGGGTGTTTGGTGAAGCCTATGCATCTTGGGGAACTCTTGAGAATAGCTCAGGAAACAAACACTCCACAAAGCTCAGAGAAACCCAAAGAAATAATTTGCCTACACTGCAAATTGCCTAGTAGCAACCAAACCACCAATAAGAAAATTTAAATTCTCAGGCCATATCATGCGACATAATAATTTGATTTAGCTAGTTTATGTAATCCAAGTATGTGCTGAGGTTGTAGGTCAACATTCAAATAACAGTAATGATAATAAAAATATTTTTTCTGACCAATCACACATCTATTTCCTAATATCATCCATAAAATAGTGTTGAGGTAGACACTACTTTTCTCCCCATTTGGGGATAAGAAATCTGATGCACACAGTGGGTGAGGAATTTGTCCAGGATTTTGTCTCTAACACATATTAGAACCAACCTTCCAACAAAGTCCAGCTCCGGGCTGACGCCTCCCATTGCCAATGCTACATTGCCCCTCCAAGAAGACATCAGGCCTTTGGATTAAAAATAACAATAATAATTAGAGGCTTAACAAATATTTGGTGAATTCATTTATTTGTTGAGTCCTATGATGAGTCAGATTTTGCTGTAGGTGCTGAGGTTCCACATTTGAGAAGAAAAAAAATCCAACATTCCAAGAGTAAGTTTAACATTGAAGAACACTTCAAAACCTTCTCCTGACACACAATTTTTATCTTATCAGAAACACTAGTTAGGTTTTCTGTTCCATTCTCTTCCAGATAGAAAATTTATGCTAGATATCATATTTGAGGTTATCATGCTTGTAGGAAGAGATTATTCTTGGACAAGATATTCTAGCCACAACTTTTGCTGTAAGAGCAACATAGGAGCAGGCAGAATTACAGAGGGACAACTAACAAATACAGATCTACGCCCTTCTCCTTTAACCTTTCAAGAATTTGATCCGTGCATTGGTTGTCCTTTCTAGGGCTCTCTGACAATTTTTTAAGAGTTTCAAAATTGATTGTCTAATAAATTATGAATTAGAGAACAGATAAAAAATACAGGTACCTAATTTTCAATGGGGGGGACAAATCTATCAACAGACAGTACCTTTTACAATAGTAGAATGTAAAACCTTGCACTGTTACAGTGATTATAAAATGTGGCCAATGATACCCACAGAATGCTTCTCATTAAAACCTTACTGAAACAGTTGTGCCTTTCTTTAGGGAAGCTACAGATGCCCATGTTAATAAATTTATTTCAGAATGAGCCAAAAAGGAGACAAGCTCTGAAATTCTGCCTTTTGAGGGTGATGTTTGTGATGGTTTCTCATTATGAAGACTGTCTTTAGCCTCCCACATGACGTGCGCATGTGGACAAATTCAAAGATGTCTGAACTAACAGAGCAAGTGGAAATTTTCCTGCAAGAAACACAAGCCCATTAATAAGAATAGCAATGGGAGCTCCTGCTATTTTAAGGCATTCATGCTAACAACATTCTCGGAGTATAATTTAAAAATGCAGCTTTTTAGCTTCTTAAATTAGTTAGTGTATAGAATAGTTCTACCAGCACCTATGGACTATTCTCCAATAATCATGAGTGGAACAGTTCTTTCCCCAATTAATATCATCTGCAATAAATAAGCAGTTGAATCAAACTCCTGAAATACTTTTGCTGACCACTATCCCAAGGAAGGGGAAAGAATTAAAAGGGCTGTGTCTCAAAACTGCAGGTGAAACCGCCAGCCTGGCTCAGTGCCATGGTGACTGGGAGGAATACGGACCACTGCTGGACAACATCCACTTCTTGTTCTCTTGACTAAAATGAGCATTTCAGGTTTCAGACCACTGTGCCAGTGTCTCATCTACCTGTTACATAAGCTATGCCCGCTGGCTCCTTAAAGAGTTAACTCACTGCACGAATAAACAATTCTGCCTTCCATAATGACCTCTAAATTATGTGTGCTAAGATAAATGGAGTCAGAGAATAGGTAATAGTTCACAATGGTAAACATCAACATACATTTCTGGGAGCTTTGGGAAGCTTTGCATGATTTATTATGCTTACTGGAGTTACTTCCCTAATGAAGTTGTGCTGAGATGGATATGAAAAAGAGCCGGGTATACCTGAGCACAATGAGAAAACCGGGTAGTGGATGGCCACGATGGGGAGCATTTCGAGTGTTAGGAAAAGGCTGAACCAGACTCCAGAATTTCCCATATGCGCCCCCAAAACATGGATATTTACGAGGTGGGTAACTGGACTTAACTAAATAGTCTTTGGCTATTTAACCTGTTCTCCATCACTTTATTGAAATTATTTAATTCATAATGAGAAGATGAACGCTCTTTATGTATCAAACTAGATAATTTCACTTGATGAAATGCTACCAGAAATGAATTGTGTTGGTTTGTAACCATTATCAACCCATAATTACTAGCATAGAACTTTTTCCTAATTATGATAAAGACCAAATTTGTTTTATTTAAAAAGCCCGTAACCACTTAGAGAGAGTCTGTGTGGAAACGCTGAAATGAGTGGTTTTCCTACTAATGATCATGTGGCCACTTGCATTTTCACAAAACACCTAATTTCAACCAAAAATCAATAGGGAATTCCGAAGCCGTTTTAATAATCTCCTTGAAAATCATAATAAAAAAGAACGTAGCTGCTTAATTTGTGTTAAATGACTCTCAGGAACAATGGGCTGATCTTCACAGGAACTGAGAGGGAAGATGGATGAGCTGCTGCCCCTGATCCCGGTGCTGGAACAGTACAAAACCGACGCCAAGCTAATCACCCAGTTCAAGGAGGAGATCCGGAACCTGTCGGCCGTCCTCACCGGCATTCAGGAGGAGATCGGCGCCTATGACTACGAGGAGCTGCACCAGAGGGTGCTGAGCTTGGAAACCAGACTTCGTGACTGCATGAAAAAGCTCAGTGAGTAGAAAATGTCCATTTGTCCAGGTCGTGTTTTTAAGTAGTTTCAGTGAAAACTCTATTCTTAGGTTTTGCAAACTCGTAAGATGCCTAATTATCAGGAAACCAATGCCTGTTTTCTAAGTGTAGAGCGTTCTTTTAAATGACTTAAGCTCGTCTGAGCACTGAACATTTGATTAACAGTTTCCTGGTTTTGAGAGATCTGTGTTACCATTTGGTGGCTTCAAATAAGTAGTCTGGCAAATATAACCAACCCTACTGCCTATGCTTATGGAAATAAATTTTAATTTTTAAGTATGTGGGGGTCTATTGTGGCTTGGCTTGGGACAAGGGGTGCATTGTGGGTAGTGGAGAAAGTTAAAGGTTTGGAAAAAGGAGGTTACTCTGGGACCAAAGGTGAAACCAACACAATTCATCTGCTATGTAGAATTGCCATCAACTGCTCTGATTTACTCAAGAAAAAAAACGGGTGGTGCTTACTTAGTCCCCACTATGCAAAGGGTCAAGCATGTGATGTGAGTGTGGACTCTAGTTCCTACCTGCTAACACATGTGGTCAAGCTGGTCTGGGTTTACAAACTCTTTCATCGCATCCATGAGCTAATTATTCAATTGAAGGCTATTTCTTACACTCGTGGGGCTACTATGCAACTTACATGCAAAGTAAAGAAGTGGCCGTACATCGGGTAAGGAGGGGTCCTGTGTCCATTCAGAAGTAATCTTTTAGTTGTTGGCAGACATGAATGGGAGGTCAACTCAATACCCATTGACAAATGTGCTCCCAAGGTAAAGAAATGCTTTCCTGGAATGAGAATAAATGGGGAGGAGGGGTCACAGCATTTGAAAGAAAATGATTCACCAATTTCTAGTAAAGAAAACTTCAGTGAATAAATGTAAACATTTAAAATAGACATTTAACGGCTTATGAAAACATCATAAAGGCTATTTTCCAAATGTGCTTCCAATGTTAAAAAGAGACACGTCGCATTCAGTTATCGCAGCCTCAAAACAATGTGAGAAATTGGTCCAGCTGAGGCTCCACTGCCTTGGCCCAGGATTTCCAAGAGAATCCAATGAAATGAAGCAGAAGGGAATCAGCAACCCTGAAGGCAGTGCGTGTGCAGGAATCTCTGCCCCTGACTCCTTCAGGCCAGGTCCACGCCCCTCCGTGGTGACTGGCCTCCTGACCATCAGCCATGTGGAGTCCACGACTTCAGCTTTTGCTTCTCCAGCATCTGGCCCATATTATAGCCAAAGGGACTTTCTGAAATATAAGTCAAATTAGTAGTATTTGAACTGCTTAAAATCCGTGAATTCTGTGTCATAAAATACAGTCCCCAGCTGTTCAGGCCCTCCATGTGTCACCCTCCCTATTCCTCCACTCTTAGATTTTGGCCACTTCTTCCCACACTAAGTCCCTGCCGCCTCTGCTTTGTACTCTCTTACCCTGGAGCTGTTCTGAGAGGCTGTTTGTTCCTGCTCCTGAAACACCCTTTCCCCTAAGATACTTTCTCTTAGACATTTTCAGCTGCCACCTGTGACTGACTCCTATTCACGCTTCAGGTCTCAGCTTAAATGTCGTAACTTGCCGGAATCCTCATGGTCCTCCCAGACTAGCCCATGTGCCCTGCTAGGTACTCCCAACCCCTGACATTTCACTAAGCATTGGATTTTTCATGTTTCATTATCATTGCTTGTGTGAGTGATTGTCTCTTGCTGGGCTTTTCTTCCATGAGGACAAAAATAATGTTTATTGTGTTCACTCTACATTCTGTCTCTCCCAGTGCCTAAAAAAACCACCTGGCAAAGAAAAATTACTCTATAAATATTTGCTGAATGAATTAATTCTGTAAGGACTCATAGACATAATTTCTAAACTTCTCGATAGAATATTAGCTATGTCGAGTGACGTAGAATAATCTGTTGTACTTGTAGAAAAGAAAGATACATCCTTTTAGCCACATACTCTAAGTCAAAAATAACACAGGTACGATTAAGGCTAGACAAGCTAAAAGTAAATGATTTGACATGGCAATAAAATACCTCTTTACAAATCAGGTTTAGGAGTTTATGGTTGGTGTACAAGATAAATATTACTGAGCAAGAAATCCTACTAGTCTATTTTATTCTTTTTGAATCAAGAAATAGCTTTAGTTCAATGCTCATATTAGTTGCATGGCTTGCCAGATGATGTCTCCACCAGTAAGATAAGAAGAACCAAGAATTTCACATTCAAAACAAGAATTACCTCCGGTGCTTCATGTCCAGATTACTTTGGAGGTTACAAAGATGTGTCCAGATGCATATTTTATTAACTAATAAAAATATCCAGTTAAAGGTTTTCTATTGATGAAGCATACAGCACTGGTCTGTATAAAGCTTTGAATTCCTTGGCAGATGTCCATTTGTCATAGAAGAGCCATTCCAGACCTTGAGACTTAACTCTCTTTTATTCCTAGCATGTCCCAATAAACCTGCGCACGTAGGCACTGGAGGCTGAGAGTGGCATCTGCTAAGAATGAGTGAGCTGTATTGAAGCGAGGACAGGATAGTTCTCCCTAGTAAACTTCTTGAACTTTACAGTGTGGGAGTTATGTTCTTGAATGATTAACAGGAAAGCTCTTGGGATTTGCTCAGTTTTAGAAATGAACTTTACTTCTGTCCTGTTCATAACTCTGGTTGTTTATTTCTCTAATCCACCTATAACTCCCCACATATAACCACCTCCAATACAAGAAGTTGAAATGCTATTTTGGATAGTATTTGTCCAAAATACTATTTCAGACAAAGAGGGATAGTTGAAGTAGACACAAATTCATCCTTTTCATTCTTCTTACTGAGCCTTGGGTAATATTTTTAAATGTTAGGCCATGATTCATTGTGTGTGTGTGTGTTTTAAACATCACAGACCCTTTTTATTAACTTTTCCTCATGGACCACAAAGTTTGAAAAAAATGCACCTGTCAAATAAACTGCATTGAAAGGCATTCATTTTTTCTTTTAACTAATCTAAAATACAAATATCTGACCAGAAATATGTACAATCACTATTTGACTTTCTGATTTAATTACCTGGCTGCTCCATGAGCTAACTGAGATGACTGTGTAAACTATGAAAAATTGTCCTCACATTGAACCATCCCTAGATGATTAGCAGTCCTTGGTTCCCAGTTCATTTAGTAGAGAGCCCAGTCCCACAAATAATGAATCAAACTCTTTTATACTGTTTGTCTCAAGAAGTGGGTGGTTTTGTTCATCTCACTAGTTGACATCAATCATCTACTTACCAAGCACCTCCACAGCAGAGAGAATATTTATCAGCTGAACCATTACCCTGAATTATAATTTAAACTGATGTTTGGGCAGAGATATACAATTGTAATTATGTGACATGTAAAGCCACATGGTCCCTTAAATATAAGTAAATAAATCTTCACATTTTCCACTATAAAATAAAACAATATAATTGAAGGAGGGTGTCTGGAACACACTCCAGTTGCAGAACTCACACATAATTCTGACAGCAGCACTAGGGTATAGTACTACACCTAATATTTACATTTCCCAGCAATTGGCACAGGTATTAATCTATACATATTTATTGGCAATTGGTACAGGTTGGATCAATTAATTTCTGAGAATCTTTTAACTCCAAGCCTAACATTTTCTCATAACTAAGCACTTGAATATCAAAATACCAGAACACATGGTCTCGGGGGAGAAAACAGATGTCAGTGAGCATCAGGACCATTAAGGGAAGGAGAGAAAACCACTTCAGAGGTTCAGCGTTCCATGAGGGTCTAGACTCTAGTTGTTATGCCGCTCAGATCTAGAGCGGAACACTGGATAATTACAGGACCAGCAATGCAGAAATGAAAGCAAGAGGACTGCTTCACCAACGGCACGTGCACTCCTCACAAGCTCCTCTCAACCCAACAGCCAAGTAGCAGAGGGTAGAAATGGATTGGGGAGAGACAATGAAACTTCATCCACGACGAATGCATTTCCCCCTCACTTTTTCAGTGGATTTGCTTTTAAGTAAATGGTATAGAATACATCCCATGAATTCTAAAATACTAAAACATAAAGTCGTCTCATTGCCTGTAATGTTTAAGTTACTCCTAAATCATAAGACAGACCCTGAGGGAATCACAAGTCATTGAGACTTCTAGGGTACCACTTAGCATCCTTTTACCAGAGAATTAAGGTTTAGGGAAAATAGAAATTAGGAAAATGCTTCAACAGCAATGCATCTTATTGGCCTGCATGGGGTATGGTAATGCCCTTTCCGAAGTGCTTAATTTTCTCCTATGAGAGATTGAACAGAATAAAATCCCTTATGCCTAATTAAGTCATATCACATTTGTAGTCATGTGGAATATAATGATAAGTGTGTGAGAATTTGACTGTAAAAGCCCGGTTAAAGCTCACACACACCCCTCCCCTGAGATCCCCAACAGATATTTAATGTCGATTGTAATCAGGCTTCCAGCTTTCTAGCTCTCTGCCCCCTACTCCCTCTTGTGACTTCTATTTTAGGGCAATGGCTTTCACCATCTAGTGAAGCAAAGAGCTGGCTGCATCTTTCTGTTAGCATGGATGCTTTTGAGACTTCATTTTTAACAAAAGTACCAGTAGCATTAAAAACAAGGTCAAAAGTGGTTAAGACTTGGGTTACTGTCTTTGCTATATTTATGCCATGTTAATTTTTAAAGTTATCTGTGTACTAAATAATCTTACTTGTAGGTTCAACAAATATTTATTAACTCCCTAATACCTGCTGGCACTGAGCTAGGTATTAGCAGATGCAGAGATGGGTAGGAGACCTTCTCCCCCTGCTGTCCAGGTGCTTACACTGTAGTGAGTACAGCAAGCACACAGGTGGATAACTACAGCAACACTGAGTGCCTGTCACTAGGTGGACACTGTGATGGCTGTTTTACATGTGCTAATTTAAATCTACGCAGAACTCTGCGTTAGGCATTCGTATCAGCAATTTGATTAAAATATGCTCAGAAATGTAAAATTAACTTGCCAAAGATACATGTTAGAGTCAATAACTTGAAATCCATGTCCTGAGTTCAAAGGCTGAGATTTGTTGTGCAGTACATATAATAATAGAGAAATACCGTAAAAGCTCAATAAGTTGAATTTAATGAACAGAACCATCATCTGTCTAATTGTTGTAGAAAGGAAAGTTCCTTCTTGGAGCTCCCCCCCCGCCCCGCGATCCCTGCGTCTTCTCTCTCCCCTTCACAGATCTCTCAGAGCGACCCTCTTCTGCTTCCTGCTTCCACCACCCGAATCCAGAGCATCGTTCATCTTTTTTCAAACGGATTCTGCAACGTCTTCCTAACCATTCATTTTAGATGAAGTCATTCCCTCCCCATCACACTAAATATTGGTTGTTATCCTTCCCAAATGCCAATGTTACCAGGTTAACCCTGCATTTAAGTGGTTTATCTTTAAAATTGAATTCTAACAACTTTGCATGTACCATCCTGATGAAATGGATGAAATGGACTGTCTGATTCTCCAGGTCTTGAGTTCTTCTCTCACGTTCTCCTGATGCACTCACTCTAAGCTTTAGCCGTTTTAATCTTTCAGTTCCTCGACTGTACATGCTTCTCTAAGTCCGGAACATTGTACTTGCTCCCACTTTTCCTGGGACACTTTTTTTGCCCAGCTTACCTGTTTCCTGAATGTCCATTAATGTGGTTGCACCCCTCTAGCATGGTCCCCCACAGCCTTCTCCCCACTCCCACAAGACAGTACATTAACACATGTTACAGATAATTTCCATTTTCCTTTTTTAAAAACAATCCTGGCCCCCTTTTAGATGAGTTGTCGCTGAACCGAGGAGTCAGGAACCATTCATGACCTTCCCAGTTGAATCCCCAGAGACTCTCACGATACACTTGAAAAGGAATGGACAAAAATTAGCATCTGAAGAATGTTTAAGATATTTTTAAAATAAAAATCTTTAAGTTGTTTTCAAGAAATAAATCAGGCTCAGTGCCTGTAGCTCAGCAGCTAGGGCGCCAGCCTCATACACCAGAGCTGGCGGGTTCGAATCCAGCCATGGCCTGCCAAACAACGACAGCTACAACCCAAAAATCGCCAGGTGTTGTGGTGGGCACCTGTAGTCCCAGCTACGTGGGAGGCTGAGGCAAGAGAATTGCTTAAGCCCAAGAGTGGAAGGTTGCTGTGAGCTGTGATGCTACAGCACTCTACCAAGGGCAACATAGTGAGACTGTGTCTCAAAAATAATAATAATATCTATATTTTTTACAAAACTAAAACTTTGGAAGAAGAAAAAAGCATGACCCTTTTCACCCTTGTCTTCGTTGCTGTCTTTGGTGGCAAGGCAGCACTCCATTCCACATCAGTCTGGTATTTTGCTCCACTTAGCTAAGGTGCTAAGTAAGCTTTACGTAAGCAAAAGACACTGACCATCTCAGTGAGCACAGGAATTAACAGAAAAGTCAAACTGTGTGCCTGAGAGAGATTTAACTTAGAACTATAATGGGGAAATTTAGAAGAATATTCCCTCAAATTAAATTCAGATCTTCAAATAAGTCATTACCAAACAGAGTCCTGCTCTCCCCCAAATTCCGGGTGGTAAATAGAACGGCAATTTCTCCCTGGTCTATACACTTGATGATTCATTCTTCCAGCCCCCTGGAACCCTTGTTATATTTCAACTACATTTTGGTGTGATTGGTAAATTTTGTCATAAATGTATTATTATTAATTTTCCTCTTTATGGTCTCCATTTTCAACTAAATTATAAACCTTTTAAAGATATAAAACACGCATTTCCAGAGGCAAGCATGAATTCTCAAATTAATAGGAATTTTGTAACACAGCTCACCATTAAATTTAGATGCTAAGTAGCCTTCTCCTGAAACATACGTTCCAAATACAGCTTTCAGCTGGGTGAGGTGGTGTTCAAGCCTGTAATCCTAGCTCTCTGCAAGGCCGAGGTGAGTGGATGGCTTGAGCTCAGTTGAAACTGGCCTGAGCAAGAGCAAAACAGAAAAGCTAGCTGGAGGTGGTAGGCACCTGTAGTCCCAACCACCAGCAAAGCTGAGGCAAGAGGATTGCTCAAGCCCCACAGTTTGAGGTTGCTGTGAGGTGTGACGCCACGGCACGCTACCCAGGGGGACAGAGTGAGACTCTGTCTCAAAAAAAAAGCACAAGCTTTCTCCCAGAACAGGCAAAAAGCAGAACTGAGGCATTTTAAAAAATAATTAAAAGAGTAAAATTACACTAATTTTGGAAAAGTTGGGTGATTTAGGCAGGATACTATTATTCTTGATCCCATTGGCCAGGTAGCCACTCGAAACTCATTCAGCTGAGGGCCCTTGTCCAGTATGTCCATTTTTATCCTCCCTTCCCCACAGAAGCACAACTGGTAAGACCAGACAGGCAAATACAAGTTTAAATGATATAAATATATTTTACTACCAAATGTGTAATAGAGAAAACCTTCAGTATCTTTAATAGACTCTAAAGTTCAAATCATATGTACTTTTTACTACATGAGTTCTCTGATGCCCTTAAGTAAAAAGAAATAACATTCTTCCCATAAATATATTCTCCACTCCATTTAATTTGCTCATATGGGCATGGCCTCAGGATTAAAATACAGAAGCCGTTAGTCCAGGATGGAACAAATTATGATTATATATTAAAGAAATAAACAAAACAGAGAACAGATGGTTTTTATGCTTCGTTGATTCAAACAACTGATCTTCCTGCTGAATCCCAAATGATTATCTTTTCCTGAGCCACTGATTGATAAATATGAATTGTAACAGATTATGAAAATTGGATCTCTGAAAGTCACTGGGGAAATGAAATGGTCACTTTTTTCAATTACTAGTGATTCAGTGTATTATCTGAATATGAGCAATGTAGATGCACAAAGTTTTATAAATGCTAATATCTTCACGTGTATCACCGTAGACAGAGGGCATAGCAGGAGAAAATCAATGAAGCGAAGCTCTTGACTTCCACTTTCCAGCAATATTTGACTTCCAAGCATTTGGGAAAATTATCCTGTCTGTCTGGCTTCCTTTGTCCTGATAGAAAGTGAGAGTAAAGTGAGGAGGATAGTGATCTATTGGAAGGAGGAAGAGCTAGTTTTGAGAAGTGCAGAAATGAAAAAGTGACTTTTATTATTTGCTTTATTTTACTTCATTTTTAAAACTTCTGTGCTTCATTAGAATCTGAGGGTTACCCATGCTCACTTAACATTACGTCCACGGAATCATAACCAGAAATGCAGCCCGTTTTACAAATTCCTATAATGTTAATTTTGCTAATTGAATTTGGCAAGATGAAATTTGGATTAGAAAGTCAATAACCACTTGTAATGGAAGCTTCTATTGGGAAGAAATCACAATGAGAGCCCTGTGCTTGGCTTCCCAGGAATGAAGGTAGACAAGGATGATGATGCCCATGGTCACACTGACGGTGTCTGTGTGTGTGTCTGTTTAACCACAGCCACAGATACCACCCTCTCCCCATCAGCCTATGAAAGTTTGTTCGCCCACCCATCTATTCTGTGTGCCCTGAGTTAAAAGGACAAAACGTCAGCCTTCAGAACTTTCCTTCTATGGGAGAGAAAACTTCATGCCAGAGAATAAACGTGTTGGCCAACATTATATGATGATTTAAAGCTGTGATCAAGATTGAAACCAGAGTTCCTAACTAACTCCCACCTCGGTGGGAGTATAAAGTATACTACACAAAGAAAATTTCTTGGGAAATTAATGGAAGTTAGAACACACACATAGAGACACACATTATAAAAAGATAGAGGCATGATTACTCATGGTTACTGAATACATGAAACTACCATCTGCTCATGAGCTTCACTGATTTAATTATTGTCTTTCACACTGCCAGTTTCTTTCTCTCTGCTAGATTATTCCTTTGATAACTTTTCTTAATCAGCAGTAACTTCAGTACAACAATAAAAACTTTCCATGATCTCGTATTTTCCTATCTCCTAACTTTTCTCCTTTGAGAAAATCTTCTATAGCTGCTGCTTTGTTTTACAGTCTTTTCAGACCAACTACAGCCGATGTCTAGTCTGACCCCTCTCTTCCTTTGAGTCTTGTCATCACCAAGGACTTGTTGCCAAATTCCATAGACATCTCCTTGATCTTATCATGCAAGACATCTCGGGGATATGAGCCACCCGTCAGCATTGCAATCTTCTTAAAACACATTCTTCTTTTGGATTTCTTAACACCACACTACTTTTTCTATCCCACTTACATACAGCTTATTCTCACGTGCCTGTGTGGAGTCCCATCAGTGCTGTGGTTTGGAAAGCTCTGTTGTAGATGCCTTTCTCTTTTCTGTGTATGTCCTCTCTCTAAGGCAACATGCAGCCCCTGGCTTTCCCTATTATCCTTATACTGAAGAAATCAAAACTGCATAGTGAAGGAGTGTCTGCTCCCTAGATTTATATACTGTTGTCCCTGGTGTAAGAATGTAAAATAACCCATACTGGATTCTTGGATTTTGCCTCCCAAACCCATTCTTCTTTCAGTCCCTCCGTCTGAGAAAATGGCACTGCAACCTACGCAGCTAAACAAGCCAACAATATGCATATTATCCTAGATTACATTTTAATTTGCAATGTTTTTATTCCTTTTCATCCTTGCATCTAATCTAACACTTCATCCTATCAAATTTAGCCTCATACCCCAATTCCATCCACCTTCTTCATCTCCATCACGGTTGCCATCACCTCCCACCTGGACCAGTGTGAAAACCTCTTAATGGTATTTTCTGCCTACCTCTATCCTCTCTACGATTAACTTTCCACCTGGTAACTAGACTAATCTCTTAAAAATATAGCTCATATTCTGTTATCCTCCCCCCTACTTAAAATTGCCCAGTTCCTTTCAATCATACCTAGAAAAACCCCAAATACTGTATTCACTCTGATTTTATAAACTGCATGATTTGGACTATTCAACCCCCTCCCCCCCGCAACTTGATCTGCTTTCCCAAGTGTGTCCTGGACACACAGGTCTTCTTTCTATTTCTGCTTCTCTTAACTCACTAAGCATATTCAGATTTAAGGCCTTTGCAAGAACAATGGTAGCTAATACTTCTTAAGAATTTGACTATTACCAAATGCTATTCTAAACTCTTAGTATGTATTTCTTACTGAATCATTAACATTTGAGACCGATATTATCACTGTTGCTACTCACGAGACACTGAGAGGTGAGAATCCAGACCCAGGAAGACTCTCTAAGCCACACCCAAGTCCTTTAACTTTCTGCTTTCCCTTAAATTGACCCACAAAGTGGCTAAATCCACTAAATGACTGCACCCCCACATAAGCCAACTGCCTACCTGTGTTTTCCTTTAACTTTTGAGTCCTAACTGACCTTTACCAATTAGATCTCATATTAAACATCACAGTCTGAGGGGTCTTGCCTAGTCCCCTGATCTAAAGTAGCTTCCCAGTCACTCTTCATAAAGTGTCCCGACTTAAATATTTGCATTCAATTTATTCCTACCAGACTTACTTAACTGGTTTGCTTATTTGTTTATTTATTCTTTCTCTCTTCTTGACAAAATGTAAGCTTCACCAGAACAAGGTGTCTTGTCTTGTTCTTCATTGTAACTCTGGTGTCTAGAACAACAGTTGGTGCTCAATAATTATAAATGAGTCAGTGAGACACACCTGTTTGAAAGCCGCATCCAATAGCCCTTCTTGTAAGCACCTAAGGACTTGCGTTCTAAGTTCACCCACTATGGACCAACCGTCCACTACTCAGTGAAAAGTGAAGGACATCACCATATGTGATTATTATTTGACTTTTGGGGATTTTAAGCAAGTTTATTGCTAGGAATCAGAAATTTTTAATGTGCTCCCTCTCTCAGATTAAGAAACTGCAGACTCATTTAAGATGTGGGTATTTTTAAATTGTTAATACTTAGTCATTAGCTCTCCAGTTAAAGTATACGTCTCAATTAATACTATAAAAACGGTTTTATTCAAAAATGTGACTCCAGGATGAAAAGCTGTGGTGGGCTGAGATCAAGTACAAGGTGGTGCTAGGAAGACAAATCTGGCATTGCACATGGAGGGTCACGGGGCAGATGGGAGACGGCTAATGGATGATAGACAAGGAGGAGGATGACAGGGAGATGATTGCACACAGGAGAATCAATGAATGCAAAGCACAAACTTCATGCATGTTCATAGGGTCTTCCATGGCCAAGTACTAGGTATCTTTCTTTAGGACCAAAGCTCACATAGTATCACAGGCATATTTTGAAAATGATTTGCATCTGTCTTATTTGCATCTATCTTAAAAGCCATTCACTGAAAACTCACATTTTAAAAAGTTTGTAAAATTATATTAATTTACTAATTGTAGGGATAAATTTTCTTTATATGGACAAAACAATTACCATCGAGACACATGTGTAGGATCAAATCAGTAAGTCTTGATAAGAAATATAACTATTCAACTTGCTTTTTTATAGACCCTCACATTCATTTTTCATAGAAAACGGAACATGACAAATTAGTTGAATTTGCTTGTTTCTGCATTTAACAATTTATGGATATGCTTTTTCGAAGAAGAGAAGAGATAATGTGACTTAAAAAAAGGTATACTTAAATTACTAAAAGAGCTGTTTTCACAGATTCAGTCTTATTATATGTGATAGTCCTTAAGCTGAATTTGTATTTTTTATTTAATATAACAGATATGCAGGGAATTCCTTGCTACATCCTTTTCTTCTCAATACATATTTGTTCTGAAGTAACTTCTTCATTTAATTTTCCTTGCAAATTAATACAAAAAGAAAAAAAGAATAAAAAGGGACACAGAAAGGACAGGCATAGGCATTGGTATTTTGAGAAGCTATAAAATACAGCTTTCCTTCCTGTTTTCCTTTACATCTCCAGCACCTAAAAATAGTTCTGATACAAAATAAGTTCTCAGTAAATGGTTGTTAAATGAATAAATTGATCATTTAATCTTTAAATAGTAACAATTGTTTTTACCTTTTAACATATTTTAGAAAAATGGGGCTACAAGAAAACAGTAAAATCATTTTTAGTTTTATAGTCAGAAGATTTTAGCCCCAGGTATAAATTCTTATCCTAATTTCTGGTCTCAAAAACCTGAGGTCTAAAAACCCTCTGCCATGTAGATGCAATGCTGGATTAGATACAAACACCCTGTGCCTCTGCTATGCTGGGCGCTGGCTGCAAATGTTTAATAGATAAGATTCATAGGATGAATGAGTCCCACGTATAGTTCTTACTGAGGCTTCAACTAATCACATCTGACTGCATACCCTACCATCTAAAACATGAAACCTCTGAGACAGAGATAAGGTTTCTGTCTTCTTGCTTGGCCCATGTCATGCTTCAGTCTGGTGATAAAGGCTGCTTATGCCTAGGTAGTCAGTTTGGCTGGTAAGGCAGGTGAAAACTTCACTTTGGAGTCTAAGTCTATAGTTTGACCATTTGAAATGTTGTCAGACTCCATGACTGCTAGAACTATATTCACTTTCAGAATGGGAACAAAACGGTCTCCATAATTTCTTACTGGTTATGTTTCCATGCGGTTATTTCCTCTGGGTATTAAGTTTTGTGAGGATGAACATTCCTTTAAATTTACATTTCACACTTGGGACATTATATGGATCTATATCCAGAGCAAATGTTGACTCAACTGACTTCAGAAATTCTACATATGTTTTGCTCCAGTGATAATGAAAGATGGTTCATCTTTAAAAGTTACTGTCAAAGACTTGGGAGTAGTTTTCACCCTTTAATTAGTGAGTCTTCCACAGAAACATACTTTTCAAGGTCAATCACTTATCTACTTCGAAATAAAGAATATACAGTTTCTACTTGAATCGTATGTTTATATCTTTCTATATCTCTTAGTACAGCTCCTGCACATGCACTAACTGAGGAATCACTTATTAGCTCTTCTTAACATCTACGTAAAGGAAGTGATAAATGTTATCATTCATACTAAGGATTCTGCTTTTTAAGGTTGAAAGAATTAAAGACAGGGAAATTTCCATGTCAATTGGAAGACAGAGCTAGAAGTTTAAAGAACACAGTTTTTCATCTAGTCCTTACAGGATAAAAACCAAATTAAGATGCAGAATGCTCACAGCTTCCATATCTGCAGACTATTTACATTTTCCGTCTCTACCTCCTTCCACGCTTGAAGGCAGCATGGCACATAAACCTCCAGATGATTTTTCAATAGGAATTTATAAATGTGATTTTACCTTATACAATTAATGGCTACTGAATTTTTGCAGCTATTTTAACTTTTTACATTACAACTTAAATATTGTAGGCATGGGACTAGAAGGTTTTATATATGAATTATGAAAGTTTAGAATAAAAAGTAACATTCTCTCTCTTCAGCTCTGTTTTCCAGAGGCAAACACATTTCACAGTTTCATTTTAGGGCACTAGGTGGTTATATTTCTATTTCTTTTTTTTTTGAGACAGAGCCTCAAGCTGTCCCCCTGGGTAGAGTGCTGTGGCATCACTCACAGCAACCTCCAACTTCTGGGCTCAAGCGAGTCTCCTGCCTCTGCCTCCCAAGTAGCTGGGACCACAGGTGCCTGCTACAACACCTGGCTATTTTTTTGGTTGCCACTGTCATTGTTGTTTGGCGGGCTCAGACTGAATTCGAACCCGCCACCTTAGGTGTATGTGGCTGGCGCCTTAGCCACTTGAGCCACAAGCGCCGAGCCTTATATTTCTATTTCTAATAATATACTTTTTTCCCACTTTTTTGATTTTCAATTCTAGACATTGTTCCTTGAATTTCTAGTCTGCAAGATGAGGATTCAGTTCACCCAGCCTCTACCACTGACTCTCATATCTCCTCCTCATATGCTTTTATGACTACTCATAGTTTGACCCTTATCAATTTTGTAACTTCAAGTCTTAAATTTAAATTTTTATCATTTTTTTCGAGTGTAAGAAAAACCTCTTACCATCATATTTTTGAATATGAGGACAGTTATAGCCCCATCTTTCTATTTCTTCCCTCAACTTTTAATTCTTTAACAATGGGAACGTTATCTGTTCTTCTATATTATCATGGCTGGAAACATTTGTCTTTTCTTTAACAATGGGAATGTTACCTCTTCTTCCATATTATCACGGCTGGAAACTTTTGTCTTTTCTGTAATTATAGAGTGCATACAATGTGTGTCAAGTATTCTATAATTAGTTTATGGACTGATTTTACAATGTAGCCAAGTGTGTTTACATTATTATAACCATGCTTATATTGTTCCTAGAGAGCTAAGTGGTGAACTCAGATACGTTCCCTTCTTCTCCAAGCACAATATCATGTTCCATATAAAGCAGAATATTAGCGTGGCTAGGCACCAGGTTTCATGGTGTAATCGTAGCACTCTGGGAGGCCAACGCAGGTGGACTACCTGAGCTAACAAGTTTGAGACCAGCCTGAGCAAGAGTGAGTCCCAATCTGTACTAAAAATAGACCAAAAAAGGAAAAATAGCTGGACTTTGTGGCAGTTGCCTATAGCCCAGCTACTTGAGACCAAGGCAAGAGGATCTCAAGCCCAAGAGTTTGAGGTTGTTATGAGCTATGATGTCACAGCATTCCACCCAGGGCAACAGAGTGAGACTGTTAAAAAAAAAAAAAAAAGACTATTCTTAGAGTTAATTTTAAGTGAATACTTTCATATACATCAATAATCAATAATTGTCTTCACCAGGTGGCACCTGTGGCTCAGAGGGTAGGCACCGTCCTCATATACCAAGGGTGGCAGGTTCAAACTAGGCCCTGGCCAAACTGCAGCAACAACAAAAAATAGCCGGGCATTGGGGTGAGCACCTATAGTCCCAGCTACTTGGGAGTCTGAGGCAAGAGAATAGCCCAAGCCTAGGAGTTGGAGGTTGCTGTGAGCTGTGACACCATGGCACTCTACCGAGGGCGATCAAGTGAGACTCTATCTCTTAAAAAAATAATAATAATAATAATTGTCTTCACCATGCCCATTTTTTTCTAGAGGGTCTCATGCAATCTATCTCCATATCAATTCCACTTATTTCTGAGACCTCCCCTTTGGAGCTGGGTTTTCTTCCATTCTGGACTAACTGTACTTAGGCTTACTGCACCGCTGTCCTTCTGGAATTGGATGTCCTGCTGTTTTTCTTGTCTCATGTCTTTGCTTATCTTGGTTTACTCTCTTATTTTGCTGCCATAAATCCTTAAGTAACTTCTCAGGAAATAGTGCATTTTGTAGGTAAAGTTTCTGGCAAGTTTGCATATAGAAAAGTTTGCAAAAAAGTTTCCTTTGATTTTTCTTCCTAAATATAAAGCCTCTGATCGTTATCTTCTGATATCTAGTATTGGTGATGATAAGTCCGGTCATATTCTAATTCTTACCCTTTTTCATGTGATTAGCTCATGCTCTTTCTTAGAAAAGTTTCCATTTCAATTGATTCTTAATCTTCTAACATTTCACAGTAAGTTTTTTAGAAGTAGATCTTTTTCGTTAAAGATGGTGTGTGTGCCCTTTTCATCAGAATATTTAGGTTTTAGAAATGGGGAGAGGTCGTTTTCTTTGATAACTTTCTTCCACTTTTTTTCCTCTCTCCTCTCCTTCTAGAAACCTCTCTCTTTGGATGTTGGAGTTTCTGGATTGACCTTACGTGTCTCCATATATTTCCTTTTATTTTCATCTTTTTTGTTTGTTTGTTTGTTTTAACTTTAGGGATACCGCTCTTTAATTTCCAATTTACTTGGTTTTATTTAAATTATATGTTTAATTTCCAGTACTCCTGTCATGGTTTCCCTTCACAGTGCTCACTGCTCTCTGAATTATCTCTTTATTATTGGGGCCCTAGTTTTTAAGTATGTTTATCATTCTTATTGCAAACTTTAAAAAAAGTCTGATCATTCTTGGTTATCCGTTCATTTTTAAAGGTTTGAACCACAAATCTTCGTGGAAACTGTATCTTTAATTGGGGCTCAACACTTCTTTCTCTGGAGAGTAAGCAGGCAGACTACCAAGGTCATTAAGCAGAGGTCTTGTTCTGGACCTCCATGACCTAACTTAGTGTCCTAACACTTTTCAGGTAAGTTTTATGTTGTTTGGTTTAACCTGCCCTCTGGGGTCCTACATCGACAGACAAGATGGAATCAGTGGCTAGGAAGGCGTGCTTTAAGTGGTGTCCCTGTTTTCAGAGCCCTGTCTCACTCTCAATGTCCTTTCTCCCTACGTTTCTCAGTCCTTTGTGTCTCTTCTTCCAGGCAGATCATCTTCCTCCTTAGCTCTCATCTACTCTGCAAAGACACTGATGCATCTTTCTCCTTCCTTCCTCCATCTTTGACAGCCACTCTCCATCACCTCTGAGTTCCAGAAATTTGTTAAAACTTCTTCCTGTTTTAAAAAAATACAAGAATACCTCTCGTACCATTCTCTTTGCTTGGGGTTCTTGGTTTTGGTTTTTTTGTCCACACGTTTTACTCCTTTCTTATCATTTTAACAAGACCATGGAAAAGAAAGGAGATGAAATCATGTGTTAGTTCATTATCTAGAGTCACAATTACTTTCCTATGCTTAAGAAAATAATCACATATTTGTTTTGTGGTGTTTTTTCAGGGAGGAGGATGTCTCTCTTTCACTCTATGAACACTTGAAATTTTCATGACAATTGTCATCTATTTATTTTTAAATATTTGTGTGGGACTTCATTAAAGATCATATTACTTGGGTGGTGCCTGTGGCTCAAAGGAATAGGGGCCTGGCCCCATATACTGGAGGTGGCGGGTTCAAAGCCAGCCCTGACCAAAAACTGCAAAAAAAAAAAAAAAAAAAAAAAAAGATCATATTACTTTCACTTATTATATATTCAAAGGATATACTCAACTAGGTCCTATCAGAACACAATAAGCTTTTTATAGTTCAAATTGATACTACTTTACTTCTATATTGTTCATCTGTTTATAGCAAGTAGAGCTGATATATTCCAAACAGGTTTTAACCCAGGGTCTTGCTCTTCAATACAGATAAAGCCATAAAGTCTTCTGAATTATTGGCCTGGTTGTTCAGGTTGGAGGAAATCACAAAGGAATTCACTATACAGGTTTAACGATCCCATCACATTTTGCTTCCTTCACAAAAGAGCAAAAATATATTCAATTCAGGTTTAGTGAAATGCAAGAAGAGATTACTCAATTCATAGCTATCACTAAAGGAATAATGCAAAGTATAATGTTACCAGCCGCCTTCTTCCTAATGGCAATGCTAAGTATCTGCCAATTTCCATATACAAGGAAAAGAAGACCAAAAATAATCTGTAAACTAGAATTAGTTTTGTCCTTGGTTTGCTTTGCCTTTCCATTCTTTTCCTTCCAAATCCATAGGAACCAACAGGAACTAACTGGAAATGCATCAATTCTAAAGCTAAGCAGAGGAGGATAGAAGGGATGGGAAACAAATAGGACCATGAAAAAGTGAGAAAATAGCAGAAAGAAAAAGATGGTGCCAATGGATAGGAAAGAGGATTCCCTAAACCTCACCGTTTCTGGGCAGTTACAATGCTTTTCACAATGTGGATAGTAAATCACTTATAATCTTACTGTTTAAAACGTTCACAAAAAAAAATGCCTAGGTTTCTATTTGGTTTGGTTTAGGAATTTATGGAGTCCATACTATGCCTAAGCTCTTATTCACAGGTAGGTTAATAAAAAGAAGAGACAATTCTTTCATGAAGGCCATTGATTTTTCAGGATGTCTTCCATGTCTTCATCTTTCATAGCGTGTAAGTTCAGGGTTGGACAGCTTGTGTTTTGGACATCTTGTTCTTCTGTGGTCATGACTGCCCTGCCAGGCCCCATTGTCATCTGTTTAAGACATTTACTCATCAGGCTCAGCGCCTATAGCTCAGTAGCTAGGGCATCAGCCACATACACCAGAGCTAGTGGGTTCGAACCCAGCCCGAGCCTGCCAAACAACAATGACAACTACAACCAAAAAATAGCCAGGCATTGTGGCATGCACCTCTAGTCCCAGTTGGGAGGCTGAGACAAGATAATCACTTAAACCCAAGAGTTGGAGGTTGCTGTGAGCTGTGACACCAGGGCACTCTACTGAGGGCAACATAATGAGACTCTGTCTCAAAAAAAAAAAGAAAAAGACATTTACTCTTCAAGGTTCCACCTCTTTCAGGTACATGGTGATTGATTTTTTCTAATTGTCTATAAAGGTGTCTTACTCAGAACCTACTCATTCACCAATACAAAGTGAAAATTGGTGCAGTTCTTTCTGGGTGTTACAAGCTATAGTCCCAAAGCCTGGCTAGGAAGATGGGGAGGTTTGCTGTTGATCAGGTGTTCAGGTTCATGAGCAATTTGTTTAATTTGTCTGACTTCTTCACTCAGAAGAAGCAACCACTGAATCTGTATGACGATAATGACTTTCCTCATTTATTTATTTCCAAATGATACAAATAGTTTCCCACTTTAAAATTTTACACTTTAGATTTAGAACTTCAAAAAAGCGACTACTCAAGGTTCAAACTGTGGTTAAATCCATAGCACCTCATATGAACAATCATTTATTCAGCATATGTAACATTAAGCCCATGAACGTGCTTTGTTTTATGATTCCTTTCTTTGCTCTTGGTATGAACACGTGTGTAGGAATTACTGGCCAGGCTCACCTAACATGTTTATGTTGTTCTATTTCAGCATGTGGCAAACTGATGAAAATCACAGGCCCAATTACTGTCAAGACATCTGGAACCCGGTTTGGTGCTTGGATGACAGATCCGTTAGCATCTGAAAAAAATAACAGAGTATGTTGCTTCTACAAACAACTTTGTTTAGAATTATATTTTATTTACACACTTTCTCTACTGGGTCATTTATATTTTCTTCAGGGGTATTGGTATCAACTTGAAAAATGTTGCACTTGTTTGCAAATATTTTCTGTTTGCTAATATTAATATATGTAAATGTATGGAAAACCTATTTCAGTAAAATGTCCCATCCTATAATTCAGCCATTTAGTGCATCTAATCTTGATTGGTTTTAGTCTTGTTTTATGCTTGTAAAGGTCTAATTATAAGCTGACAAAGTTCTTTGTATGTAGTGTATTCTTTCTACTACCTGTTTTGCGTGGACAAAAAGTAGCACTAAATGAGTTAAAAACCTCAAGGACTGACTAAATTCATTAAATAAACTGAACTAACTATCCCTAGAGTCCAGAGATAATTTTAAAAGAAATAGCACTGAAACCTTTTTTGGGTGCATTTTTGTAAGTTTCCAATGACTATATTATGTAAATAAATATAGTGGAAATTTGTCACAGCTCTGATGATGGTCTATTACAGAACTCAATATAAATTAAGATGCTCAAAGTTTCCATCCAAACAGGATTAGTTATTAATTTAGTAAAATTGTTTCATTAAAAGGTGGTTGTACCTACAAGCTGATCCAATAAACAAGTGTTACTAGAAGATTTTATAGAATCTGTCAAGGAGAAATAATTTGAATACGCAAAATTAGACCTTTTTTTTTTTCAGAGAAAAAAACGAAATAAATATAACTTCCTGAAGGTTATAGTTTTTGCAGTTATTCGTGATTGTATTGATCTATCAGATGATGTAGTTTACATTAACATATGTTTGGTTCACTCAGTGATATGCCCCAAATGGTAAAAACTAAGAAACACATGTGTAGTCCCAGCTATTCAGGAGGCTGAGGCAAGGGGATTACTTGAGCGCAAGAGTTTGAGGTGCTGTGAGCCAGGATGCCATGGTACTCTACTCAGGTTGACAGAGTGAGACTTTGTCTAAACAAACAAACAAACAAACAAAGCCACTAAAAAACAGAGAAGGAAAAAGCAAATTAACATCAAATAAGGAAATATTCAGTGATTTCTTTTCCACATAGATGATGGCAATGTTTTTATAAAAGCCTGACAAGCTATCACCCTGCAGCAGGTCAACAGTTAAATAATGTGGCTTCTGGAGCCTGAGAATTGGGACATTGGTGTGTGTTGATGCTCGCTGTCTTTATTTTGGAATTCTCAGAAAAATACAGAACTCAGTCACTTCATTCTTTTTTCTCCTTCTCAGGTCTGGTACATGGACAGTTACACTAACAATAAAATTGTCCGTGAGTACAAGTCAATGGCAGACTTTGTCAGTGGGGCTGAATCAAGGACATACAATCTCCCTTTCAAGTGGGCAGGAACTAACCACGTTGTCTACAACGGCTCACTCTATTTTAATAAGTATCAAAGTAATATCATCATCAAATACAGCTTTGATCTGGGGAGAGTCCTTGCCCAGCGCAGCCTGGAGTACGCCGGCTTTCACAACGTCTACCCCTACACGTGGGGTGGATTCTCTGACATCGACCTGATGGCTGACGAAATCGGGCTGTGGGCTGTGTACGCCACTAACCAGAATGCAGGCAATATTGTCATCAGCCAACTTAACCAAGACACCTTGGAGGTGACGAAGAGCTGGAGCACTGGCTACCCCAAGAGAAGTGCAGGGGAATCTTTCATGATCTGTGGGACCCTGTATGTCACCAACTCCCACTTAACTGGAGCCAAGGTGTATTATTCCTATTCCACCAAAACGTCCACATATGAGTACACAGACATTCCCTTCCATAACCAATATTTTCACATCTCCATGCTTGACTACAATGCAAGAGATAGAGCTCTTTATGCCTGGAACAACGGCCACCAGGTCCTGTTCAATGTAACCCTCTTCCACATCATTAAGACTGAGGATGACACATAAGCAAATGGGGTTTGTTTTCATTGATTTCAACAGTGTCATTTGTAATAAACTCCGTAGGACCTCTTCTGTTTTTTTTTTTCTGTATTATTACTTTTCATCATTTCTCCAGAGCAAGCATTTTTTTTTTAATAGTAAAATTGGTGTTTCAAAGAACAGCTGAGCTTGTCTAGGTTAACGTGTTGGAAACACATCTTAACTCCTAAATTTACACGGCCTATCTCATCCTTGTCATGAAAAGCACTAAAAAGAGTTTAAGTGGCTAAAGTCATAGCTTTGCAAAAGATTAATGATCTGCCTTGTATTAGAGTCAGAGACTAATGGCGGCTTAAATGCATGAATGTCTTTTTTTTAAGACTCCATCATTTTTTACCGTCTTTTGCTCCACATCAGGAAATATTTTGGTAGGATTTAGAAGGAAATAAAAAAGCACTTTCCTCCCATTTATTTATCTAAAAAGACTTAAAGATTTTATTTATGTGTAAAAATAATAATTATTACTTTGCAGTTAACACAATTCTCTGATGCGGTGCTGTACAGTCATTTTTAAATCTCTTGCTAACATTTTATTGGCAATATGTATTTCTACCATTGTAACCACCATTGTGCAATTGTATCTCTTCACATCTGTGAAAGTAAGTCATATTTTTTATAAAACACCCTGAAAACTAATCTTAGTAATTACTCGAGTCAAATCTCAAGTGTGGTCAGGAAGAATCTTCTTGGCTTACCCCTCTGCATAGGCATTACAAATTAAATAGAAAATCAAACCAGATACACTACATAGAGTCTTTGTTTTACCCAAGTCTATTGGAACACTAACATTGAATATAATAATTGATTCAGTGCCCCTGAGTTACTCTGTTTACCCCACTGAATGCAACCCAACAGTTGCTTGCAAACGATTCTGCTGAGTCAACAAATTGGATTTGCATTGACTCCACCTATTCGTGATATGGCAAAGTTTGATCTTCATAATTAAATATATTCGTATTTTAACATAATATTTTACACACAACTTGCAATTGTGGAATTTCTTGTATCAGAACTCTAAAAGCATGTGAAGCACACAGGAGAATCTTAAAAAAAGAAAATTTTTGTAATGTCCTCTGTGTTAAGATTATGACCCCTGGAGAGTTTCTTGGTAAACTTTGTGCAAAAGAAAATGTTGGAACAACGTGAGAGTTATATGTGAGGTTTAAAAGTGTAAATAACCCATTCAGAAAACGAGATGGAAAAGTGATTCTTTGTTACTCTGATTTGATGTATGTGCAGAGATATTGTAACCAAAAAAAGAAGAGTTTTAATAATATTTATGTTAATAACTCCACAAAACATATAAACAATCTATATATCAAACACGTCCTTGAGTTTAAATGTAATTTCCATATATCAAAGGTAGTGCCCTAAAGCAACCTTACGGAAACTAATATGGGTTTATGGGTTTAAAATTTTAAAAATATATTGCATAATAAATACTGTATAACAAATTGTTGTAAATGTTTAGTTTCACAAATATATAGTGCCACAATTTTTTCTGAATGATGAAGATATAATAATTGAGATAATTCATTGTGTAGAGAAATGAGAAGATTTAAGGGTCATTCATTTTAAATGCCACAAGTAAAACGTCATCCTCACACATCTCACTGTCAAAATTGTTAAAGAATACAATCTTGAAACTGTTAAGATTTTAGAAAATTTTCTCTTGGTTGTTTTGTTTTGGTTTTTTGCCTACAAAAAGTTAGCATGACTAATGACCATTCTGGATCCTTTTGCGACAGTGTCTTGTCTTTTGGAAAGTTTACATAAGTTCTCCTCTGCTATTAAGAGTTGGAAAATTTAGGAGATTCACTAGTCATTGCACATATACCACAAAAATAATCAGTTACTATTTTGTATTTCAACAATCTGTATGAGGAAAGAAAGTCACATCAATTTCAGAAATGAATGAATTTTTAAATAGATGGCCTGTAATAGATATCTAGATCGTCATTACTTTTTCAAAATGATGTCATATGGTATCACATACATTCAAAATTTGGGTGATCACAGCTTCTTTGTGAGGTGCGCAGCTTGTAAAGCATTTTACTGTTTTCTGTGTCAGATTTCACCACCATATCCAATTTACAGTGTACTTGCTGCTCGAGCAAGCACAGATTTTATTACTGTCACTAGAAGTGGGGGTAACACAAGTTTAAAATGTGATTTGCATTAAAGATTCCAGTTGAAAAGCATTTTTCTTAATAAATCATCAGTTTTGTGCCTGAAATAAAGAAGAACTTACTCTAATCAATGTTTTTTTTTAATCTCTAACAAATAAATTTTGTGAGGGAAATGAACATTTTTAAATCATCTGCTTAATTCAAACAGTAAAGAATTCCAAGCTCAGAAAGTCTTTCTTCTCAGTGAACAATGGAACTGGTACTTTTTAAATCAGCCGGATTAACAAACTTTTACATCACACTTATAATAATAGGTTCACGTTCTCATTGTGTTTGTGTGTTATTTGTCTATGAGACGCTTGAATCACGATACTTAATACTTGCACCTAAACTTAACATTTGCACGTTTGGAAATGGTAGTATCGCACTGCAGATGAACTTATGAGCAATTCGTTTAGAGTTCTCATAAACTCAGAATCTCTGATTCCTCCCATCATTTACCCTCAGTACTATTCCCTCTGATACAGACTTATCTTCACAAAATAAGGTAAACTTATTATTTTTCCTAATAAGATTTTCATATCCGAAAATCACTAACGAACTTATAAGTACAAATTTTTCACCTAGAAGAACAGTTTTAAAAATATGACTATATAAAATCATGCTGATTTTCATTTCAAAATAAACCAGTTATATCCCTGCTAAGGTAAGTTTTATGTATAATAGTCTTTTAATACGAATATCCTTAAAAAATAATCTTTTTTCAAACCATACTTTATCTGGTGAGTTTAGCCAGTGCAGAGTTTCTAAAAGATAAACGTTTTCTAATAGTGTACTTTTGAAAACAGAATCAAAATTGTCATCTTGCTCACTTGATGGGATATATATGATCACATTCTTTATCATACTCCATGTGACGAAGGTCCTATGACATGATCGAAGACGGGACATTTAGAGACAAAGTGTACGTGCTTTCTCCACCAGCATAGGGTAAATGGTCTGTGGGAAAGCTGTAATCAAGTGGTCTACTTAATACTATAGGCAAGGGGCATGAATTAAAATCTGGATGCTATAGAATGAACCAAAAACCTTAATCACTGACTGCTTAGAGCTACAGTTATTTTTAGAAAATTCTAGAACTATGAACTATCATTCACTTCAGCAAGCTGTAGCCATACTAAAATCAAGATAATGGAATGGTTTTTGGTTTGAAACGTTAACTAACCTCAGCATAAAACTCCCAGCTAATAATTGGTCATTATCAGTAGCTTCATAGAAGGTCTAGGGCTTCATGAAATCTGTTCTTTCGAATTGTGGAATTTTTACTAGAAAATATGCAATGAAAACATTAGCCTGTGGGAAAAATCCAACTTCACTAAAATTATTTTTCGAAGAAATGATAAATATAATGCTTGAAAATCTCGTAAACAAAGAATAGAGAACTATTTGTCCTACTGTTTAGCCAATTGGAAAGAAAGGCTTTCCTAAAAATGACTTTACCAGACTGACTTATCTGATTCCCATCTTGAAGTTATGTTACACAGTTTATCCCTTTTGGCTGATGAATTTCATCAAGCTTAGAAGAATTTTAATCCTGTTTCGAGTCTGCCTTGTCTCCAAAATGCCAAATTGTTGGCAAAAAAACTCGTACCCTTTGATGCTCAGTTCGTGAAGTGCCAAATAGGTTTACAAATATAAATTGTCACCAAACGTGACTTGAAAATGTTATAAAATAGAGGCATAAGAGTGAACGATTACTTTCAAATCTATGAACATCTTAAAGCATTATTCTTACCTAGACACGTGAAGCAGGATGATGAATAGGAAAGAGTTCTCAGGAATATCCTGGCGCTGCAGGAAGTTTGCTGTTCAGCCATAAGGCCTGTTTGCAGCTCAGTATCAAGCTGCAGCCCGACCGAAGCTGCACGTGCCTGGCAGAGCTTGCACCCGGTAAGTGATTAAAATATTGCCATGATATTAATATGTATTGTTTTCTACCACAATTCAGACTTAGAAGTATTAAATATAAGCAGACATTTCCAGAAAATAAATATAATATTGACAAAAGTCTTGAAAATGGAGCAAGAAATGAAGGGAACACTGGCCATTTAAGTTGAAGTGTGCTGGGAACGTTTAGCATATCACAGCCATGCAAGCCAGGTGAGTTGTCTGTATCAGTCTAGACTCACGTGCACTCTTTTTCACAACCAGATAATGCTGTATTATTTATTAAAAAAAAAATAAACACTATGGGAGGCAGAGGCAGGAGGATCAATTGAGGTCAGGAGTTTGAGACCAGCCTGAACAAAAGGAGACCCTATCTCTACTGAAAATAGAAAAATTAGCCAGGTATGTTGGGGGATGCCTGTAGTCCCAGCTACTCAGGAAGCTGAGACTGGAGAATTGCTTGAGCCTAGGAGTTTGTGGTTGCCGTGAGCTAGGCTGAAACCATGGCACTCTAGCCCAGGCAATAGAGACCCTGTCTCAATAGGTGAATGACCGAATGAATAAATAAATAAATACAAAACCAAACTACCAACCCCATGACCTTTTAGATTCCAGGAATATGGAGGTCAACAGTTAAGGTCTTCATATGTTTATATTCTAATGGAAACAGGTTGCTTACATTCTAACAGAAACAGGCTGCAACAATAAAAACAAGAATGAGAAATCAGTTTTGATGATACAATGGTTGGGAAGGAAATAAAAAATATCTGTATAATAAAGAGAGATGGAATGTTTGCTAGGAGCAAGGTGGAGTGGGAGATGATGTTTAGAAGGGATAGTCAAGGGAGGTCTCACCCCAGCTGTTTCCGGGCATAGAACATTCATTCACAGAGTGAAATGTCACCACCCAATTCACGTAGAAACTTTGACCTCTTTCTTTCTGACTCTAGAAATCCATGAACCAAATGTTGCTAGTATTTATTGCAGAAGTTTTTGGGTTTCTTTTCTTAACTTACAGTTCAACAGTACAGTTTTTGGAATAGCTGAACCTCCAAAACATACATGCTAAATTTAATGTGTCTGTGTATATTCTTTCTGGTAGAAGATTTTCAGATTTTGAATAAAGTCACAACCAAAAATACCACTACTACATCAATTCAATCTAATTTAAACCCAAATTTATTAGTACCTTTATAACAAGCGGTGAATATTTGTTATCTTTCTTGCAATCCTCAAGAATTGTGGCTTGCATCAGAGAGAAAGGAAATAGACTACTATTATCAGTAAGGGTTTTTGTCCTTTTTTTTCTAGAAGAACTAAAACCTCAGAAGAGTATTTTTTTATATTTGGACTAAACCCATTTTTTTTTTGTGATCAAGCCTTTTGGGCACATTCTTGCCAGATTCAGTGACCCAAGAGTCTCTATTATGAGGCATGTCCTACATCCATTTGAGTCTGTAGAACATTCTCTTATAATTCTAACGCAGGCTCTTGGCAGCACGGTTAGAATCTGCCTGGAATTGAGCAGATGCAGTGCGCTCCATCAAATTTAACTGCAAACTCTTCTGAAATTAGCTTCTGTAGCAACACATAAACAGGGGAAGGAGAGGTTTTTTAACACTCGCCTTAGTTTAGAAACTACTGTAGCTGACATGCATATAATCCACAGCTTTGGAAAATTCTTTTTAAAAAAGTTTTTGTATTTGCAAAAAAAAAAAAAACAAAACTCCAGTCTCACCTCCAAAGATAAAATCCTGCTGAGCAGAGAACTGAGGCTGTTTCTGTCCATGATGTTTACTTTGATTTTTCCCCCTGAAGGACTTGAGAAGATTTACCCGTTATTTTCCAATCCAGTGTAAGCCCCCAAATAATAAAAATAAGTATGTTCACTCTCTCTCAAGTGTCTTTACTAAACTTCATTAGAAACTCTCATCGAGTCTGAAGTAAGCACTGAAAAAGAAATTGAACGGTATCTTACATTATCAGATTTATAAGACATGATAAAATCTAACTATGTAAATCCCTACCTAGTCCAGCTATTTTTTCCTAGCAATTATCTTCCAACTTGTTCAGTTAGCCTTCTGTTTTCCACTCTTATTCAATCAACGCTCCGATCTCCATCTCTGCACCCAGAACCTGGTGTCTAGTTTTGGAATGCTTCTTTTCTGTTACCTCTTCTGTGCAATCAGCTCTCCTTTTTAATTTGGTCAAGGACCAGGTCCATCAGCTATGACTTTATACAACACTCCCTGAGCAAGCCAGCCCTTATTTTCCAAGTCAGACCAAAGGGCAGGGTGTGTACTTTCTTTCCCTCATCATTTACTTTCAAGGTTGATTTCTAACTCCTTTCACTGCATCTCTATTCATCTTTCAGCATTCACTTAAAATATTGTCTTATTTCTCTGATGCATATGAAATAGTCATTCTTTCTCATTCCCATGGTATTGCTTTTTTTATTGTCAAAAGTATCATATCAATTTGCAATTACTTGTTTTCTTCACATTTGTGTGGACTTCTCAAGAGTGCAGTCAATGAGTTAATTTTTTTATGTGCCTGACACAGTGTTTGACATAGAATAATACCACATCGATAACTGAAGAAAAATAAGGCTGAGTGGTTAAGTAATCCCCTTACATATCTAAAAACATTAATATCTGTCTGTAATCCTACAACTATGGGAGGCCACGGAGGGTGGATCGCCTGAGCTCAGGAGTTTGAGACCAGCCTGAGCAAGAGCAAGACCCTGTCTCTATTAAAAATAGAAAAACTAGCCAGGCATTGTGGCGGGCACCTATTGTCCCAGGTAATTTGGAGGCTGAGGCAGGCAGCTGTCTTGAGGTTGCTTGAGCTATAATGCCATGGCACTCAACCCAGGGCTACTGATTGAGACTCTGTCTCAAAAAAAAAAAAAAAAAAAAAAAAAAATAGTTTTTCATGTAGTGCAAACAACTCTTCCAGAGGGTGGAATATTTATTCTGAAATAGCGTCTAATAATATACCTCTGAGCGAGTTTCTTGTTTTCTGCGAATGAAAAAGCACTGGGCACTACTGGTAGCTGTCAAAAGCTGCCGTGTAGGGCTTGAGTTTTGCCTGGGCCTTCCTCAGAATCTACCACAAGGGCTAGATGGACTTTATTCAGGGACGAGTGGTACAGTTAGTCACAAACTCTCACTACTTCTGATAAATGCAAACTTTTACCAACTTTTAGAAATGTTTCTATGTCAAGCCTTGATTGTCAGAAAACATTCTGGTTTTGTTTAAAGTACAAAACCTACTTAACTGGATTGAACACCTTCATTCCTTATGTCCGAACTCTCCCTGAAATAGAAACATATGCTATTTCTTCTTCTGAAATAGTTTCTCCACCATCTTCCTGACTCGCACAAATGCCACAAGTGATAGACGACAGCGCCCTGTTCTATCTGCAAAATGGACTACAAAATGCTGCTGGAAGTCCTCTCTTCCTCTGAACTCTCCACCAAAAGGCTCTAACCTGCACTCTTCCGTCAGATTTCATAATCCCAGAAAGCATTATGACCCAGTGCTGCCCATTAACAAACCATGGCTTTCTGTTGCCATTACATCCATTTCAAGCTGCTATGACTGAATCTCCCAACATAGACAACTTGTTTCAAGTATTCCCCAATGTACTGCCTCTAGTCCAGTCATCAAGTCCATGTCTTTGTCCACAAATGCATAACAGAAGCCTTTTTCCTCTAAGTTTATCTAATGTTGACAAGCTGACTATCCTTTCTCTTCTCTTGTTATCAAAATCTTTACTAATGCTTCTTGGCCCAAATAATTCCAGATAGAGCATCAACATTAAAAAGTAAGATAGAATGGTCAGACACATTTATTAAAAAAAAATATGAGTTTTTCATCTGTACAGAAGAATGTGGTGATTTGGGTGAAATGATTTTAAAGAAAGGATAAGTTCTCATGTTTAGGAAACAAACAGACAAAACTTGCCTTGGACCTTATAGTTCAATTAATTACTTTCTCAAATATGCATGAGATGTTTTGTTAGACCAAAACTCTGTCAGAAGCTAACTAATGATGCAATAAATTCTAATCAAATAAACCTTGTGTTTGAATCAACATTTTACCACATTTACTCATTTTATGCATATTACTCTGGAGAAATGATATAATTTCCGGTGGTTCCAAGAAATAGAGGGAAAGCTTCCTCTAATGAATCTCTAAAGGAAATTGGATTATGTATTATCATATAAACACGTTTAGACTATACTAAAATACCTCCCGGGGCACTTCCCCTATCTGGGGCTTACTGTAGACTGATTTTGAAACTTTTTCTATCTAGTGAAAACTTCCTGAAAGCTTCATATTTCCATTTCACCCAAACAAGGTAGATACCCTAAACCTGTTAATATCAGAATAGGTAATAAAGGAAGAAAAGAAACCAGCAAAGCAAGAAGACAAAAATTGCAGTAAGAAATGAAATATGGGCTCGGCGCCTATAGCTCAACCGGCTAAGGCGCCAGCCACGTACACCTAAGGTGGCGGGTTCGAATCCCCAGCCCGGACCCGCCAAGCAACAATGACGGCTGCAACCAAAAAATAGCCGGGCGTTGTGGCGGGCGCCTTTGGTCCCAGCTACTTGGGAGGCGGAGGCAGGAGACTCGCTTGAGCCCTGGAATTGGAGGTTGCTGTGAGCTGTAATGCCATGGCACTCTGCCCAGGGGGACAGCTTGAGGCTCTGTCTCAAAAAAAAAAAAAAAAAAAAAAAAAAAGAAATGAAATATGAAGTTTAGCTTATATGCACGCTGAGTCTGAATTGAGACAACCCATTCTTCATTTAGAAAAATATTTATGGTGTGTTTGGGAAAGTTGGATCTGTTAAATAAACCAGATGCTAATTACGGTGGACATAAATGCTGATTAAAGGCAGACTGAGGGGCTGCTTTTATGAACTTCGCATCCCACAGTATTTGACTAGGCATGTCTTGGACTTTGTGAGATCAGAAGCAGCCACTGAAAATAATGAAAAGCCCTGGGCAGCGCCTGTGGCTCAAAGGAGTAGGGCACTGACCCCATATGCCGTAGGTGGTGGGTTCAAGCCCAGCCCCACCAAAAACTGCAAAAAAAATAATAATAATAAATAATAATAACAATGAGAACACCTCTGCTTCTTACTATGAGCTTGGTACATTTATATTCCCAGTTGATCACTTTGTTAAATACTTTTTAGTCAGACACATTGGTGTGATTCAATTTCCCATCACTGAACTGACTTACTTTCTCTTATTTTCATACACTGCCAAACAGAAAGTTCTATCCTGATGGAGACCACTGATGTCTTACTCATGTTTTCAGTTTCAGTGCCTAAATTAGTGCCTGAAATATAGTAGTTTGCCAATAAATGTAAATTGAATGAATGAATGAATGAAATAAAGCAATCTATTAAAAAAAACCTTCTCAAATTAAGAATCCTAGATTGCATATCTCAATGTCTGGTATGGTTCGGTTATTTATTTCCATGCTTATTTTTGAATTTCTTTGGAGGTTATGTTTATATACCGAATAGGATTAAATATGTGTTTGTTTAAACACAATGATTAACTACTAGATTAAATAAAATGCCATCTTGAGTCTGTAGTAACACAAGCTAAATACCTGAGTTATTTTTACCTGTCAAGTAATCTTATCATAAGAATTTCTACAACTTCTGTTATGACTATTACTAATACCAATAATAATACTGCACTAATAACAATGGGTGGGGGAGATTAATTAGTAGTATCCGGTATCCTCCTACACCTGAGGGCAGCTTATTTTGTTTTAAATCAGATGTAAATAGACTTGAGTATTTTGGAATGTAGGGTTACATTTTTTGTTTGCCTCTTCCTTTAATCATCTCTGTGTAGCCGTAACCCAATAATGAACCATTAAGAGAGAAATTTTCTGTCTCTCTAATAACAACTGAGAAGATCTTCTCTGTTATTTTTTTCTTCCTTGTCAGAATTTTAGTGCTCTACTTTTATAGCTACACTCTTTGGCCCTTCTGTTCTTAAGCTAGCAGGCAATTGGAAATTCCTTATTTTCCCCTAAGAGAGGTACTGATTCACAATATGAAGTCAGCATTTCCCTAAAAATCATCAACATCTGTTGTAGTCATAAGTAACTTGCCTTTGGAGTCTCCCCAGAACATCCTGCAGAGCTTTGCCTACACCCACTGCTTCAGCCAGAAAAATATCATCAACGCCTCGGAAGAGTGATGTAATGGTCTAAGGAAACAGAACAGAGTTGAGAAAAGAAAGCATAAAGTTTGCAGAGCTGCCTAGGACATGGGCATTGATTCTGCTTCCTTTAGATGTATTAGGCCATTTGCCCACATTCCTATTCCACGTATGTTGTCTTCCTAAAAGCCACAGAAGTCCCCTAGTATGAAAAGAGAATATGAAACGTTAAGTCCAATGTCATCGTCTCCATCTGAAAACTACCTGCCCTTTATTGACTCGCCCAGTTATTAAATCAAATCCCATAGTCTTCCGTTCATGTTGACACTGTACATTTTTCTTTTCTGTAACTTAGGCCCTCAGAACTACAGGAGTTGTAAAGCGTCATTTCACCAGCAACTTTGAGATAGTCAAGTGGCCCAGCTATAGAATTTAATCCGCAGAAGAGTCACGTGAGGGTTGGCACCCCGCAGAGAGGCCTGCTTCTGCGGCCTGCTTCTACCCTTCCTACCATTACCAGGCAGGTCGCATTAAGACGATTTCTCTTTTATCGAGCGTCTTCACCAGCTAATACTGAACCCCTCGTTTGTAAAAGCCTGAGGCATACAGACTTACAGGAGGGACAGGTAGTATGAGAAACGATCCTGAAATAAGAATTCACAATTCTTTATGAGGTATATCAATCAGAGCTATTTTTAAAAAACAGAGAAACACATTATGGCTGGTATTCGGGGTATCTATCAAAAAAGTGAAAAATAGAGCAAACAGAAAAAGATATTCTGGATTGTGGTTTATACTTATCACGCTCCCTAATGTCAAGGGTCCAAAGAAGGCCCTGCTTGCTACAAATAAATTCCCTCCTCTCCTCTCCTCCTACGTCTCTTGGTAAAGAATAAAAGCAAAGCAAGGTAACTCTATGTATTCCTGGCAAGAACCTTCTGTCTCTTCATCTGCTGCCCCAGGTCCACAGCCTGAGGGAAGCAGGTCCTACTTCTTAATGTTCCAAGAAGCCTAAGACCAGAGTTCAATCTAGTTCCCAGTGGCATTTTATATCCACTTTCAGACTTTTGGCTTGCCACTGCAGTGCCCATTAGAACTCAAAAAGGGTCATAAACAATGTCTCCTATCTTGCTAACCTCTGTTCTCAATGTGCCCTTCCCCTCGAGATAACTGAAACCTACTTACAGTAGTTCTTAAACCTAGCTCAATCTCCTAGAGAGGAGTTATTTATTTATTTTATTGCTTGCTTTTAAAAAATAAACTTTATGTTTTAGAGACTTTTTGATTCAAAGCAAAATTGCACCAGTGGTGCAGAGCTTTCCTAGGCATCCCCTTCACACACACACACACACACACACACTCCACTTTATCAACCAGAGCAGTTTATTTTTTACAACTGATAAACCTACACTGATGTATCATTCTTGCCTGGAGTTCATACATACTTTATATTAGCATTCACGTTTGGGGTTGTACATTTTATAAGGTTGGAAGACAAATGTATACTGGCGTGTATCCCCCACTATAGCATCATACGCAGTAACTTTACTGCCCTTTAAATCTCTTCTCCCTCCCTCTCTCCTCACCCCTGGCAACCACAGGTCTTTTCCTGGTCTCCATTGTTTTGCCTTTTTCAGAAAGTCATATTGTGGACTCACACAGCGTGTGGCCTTCACAGATCGGCTTCTGTCACTTAGTGATATGCCTTTAAGTTGTCTACGTGTCTTTTTATAACTTCACAGTCAATTATTTTAGCAACAAGTAATATTCCTTTTTCTGGATCATCACAGCTTATTTATCCATTCACTTACTTAAGGACTTTGTGATTCGTCCTAAATTTTGACAATATCAACAGAGCTGTTACAAACATCTGGACGTAGGGTTTTGTGTTAACGTAAGTTTTCAGTCATGGGGTAAACACTAAGGAAGATTATTACTAGATCCTATTATATTTATAGGAGTATGTTTATATGTAGTGCGTGGGGAGAGTGTGTTTAGTTTTGTGAGAAACTGCCAGACTGTCTTCCTAAGTGGCAGTATTATTTTACATTCCCAGGGCAATGAATGGGAGTTCCTGTTTCTTCATATCCTTGCCAGCGTTTGATGTCGTCAGTGTTTTGGATTTTGGCCACTTTAACAGTGTAGTGATATTTCATTGTCACTTGAATTTGCACTTCTCTGATGACATACTGATGAGGGGCTTCTTTTCATATGCGTATTTACCATCTGTATATCTTCTTTGGTGATTAAGGTCTTTTTTATTCTTATCACCGAACTTTATACTTTGGATACTAGTCTTTGAAATGTCTTCTGCAGGTTATGTCTGAGTTAATTTCTGTGAATGATTCGTAACTGTCCCAGTGCTCCTTGTTGAAAAGAATATCTTTTCACCACTGCATTGCCTTTGCTTCTTTGCAAAAATCTTCTGGCTATATTTGCATGGGTTTTTTTTTTTTTTTTGCATTTTCATTCTTTTCTTTGGAATCTATTCCTACAATTCTGATTTAATTGGTTAGAAATGAAACCCAGCAGCAGTATTGCCTTTAAAGTTCCTGAGGAAGACCAGGAGTGGTGGCTCACATCTATAATCCCAGCAGTTTAGGAGGCTGAGATGGGAGGAGCTTGAGGCCCAGAGTTCAAGATCATCAAGGCAACATAATGAGACCCCATCTCTAGAAAAGATACAATAAAAATATATTAGCCTGAGTGTAGTGGCATGAATCTGTCGTCCCAGTTACTCAGGAGACTGAGGCAGGAAAATTGCTTCCCCCCAAAAGTTCTAGGCTGCAGTGAGCTATGATTGTGCCTGCACTCCAGCCTGGGTTAAAGAGCCAGACCCCGACTATGAAAACAAATAAGTCAATAAATCAAGTTTATGAAGAGATTCTGGAGCACAATCAGTGCTGAGTCTAACGAAAACCTGGCTCACATCAAAGGACACAACTTCCTCATTCAAAGGAGGATCGTTTCCCCTCCTTCTGGCTTCCACACACCTGGGTCTGGGAGACAGGTTGTGCTTCTCTTTACTTTCATTGCTGCTTATCATCCATTCATCCTGACAACACTACTGCTCACATTTCTTTGATTTTTTTTTTTTTTTTGATACAGAGTCTCACTCTATCTCTATCACCCTGGGTAGAGGGCTGTGGCATCATAGCTCACAGCAACCTCCATCTCCTGGCTCAAGACATATTCCTGCCTCAGCCTCCTGAGTAGGTGGGACTATTGGTGACTGCCATACCACTCAGATAGTTTTTCTATTTTTAGTAAAGAAAGTCTTGCTCTTGCTCAAGCTGGTCTCGAACTCCTGAACTCAAGCAATCCACCCACCTCAGCCTCCCAGAGTGCTAGGATTATAGTCATGAGCCACTGCACCCACTTACTGCTGAATCTCTTGTCAGGCTTCACCATTCCTTAAACTTCTCTGTTGAATCTTCCTAGAGCTTCACATCCTACTACTTGTGTTCAAAACCTTGCATCCTGGTTCCTCACCATGCTCTCCAACCAACATGACTGCTGTGAGTGATTTTCCCCTGGGGCCTTTTAACTCAGCCTCCCACTGGCCCAAGTCTAAGCCTCTTGATTACAGGGTCATGCCCCAGGTAAGGTTGCATATGTAGAAATTGCTTTCAGAAAGTTAGCATCCTTCTTATATAGCACTGCTTTTTAACCAGAAAGGAAAGGTAATCCATTCACCACAAAGGGATCTGGGAAACTGTATCGACACCAAAGATAATGGTGTGAAAGAAAACACATTTCAGGATAAGCTAAACTCTGTTGCTATTAATTAGCCCAAGATATTATAATTTTGATATATAAATGATTCTTGAAATATCTAAATCTTTTGCCATGGATTATATTTTTTTGTTGTTATGAAATGAAGAATTAGATTATGATCCAATTTACTGCAAAGAGATCTGACCTTTGTATCACACACTATAAGGAAGGGTTTCTTTAGACAATTAGTCACTTTTCCAATTAAAATAAATGGGTTTCAATCACCATGTTCCATACAGGAAAAGGAAAAATGACTTTAATAATTGCACTTTGCATTTCTATAGTCACTTTCATCTAAGAAGTTCAAAGGACTAATTTAATTAAACCTCCAAATACTCCCATGAAGTAGGTGTTATTATTTCCATTTGACAAAGGCACAAATGAAGTCACAGAACGATTAACTTCCTTGCCTGTGGTTACACAGCGAATTAGAAGGAGAGGTCAGAATAAATGGCAAAATCTCAGACAGATTGTCCTCTGTAGTCGAGACCAACAGTCTCTCGGCAACTGCACTTTTTCTTCAAAGCTTCACTAGCTTAACTTCTGCTGGTTTTTGGACTTTAATTCTTCATGATCTGGGGGAATTTGAAGCATAGATTATTTCAAAATGTTTTATATGTTTCTTCTTCTACCACACTTTCTGGAATGGTATTCATTTTGGATAAATTCTGGTGACAGTTTATTCACTTGTACTCAAACCCTTCATCAACATATTCTCGCTTTTTATTTTTTAATTTTTGTATAATTAGGTAGCCTAATCCCAAGAAGCCAGGCTGTTTGCTTTTAATTAAGGAATGAATTGTGCATCAAAGTTTCATGGGAAATTTTCAGAATCTCCACCTAATCTTTTCTTAATGAAATGGACCTCATGGCTGCTCCGTTTGCATGAGTCACAGTACATGCTGTACATGAATTTCAGGAGTATACTGAGCAAACTATGTTAAAATATACCAGGAAATATTCATTATCCAGGGGATGAATATTTAGACGTTTTCAAAGACATTTTCATTACATTAAATTACTAGATAGAGTCATCTTCTCTGTGCCATAACGAAGTTTCTCACCATTATTTTCTAGCTTTCAAAACAAAGACCTTATCAGCCCTTCAAAAATATAATATTTTCAGGAAAAAAAATCCAGTTTCAGCTAGCCATATAACACTCTATTAGATATTGAGACCAACGAGATCAAAAGATAAAATCAGGATATGCTGCTTCTTTCCATTAAGTAATATATTAGTCAGCCTGAGATGCCACAACGGAATAGCATGGACTGTGTGTCTTTAAAAAATAGGTATTTATTTTCTTGTAGCTCCAGAGGCTACAAGTCCAAGGTGAAGGGGTCAGCAAGGCTGATTTCTTCCTCGCTTGCTAATGGCCATCTTCCTGCCCTGTCTTCACGTGGCTTTGCCTCTATACTTGTGGAGCGAGTGAAATGTTTGTTGTCATTGCCTCATCTCATAAGGACACTAATCTCATTGGATTAAGGCCTCACTCTTAAGACCTCACCTTCCTAAAATCCCTATCTCTAAGTATAGCCATGCTGGGATTAGGGGGATTTTGAGAAGACACAATTCATTTCCTAATAAGAAATTTCTATCTTAGTCAATGAAAAAGGTTCACTACTATGCTCAGGAACATACATGCACAGGGATGATCCCACCCAGGAGGGACCTACCTTCCCATTCTGAATGCAGGCATGTATCAAAATGAAAAAAAAAAAATCTATTTCCTTAAAGGGAGACAAGTTTCATGGTTCAGCGCTAAATAATAATTTAAAAGTTCCACTTCTCAAACAATCTACTCTCCCACTCACACCCATTCACCCACACAACAGCCACGCCAGACCTAGGACCTTCCTCTGAAGCCTCCTCCTTCTGGACTATGTTCAAACACAGCACCATTAAAGAGAAGTAATATCATGGAAGAAATTTCATTTATATTATAAATCAAAAGATGTGAAATTTAGTATTAGCTTTGACATTCAAGAACCCTATGTAATCACAAGCACTACATTTAACCTCTTTTCCCTTCAGCTTCAACTTCTATTATTACTTACAAATTCAAAAATATCCATGATTAAAAGATTACGAGCACTTACATATACGTATTTGAGAAACGGTGGTAAAGTAAATGGATACATTATAGTCAGCATTATGATATCCTTCTTTTACTCATCAGCAAATGGCCATGTATTTCAAATAGAACCATTTAGAAGAATGGAAGGAGAGATGGAAAAAGATTCAGTAATCAGAGTACCAGGGCAATATTTAGGCCTGAATAATACGTAAAGCAAAAATTCCTTAGAAGTTACAGGCAGTTTTTCAAAGCTCTACCATTTATTCCCACCAAAACTAATGGTCTTTATGGCTTTGAATAGCCTAAATGATTTCATTGTGTTTTATTTTTATGTTCTAAAGCAGACATGAAGCAAAGTTTACTGAGGAAAGGAAAGATAGGTTTACAGAAAGAGCGAGATAGAGGTTTACAGAGCAAGATATGCTTACCACAAACAGCAAGTGGGCCTCCACTGCCAGGGAAAATAAGCAAAAACATCCCTAAATGATTTCAGAGGATCATTTAGTAATTCATAAAGTATTTTTTCCTAAAAGTTATTTCCTATGTATACTGTATTTTCTATTCTCTTTTATCTATGTTGTAGTATTTTGTAGACACCCTCATTGTAGCACATTTCAAACTGTATTGTGTGTTAGTTTTTTTGTAAGTTGTCTTCCTTACGTTTTGTACATTTCTTGAAAATTGCTGTCAATTCCTCAGTTAAATATTTCTGCAGCAGTTGGTATAATGCCAGGACATAGTATCACTTAACAGGCTACATTCAACACAAAATTGCAAATAATGATTTCATTTTCCTGGATGTCTAAAGTGTCTCTTCTTGTTTATGAAACTGTGTAGGAAAATAAAGAAAGAGTTATAAAGTATTCAAATTGTCACTATGTTTTTAATAACATTTTTGTCCTTTAGAACTCCATATCATTCGGGTCAGCCACTCTCTAAGCTAGAGATCGCTATTGGTTATTTGTAAAGTGTTTGAAGTGTTTGAATTTATAAATTTATATTCAAATATGAAACATCATAGTATACAAACAGGTAGTCCTGTTGTATAATATGTAGTATAATTGTTGATGGTCGGGAATTCTGAAAAGTGGGAAATGGATTATTAATGATCTAAGGAAGTGTTATTTCCAAAATCTGTCTAAGAGTGAATGCCTTCCATCTTCTTAACTAATGAAAGAATATCAGAAGGCAAAAGGAAAGCATTGCCTTAGCTGAGCTATCCCAAGAGGCAGCAGCCAGTATTCTGCCACCAAAAAATTTAAAAACAGAAAAATTCTGTTAATTTTCTAATAATATAAAAAAAATATATCCAGGAGGCCCCTAGAATGTTCCACTGACAGTCATTGTATGCTAAGATGAACTAACTATGTCTCTAGTAAAGTAGGCCAGACCAGTAGAGTAATCCCAGATTATAGCTAGATAAAATCCTTTTAAAAATATGTATACCTGGTAGAGCACAGTGGCTCAGGTCTGTCATCCTAGCACTCTGGGATACTGAGACAAGTGGATTGCCTAAGCTTAGAAGTTCGAGACCAGCCTGAGCAAGAGTGAGACCCCATCTCTGAAAAATAGCTGGCCATTGTGGCAGGCTCCTATAGTCCCAGACACCAGGGAGACTTCAAGTCCATGAGTTTGAGGTTGTTGTGAGCTATGATGCCACAACACTCTACTGAGGGTGACAAAATGGGACTGTAGCTCAAAATAAATACATAAATAAATAAATGTAAAAATATACATACCTATACTTTGTAAAGTCTTATTGTGTACTTTTAAACAGGTCTGCTCACACATAAATACTTTGGTGGTAAGTAGTCACACTCTGCAACTGTGAAAATAAGCCTCATATAGGTCCCAGTGATGGCCCAAACCCTGGACTGACAAGGGTGCCTTCTAGTCTAATAGAATAATCAGCTTTACATGGAAACTAATTCTAGAGGACAAGGTTTTCTGCACTCAACCCAGACCTACTGAATCAGAAAATTATGAAGACTAGTAGTCTGTGTTTTTCAAGATGATTCAACTTAGGCCAAAGTATAAGAACCACCGGTGCAAACTTGCAGTTAGTTGAAGGTAAAGTCCTGATTTCAGTACTTTGAATCCTCTCTTGGCTTCACATCCCTTGAGTTTGTTCTTCCTGCAATAAATGAATATTTTATTGATGGCATTAATAATATCCTTGGAAATAATGATAAATCTGTCAAACTCTTTTCTATCAACATCTACTTCTTAGCTAAAGTCTGTCTTGGGCGTCTTTATGTTTGCCATGATGCATATAAAGAGATTTGATTTACAGTGGACAGTTCTCATCTCTCTCTTTTTTACTGAATTCTACAAATAAATCATTTCCATGCATTCATTTGCATGCTGTCCTCTGACTCTCTCCAGCTCCCTCCATTCCATTTCTTTTGCTTTCATTTTCTTTCTTTCTCTCCGGCCTCTTCATATTAATCGTGATCATTGCCTACACCTGTGCTACCCAGCTTATCTTATTGAATGAATTTTAATGCCAAGTTGTTTAGACAGGCTTTGAAACTGCAAAGGAGATTTATAGTTCAGGGAGCATCATCTGGAAGAGGCCCTAATTTATTTTCACAGTTAGGTAAAATTTAGATCTCTCGTGTCTGTAAAACCTCCTGGAAGCAACAGCAGTTATATTTCAAGCCAGGAGCATGAATGCTTTGAACCGGGCTCTAGGCATCAGGTGCCCTTTTCCTTACCTTTCCCCCCAGAAAAATATTTGAATATTTTGTTCTCTAAGACAAAGGAAAAGCAATGAAATGAGGACATCATAAATATAAACAAAATCAAAATGTCCTTCTACATCATAAGCTGGGTCCATGAGGAAAACTTGACTAAGTGACTCTTTGCATCTCTCTAAATAAAGTAGACCCTTTGTTGCCCTCTAATGTAGGTAAACAGTGTGTTCCATGTGGGAGAATTACTAAGCCCCGGAAAATATAACTATGGTCTCCTCTTGCCCCTTCCAAAGATGGTGCAGTGAACAGAAATGTAGGTAAAGGACAGAAACATGTTCTAACCAGCCCAGCTGAGCAGTCAGGCTGTCCTTGTACACTGTGACACCATATAAGCTCTACCCACTTCAGTCACGTTGACCTTTATGCCACATACAGCCATATATATCAGAAAAAGGACACAAGATTCAGAGTCAGAGGGCCAGGCACAGTGGCTCATACCCATAATCCCAGCACTCCGGGAGGTCAAGATGGGTGGATTGCTTGAGCTCAGGAGTTCGAGACCAGCCGGAGCAAGAGCAAGAATCCAACTCCACTAAAAATAGAAAAATGAGCTGAGTGTAGTAGTGCACACCTGTAGTCCCAGCTACTTGGGAGGTTGAGATAAGAGGATCTCTTGAGACTAGGAGTTTGAGATTTCTGTGAGCTTTGATGCCATGGCACTCTTTCCCCCGGGCAACATAGTAAAACTCTGTCTCAAAAAAAAAAAAAAAAAAAATCCAGAATCAGAAGACCTATTGAGTTCAAGTCCCAGATCTACCAGTCACTAGCTAGGGGACACTGCCTAAGACACTTAACAGCTCGGAAATTTAGTTCAACTGTAAACTAGAAACATGATAGCATTATTCCCCTCACACAATGAAATTTAAGGATAAAATGAGAATCAGTGGCTCCTAAATAGAGTTAATTTTGACCTTCATGGCATTTACCAATCCTTGAAGACATTTTTGATAATCATAACTGGAGGGAGAGGAGGATTGAGGATCCAGTGATAGAGACCAAGGATTCTGCTAAGCATCCTATATGCACAGGACGGTCCTCAAAGCAAAGAACCAGCCAGCCAGAAATTGTCAGTAGATACAAGGTTGAGGAAGTCTGGATGAGATTATATATGTGAAAATGCTTTGTAAAGTGAAAGGACAGTTATTCAACAAATATTTTCTATGTGTCAAGTACTGTCTTGGGAACCAGATGGTATATGCATTTTAAACCGGCATGTATGGATGTGAGACACTAAACTTCAATAAGCTTCAGTCAACACAAAAGGACCCCTAATCTATTTCTTTGACTTTCCAATGTCTTGTCCAGTGTCTTCAATATAGCAGCAAGTGTTATACATATTTTGTTTGCTTACTTAACTGATTCAGTCAAAAAAAAAAATTGCTGAAGTTCCCTGAAAACTTCCAGTTTTTATTCTGTGTCAAACATAGTTCTATGGGGCTGGGTGCAATGGCTCATGCCTCTAGTCCTAGCACTCTGGGAGGCAAAGGCAGGAGAGTCCCTTGAGCTCAGTGGTTCAACACCAGCCTGAACGAGAGTGAGACCATGTCTCTACTAAAAATAGAAAAAAAATCATCCAGATATTGTGGCAGGCACCTGTTGTCCCACCTACTCTGCAGGCTGAGGCAGGAGTATCATTTGAGCCCAGGAATTTGAGGTTGCTGTGAGCTAGGCTGATGCTACAGCCCTGTAGCCTGAGCAGCAGAGGGAGACTCTGTCTCAAAAAAAGAAAAAGAAAAGTACTTCTATGTCAGACATCACCATAGTCATTCAAGAGCTAATAATCTATGTTTTTGTCTCTTCAACAGCACTTACGATAGTGATAAAAACATAATGTATATAGTCAATAAATATTCCAGAATGGATTATATGAGGATGTCAACAATTGTTCTGGATCAGGAAAAAAAAAAAAAGTTTGAGTAAAATCTCAAACTCAAAATCTCAAATCTCAAGTTCAATCATCATCATCATAATAACAACAAATAACAACAACTTACACGGACAAAGTACTAAAAATATGACAGGCACTTCCACTTATCTTAGGTGATGTAATCTCCATAACCAACCTTTGAGGTAATTACTCCCATTTTGTAGGAAAGGAAACTGAGGCACATCAAGAATAAGTAAATTTCCTAAATTCAGTCATCTCATTAGTGACAGAATTTGAACCTCAAAAGTCCAGCTCTAGAGCCCAAGTGCTTTAACTTCCACACTATTTGTCATTGATGCCTACGGGCAGCTAAATCCATTTGGTTTAGCAGAGTCACAGCTATGGAAGTCACAGGGCACGGGTAGAATTCATAGATCAGCTCAATTCAGGAAAATATTGAAATGAAACTAGCACAAAGCCTGTGGAGAGTTACCAGCCTGATAAAGGTGCTGACCCATTCGGGCCAAGCCACGGTGCCCCCAGTGAAGATGCAGCACTTTGAAAGCCCAGAGCCCTTGGTTTTGATCAAACTGTTTAAATGGCCAAGTACATGACCTTGTTGTTGCCAAACATATGCTCACGGCAGGTGACATTTCAGTAGCTTTGTGAAGGAGAAATTGCTGCTTTCACTCTGCTCCTGTAAATTGTGCAAAATGGCCCATTACCTCTGGTCCCTGCAACAGGAAACTTCAAAGGCAAACTGAAAAGAGAAGGAGACCCACTTGTGTGGATGGTGAGCGGCCAGCGAGCAGACAGTCTAAACCATTGCTGTGCGGGATCAGGGGGGACAGCCCGTCAGAGCCTCCAGAGCTGTCAGCAATAGCTGTGTCTGCATTCCTGGTTTTCCTCTTTTTCCTGCCAAATGTGACGGAATATGAAACAAATCCTCAACTCGGAAGCATTTTTTTTTTTTTTTTTAGCAGAAACACTCGCACTTCTCTTCTTTGGCCTCCCACCTCCCATTCCCAGAAGCTCTGCTGTATAACCAGAACTTCAAAAATAACAAAATCAAAAAGAACAGTGCCCTGGTAAGGAGGCTCTGGACTTCACCCATCAGACGTTTTGCCTATTAAGATGATTTAAAGTCAATTGTTTCATTCTGGGTACAAAATTCATTTAAAATCAAGTCTGCCTTTGAAAAAAGAAAACCTGCTGAGAGTATTGGAAAGAACTCAGATTTATTCATGCACAAGAATCCCATTTTCCCAGTGTTTATGATATGGCTCGTTGACCAATCCTTCAAAACAGAACTATGAACAAAAAACCCTTGCCACACATCACATAATCAGCCCATAAAACAGATGTTCATTTCCTCACACAATGTGAGCATTTTTGAAAAACATCTATTTCATTTAACTCTAAAATGCTCAATGGTGGTACACTTCGTAGCCTTGAAATAAAATTGCCCTCAAAATGTTAGCGAAGATTGAAACCGTATATGATAGTGACTCTTACAAATGTTTCAAGTTTTGAAAGATTCTGTACAAATGCAGAGACACAGCTCAGTTTTTCAAAGCCATTCTGAGATTAAATTAAAATGTCTCTGGGCCTGAAGTCCATAATCACAGGGAAGAAATTAATCAATGTGCACTGAGGTAACTTGAAATTTTGATCAATTTTATGTAAACCAGCCTGTACCTTTATCTACATTAACCAGCACCTGGGGTAGCCAGGTAAGAGTCATTTGTCCTAGTTCAAAACTAAGGGACCACAGATACAAGGATTGTGAAGTCACTTCCTAACACTTTATAATAATTCCTTGGAGAAGTGCAACTTAAACTCTTGTCTCTCGAGTAATCTGCTTGGTTCCTGTCCTTAGGGAACAGCCATTCCTTGGTGCCCTGTCATACGTTTTTCACCTGCCTGCTAAGAATAACAACATGAAGTGCAATGGTTTTATAAAAATAAATTAAGTTTCTTTCAAAAGATTATCTTTTGTTCTTCCTATCTTCTTTAAAATTAAGTAATGATGATAAAATTATGGTCCCTGTTTATATTTCTAAATGGTCTTCCTTCTTGACATATCAGTCTGACCTCCCTCGTTGGCTGATGTGATCTAAAAAGTCCATTGTCTTATTTTTAGATGAATCTATGATTCAATTGATGCTTTCAGGGTAAACATCATCTCTCTTCATCTCTTTTGACTGGTTTGTTTTTAAGAAGACTTTATTCTCAGATTTGACGTGGCCTTATATGATTCAGGGTTGTATCATCCTTACTTCTAACTGTACTAATAGAAAAAAACAAACAAACAACAATTTCTTTTTCCTAATCTTTCCACAAAAGTCTCACTGGATGTGAGCAGGTCACACAGCTAACATTGAGCCAGTCATTGCAAGCGGAGGATGCAATGATCTGATTTTCCATCCCTAAGACAAGAGAGAGAGTCAAACACACATGGGCAGGATGAAATTGAGGGAGGACCAGATGCCTTAAGAAAATCAGGGTGGTGTTACCAGAGAGAAAAATGAATAATTTTGAATTAAGTAAAAACATTGCCTCTCTACAAGTATTGCTAAAATAATACACTGACAATGTAATATGTTTCCTAACTTTCTAAAACAAAAAGTTGTAACTCCTTAAAATCTCAAAGGTTAGAAACCACTCTACCAGGACACAAGGTCTAACGATGAGATAACATTCAGGCCTCCTAAGCAGTCGTGTAAGAATCTTCAGAAGTCTAAGTAGCTAAGGAAACAATATCCTAAGCTACTACACTACTCGGCTGCTTAGATTTCTCCAAGTCCTACTTATCTTAGCTAATAGTTAAACACGTCTGTTAAACTGCCTCTCCCAGAATTTTGAAATACAACGGTTACCCAGGTATTAAAAGCACTGTTGCCTATCAGCTACATTTTAATCTATTCCTATCAAAGATGAAAGAATAAAGGAGAAACGTTTGGCCATCATTCTGGCACTGCTTTTTAAGTCATATTGTGCTTAAATTGAACAAAAAGGCTCCAATTAGACATCAGGCACCGTTTGAAACCTGCATGTTCTCTGTGTTTGGTAAGTAAAAAGAAGTGTTAAAGTTATCATGTTCTTTAAAAATGGAATAAGAACACCATTAAAAAAGAACAGCATTTTTAACTAAAATGTGGTCCAAAAAAGTGTCGGTTTTTAATGGTAGGAAAGAGAAGCAAAGTTATCATTCAAAACAACTCCACCATCGCTTCTGGGTTTTCCATGGGCTGCTGGGGGCTGAAGATAGCCGGCTTTGGACTATCAACCAGAGTGTCCAGCTGATTTGAAAGAGTCCAGCAGGATCCATTTGCTTACAAAATATCCTTTCTGTTGACCATATTATCTTAACAACATCAAGATAAGAAATTTGTAAAATACAAATGTCTTCTGTAGAAATGCTAATATACGCAGAGCTTGTGGACCTCTTCCTGTGGATAACATAGGTAATTGGCAAAGACTCTGCGAGCCTTGAGTTCCTAACCCTCTATTGCTTCTCAAGCTACTATTGGACTAATTACATTAAATGCAAATGACTACTGCCTAGGAGAGCCTACCACTCGTGTCCTGTGTAACTACTAGAAATTCTCCCTCTATTACTACCACAGTACCAAAAATTCTTTCGGGGGGACCTCTTTCTGTACCAATTATAGTACCTTTTCTCAGTCCTCATGTCATTGACCCTTTCCAATATGTCATTTTTTTGCACTGCATTTTTATTCTGTCATGCAAATAATCAACCTTGCTTTTCCCCTACATTTAGAAGAGCTTCTCTAAAGGTCTTACTTCTCCTTTTTCCTAAATGTGGGTGGATAAGCTTAAAGAAGCCAATCGTTCTCTAACATGTGTTCCTGAACACACCTGTAATAAACAGAATCTAATATTTGAATGGGAGGCTCCCAATCCATAATAAATGCAGTTGTGCTGATTAGTTAACTATCTGGGCTTTCAACAAAGGTCTTACTAACCTCTACTCGTTCCAGTTGCATGTATAGGGTCTGCATCGAGCTAAAAACTGTTTCCCTAGCTAGACAACAGCAGCCTCAAAACTGAAAAGGAAATCCTGTTTTTTGTATGCCTAGCACCTAGGCAGTGTCTGGCCCAGAGAAGATAATAAAAAGCTTTAAAAAATAGGCAAGCAGCACCAACTGTCCAGGGCATATGATATATGCAGGAGAATAATGAAAGTACTAAAAAGGTCCAGGGGAGAATATTGATCCACATGCTAAGAATTTGGGATTTATTCTGGAAATAATGGAGAGGTCTTAAGGGGGTTTGTACAGAACATAATGTAATATGAATTATTTAATACATGTGAAAGCACTTAGGACTTTGTCATATAGTAAGCTCTCTATAAATTTCTGGCCATTATTATCATCATCTTTATCAGAGCCATGTTTATTATTCCACTTATGAGAATTGCTACCTAACGTCGTACTGATTCATCTTCATTTATGTTCTTATTCAAATGCCCAAAACTTTGAATTTTCTCTTGATATTTTTAAAGCATTTTCTTTGCAAAAACAGATTGTAGGAAAGTTGTTCCCACTTTAGTCTCCTACTCTAAAGGAAGTCTAGTTCCACAGTCAACCACCTGCTTTAATCTCCAGAACTTCCTTCAATTTAAAAATCACTCCACTTCAGTCTATCACCAAACATGAAAAGTTTCAGCTTGAAAGAAGCTCCAGCATCTGCCTGGCACCAAGGACCTCAAAGCCCAAGTGAGTGTGATGAAGGCGCACTCGAATGAAAAGGATGAGTCTGTGCGTGTCTGCCCTGCAATCTTCGCAGAAATGAAAAGATGAACACAGAGGAGACCCAGCTCAGGAAACCATATAAATGAGCAGGCAGCTTCATGCAGACCACAAAAAAGCAATCTGGCTTTGAAACAATTGTATCCTAGTTTGTATTCTTTGGGGATAACTTCCTTAGCAGCAGCTAAGTGGGGATCCCTAAGACTTGCCAAATATCCCATTTGAATTAACATATATTTGCATGCATTGACAGGAAGATGCACTGTGGAACTACCAAAAGGGTGCCCTTCAACACTCGCAGATAGATCTGTTTCTTCTTGGTGACTATTTGGACCATCAGGGCAATGATGGTGCAGGAAGAATGGGCTGGGAGAAAAGGATTCTCCTCCTTTTTCTGTGACTTGAGTACCTGAGTTACTTTAGGCAATTTACTCTAATGTTTCTAAAATTCCTATTTTTATTTACCACATCTTTCCAGAAGGAAGGCTGTTGATCTAAGTTATGGATTGGCCAATTACAGCCCTGAGGCCAAATCCTCCCACCATCTATTTTTATAAGTTCACGTCCCTTCTACGGTTACCTCCTAGCACAGGGAGAATGATTATAACAGAGACCAATTATACCCTGAAACATAAACTTTGCTGGTACCTGATCTAAGTGACAGTCAACAGAAATTTTCATTTTCTCTTCTATTTCTTATGCTAATAACATCTCCTACATATTCTAAATTAAGAGGCATAATAAAAGTCATGCTTAAGGCAGCGTGTGCAATTATTTGTTCTGCTCTTAAACAATAGGAATTAGAGCAAACAAATGACAAATTTTCAACAGATCGTTCTGATGTCCAAGTCATCAGAGGGTGCCTGTGAAATGCTTGTCTTACCGAAACCAGTTTTCAGGGCACTCAAAGACATAGTCTGAATTGAAAAACCAAAGTATCATTGTATTCTAAATAATCTTGTGTAATCCACTCAAAATAAGTTTAATTTATAGGCCATTCTGGTGGACTTTACAAAATGAGAAATGATTCAACCCCAATATCTCCTCATTCTTCCTTGAGTCACTCCTTGATTAACAGTGGAAAGTAGTAGTTGTATGAGCTTCATAGTGAATCCTATTTAATTAAATAAAAAGAGGCAATGTTAAATCATGCAATGAATAGGAAAGGACTTAAAGAACATTCGCCAGGCAATATAGATAAAATAATTATAGGCTGATTCATGTTTGTCTGGACATTGCATGTTAAGTGTATCCTTTCTTAGGATGTTAAGTACAAAACGAAAGTAGCTATTCAGACTTTTTTGCATTTTTAAAATGGGGGTATGTCTTTTGTTGTTTAGAAAATACCCTTCCTTGGTATGAGCCTCAGAGCATCTCTGGTGACCTGCTTTGGCTTCTCTTCGTGGAAGTTATTCTTTTTAAATTCCTATCTTTTTTGTTCATCAGGTGACAACCCCTGTTCTTTTTCACTCATTAAAATGTATCACTTTGTTCCAAACAATCTCCAATGGAAGTTTGTTTGGCGCCACGCAGCCTTGTACCTGATTTCCAACATTGTGACTTTTGGGAAGTTATTCAACCTCAAGAAGCCAGCCAAAGTTTCCCCACCTGTCAAATTTGAATAATAATAGCTGCTACTTCATAAGGTTGCTGTGAAAGTCTTTTTGCTGAATGTATGTATATCCTCAGATGCATCATGTCCTTCCAAACATCATTAGTCAACTCATCTTCCACAGAAGAGTGATGAGACTCTTTTTTCTCCCTTCCTGCATCCCCTGGTTTTTCAAAACAGTGGTCTCATACCAATCATTCACTCCATGGAGTTCAGTCCCTTGTGCCTCTCTCTCAAGTGTTTAGCTGGTATCTGTCAATAAGATCTTCTTTTGTTGAAATTTGTTCCTATTAAGTTCAATTTACAAGAAAATCGTGTGTCCCTTCCATAAAGTAGAAGTAAGAGTCATCCTCAATGATACTGTATTGAAGTATTACTAATGAGATGGCAAAGATTTAAAATGTTGGGAGGCCAAGCAGTCCATGAAAGCCTAGTAGATCTCTGTTACTTCATCATTCTTGACAGTAACTTAAGTGGTGGTTAATTATTTTCTACTTTCCTGAATACATCAAGTGTAAATCCACAGAATATATTAACCAAAGTCAATAAGCAGAGAGGAACAAACACTTAAAAGCCTTCTATCTAGACAGGAAGGCCATTCTGACAATACGCATTTAATCATGTCTGTTATTTTAAAGGTCAGCATTACAGTTCAATTAGTAGTTTTATTTGTTAAATGCATTTTCCTTAAGAGAATTATGCATCTTGGCTTTTAAAACACGTTCAAGCCCCAATTAAAAATATCTCTTGGAAGGAATCCCCATAAGATTTCTTGATCTGACTTCAGGCTTCTCATTGAGGTTGTCACTTAATACCATTAAATCCTATTATCACTCAATCATCTCTAACTCTCTGAATAAATATGTAACACAAACAAAATCTTTGCATAAACAGGTAGATAAGGCCAGAGGAAATTATATTATGGAGGAGGTAAGTAACCTGTGTTCTCTGGTTTCTTCTACTCCAAAATAATTAAATAATTAAATAAATAAATAACTTGCTGACTCTCAAGAAGTTAATCCCAAATGAGTCTAAAGTGATATTGAGGTTCTTAACTCTAAAAATTCTCTTTCTGCTGGGTGCAGTGGCTCACACCTATGATCTAGACACTCTCAGAGGCCATGACAGAAGGATTCCTTGAGCTCGGGAGGCCAAGACTACCCTGAGCAAGATCAAGATTCATCTCATTAAGAATAGGAAAAAATTAGCTGGATGTTGTAGCATGTGCCTGTAGTCCCAGGGATTTGGGAGGTTCAGGGAGGAGGATCACTTGAGCCCAAGAGTTTGAGGTTGGTGTGAGCTACGATGATGCCAGGTCACTCTAGCCTGGGCAACAGAGTCTTACTCTGTCTCAAAATAAATAAATAAATAAAAATGAATAACAATTCTCTTTCTGATAAAAGTATTTCTGTAATGTAAAGTCATATAAGATTTAGTTTACTACTATTATTAAATCAGCCTATAGGGGTTTCCATAGTGTAGTGGTTACCACATTCACCTCACATGCATTCACCTTATGAAAGGTCCCCAGTTCATAACAGGGCACAAAAACACTTGACATCTTATTAGAATAGGATGAAACAATGTCTGTTGCAATAGATGGGCAGGTAAAAAGCAAAGACTATAAGAAGTAGCTTTATTGATTGATTGATTAATTAATTGATATGGAGTCTCATTCTGTCACCCTGGGTAGAGTGCCATGGCATCATCGTAGCTCACAGTAACCTCAAACTTCTAGGCTCAAGCTATCCTCTTGCCTCAGCCTCCTATGTAGCTGGGACTACAGGCTCCTACCATTACACTCAGCTATTTTTTTTAATTATTTTTAATAGAGACAGGGTCTCACTTTTGCTTAGGCTAGTATCAAATTCCTCAGTTTAAGCAATTCATCTGCCTCAATCTCCCAGAGGGCTAGTATTACAGGCATGAGCCACAGCACCTGGCCAAGAAACAACTTTAAAATAGTAATGAAATAATATAATTTAAGGAAAGTAAAGGAAATAAAGTAGAGCAGGAATAGGAAAAGGTGAGCAATAGCATTTGCCATCATTTTTACCTTTCATACATGTATGCTATAACAAAAGAAGCAGAGGAAGATGAGCATCAGGTAGGAACACTTGTTTTATCAAATTCCATGCAATGGAATCAAGATCTAAAATTCTGGCAGGGTGCTGTGGCTCACATCTATAATCCTAGCACTCGGGGAGGCTGAGGAGAGAGGACTGCTTGAGCTTACAAGCTGAAACCAGTCTGAGAAAGAGGAGACCCCATCTCTACTAAAAATAGAAAAATTAGCCAGGCATGATGGCCCATGCCTATAGTCCCAGATACTTGGGAGACTGAGGCAAGAAGATCTCTTGAGTCCAGAAATTTGAGCCTTCTGTGAGTTATAACACCACAGCACTCTATCCAGGGTGACAGAATGAAACTCTGTTTCAAAAAAAAGAAAAAAAAGAAAAAGAGAAAAAATCTACAATTGCATTCTGTATTTGTAAAACATCCAATAATATTAAAAGCTAATGCCAAAATCACAAAATAGCCCAATAACCTAATTCAACGCTCTCCTGCCAAACATAAATATTATAGCAATTTGGAATATCTATTTTCATAGAAAGAGAAATTAGAAATTAATTATCTAATTTGGTTTACTATAAGAACTGTACTTCTGTTATTTGCCATAGTTAATGATTCACCTTATTGAGTTTAGAACCATGTGATAAGAACTATTATGTGAATCATTGTTTTTGGAAGGATCTACAACCTGATTAAAACCAGTTACATACAGGACTATGTCTTTATTTTTATCTGGAATTAATTATAGGAATTTTTATTGATTTAAAATTGATAAGCTTTCTTCTGAAAAGTAAAGAGGAAATTATGAATAGTACCATAGTCAATTGGTGTGACACTCTTGCCTTTATTTTTCAATGACATAAAATTTAGTTTAATTTTAAATATGCCAATAAAAAAAAAATAACATGGTTGAAGTTTGGCTTTCCTAGACCAATGCACTCTTCCCAATATAGAAGACATTTTAAAATAGAAGTGAGCTTTTGAAGTGAATGTGTATGGGGTTAACAATCTATGGCCCTGAATACTTCTGTCAGCAGAAAAACTGAAAATGTTTGAAGAGAAGGATAATTAATTAAACCTCTGAAAATATTTTACTTTGTGATTTTTCAAAAACTAATCCAATACTTAGACCTATTTTTTAAACTATCCATGTCCATGCTTGCCCCTTGGAATTACCATTTTCTCCAAAATCTTTTCTAAACATACTCTCAGTTCTTAAACCAACTGTTTCAGAGTAACTGGTTTTCTGTGTCCAGTTATCTCATTGTTTGGCAGTGATTTTCCTCAGCTAATTGGAAATATTATCAGTACCACATTGAAAGATAATGAAACCAAACTACCTGCCTAATGACACAATTTGGATCTCGTTAATAGAATGTACAACTCAACGTAATGAAGGCTTTTACCAACGTATGAGGGCCAGATTTTCATCAGAGGCTTTCTCTTTCAGGTCAAAACCTTTTCCAGTCCAGAGACTCAGAAGTGCTCTCACCTTACTGAGTTGTACAGTTGATGCAGACATTGCATCAGGAGATACTGCCTAATTAATCATCAGCCAATATTAACAGAAATTTAACAGGCACTTCCTCCTTATAGCATTCAAATCTTGTATCACATTCTGACTGTATTTCTCCCTTTTAAAATTGTGTTTTCATGATTTTTTAGCATTATTAACCTCTCCCTTTGAGCACTAACAGGCCTCTCAAGAGCAGGGACTTTATTCAACTAGCCTTTAAATCCACTCCAAAAATGGAAGAATCCATCAAAAGTTAATTTAAAGAATGACTGGATGAATGAATGAAACATACTAATCCCTAAAAAGGAAAATGGAAGGGGGGAAATCCCGAAGAACTAGGATAGATTAATCAAGGTTAAATAGGTCTATAAATGAAAGAGACAGTTCTAAATTTTGCCCACCTTGGAAATGAGTGGTCTTTGAACCAAGCAGTTCTGAGATTTAGTGCCACTTGAGGCTATAGGGAGTAACAAGCTTCTAAGTCTACCTTGGTTATATAGGTAAAATGCTAAAAAACTGGACCCCAAATGACAACAGCTGAGATATAATAGAAGATTTTTTTTTGCTTGCATATATGCTCTTAACACAATAGAGGCTCTCCTCAACAATGAGACACAGGGATACAGCTCTGTCTCATGCCCTATTCCCTTGCAGGTTGCCTTGGTGGTAGAGTTGAAGTTACTTCAGGATGAGCCAGAGAAAGGGAGAAAACATGTGTAGGAGTGTTCTTTTAAAAGCTCTGAGCTTGGAGGCACCCATAGCTTCTATTACCCAACATTGCAAGAAATCAGCCATGAGGCCAAATCTAAATGTAAGAGCCTGAGAAACGTAATCCAGCTACATGCCAGCCTGTTACTGTAGAAGGAGGAAAAGGAATTGCAGGGTGGCTAGAACACTGGTCCATAATTAATTTCTTTATTTGTAAAAATAAGAAACATATAGCTCAGACTGGTATCTCTAGAAGTAAATGACAGAAATCAACAAATATATTAGGCACCAAGAGATAACAGAAAATTAAAAATACAAAAATTTAGATGGCTTATGTAGAAGAGTCCTTGATTTTGAGAGGAGATTGATAGGAGACAGTTTATATTCATCTAAGTTGTAAAACTGCATTTTATGTTATTTTATTCTAGATATAATTTTAGAGTCCTAGGTGATCCATAGAGAAACTTCACATATTCTCCCAGCAACCAAATGGTCACAGATACAGTCACACAACACAGCTGTGAACAAAAGAGAACAGATATTAAACAGATATTCAACAGACATGGCAGGAGGAATTTTAAAGCACAATTATTTATTATCTTTTTCCATTTCACTTTCTGAGGGAAATTGATAAAAATTTTTTTACAGTACTTAGCTTATAAGGATAAGGAGATAAGAAAAATAAAAATTCCACATTTTTAGTTACACAGATAATTTCTTCAATAATTAAAAAATACTGAAATATGTTCCAGCTCCATCCAGGTAAACATAAAAGATATAAAATCCCCATCTTCTTATGGCTGAATGGTATTCCATGGTATACACATACCACAATTTGTTAATCCATTCATGGGTCAGTGGGCACTTAGGCTGTTTCCACAACTTGGCAATTATGAATTGGACTGCAATAAACATTCTGGTGCAAATGTCTTTGTTGTAAAATGATTTTTGATCCTCTGGATATATACCTAACAGAGGAATTGCAGGATCAAACAGCAGTTCTACTTTTAGTTTCTTGAGTACTTTCCAAAATTCTTTCCAAAAGAAGAGATCATTCCCATCAGCAGTACAGAAGCGTTCCCTTCTCTCAACATCCATGCCAACATGTGTAGTTATGGGATTTTGTTGTGAGTTAATCTTACTGGAGTTAGATAATATCTCAAAGTGGTTTTGATTTGCATTTCTCTAATTATTAAAGATGATGAGCATTTTTTTCATATATCTATAGCCCATGTGCCTCTGTTATTCAGAGAAACTTCTGTTTAAATCTCTTATCCAATGTACTCAGTACTATTATGAAACCAATATATGAACACCTACACATTCATATGAATGATATAGGTGAAAGGCCTATATGCCTCTAGCCAATAAAGCTGTTTGAGAGAGAGCAGTGAAAACACTTTGTGCAGGCATACTAGTGAAAAACTGAGGCAGAATCCCATATGGTCCAGTTGGTTGCAGGCCTAAAAACCCCCTGACCTAAGGTCAGCCTGGTTAGTTGGGGGTGTAAAACCCCCCTGACTTAAGGCTCACATGGGAAGAGAGGTTGTAAACAAGTTTCTGTATACCCTAGAAATTTCTTTATGCCTTGTTTAAAGATTGAAGTAACTGCCTCCAAATGGCAGGTCAGTAGGACAGATTTTCACACCATCTCTTTTCTGCATAGCCTCAGGCTTCATCAGATAAGAACAAAGAAGTAATGGCTAACAACATGTTCTCCATTAAGTTATGTTAAACTGGGTTATGTTGAAAGGGTTATGTTAAAAGGGGTATGTTGGGTGGATTATCAGATTACTAGGGAGGAGCTACCTAGGAGGTAGTCACAAGATGTTTAAATGGATTAATGAAGTCATTGATGTCCAATGCACATGTGCAGAGGAAAGTCATTGATGTCCAGTGCCCATGTGCAAAGGGATTGTATTGAATATTAATGAGGTCATTGATGTATAGTACACATGTGCAAAATTGGCTATATAAACCAACAGTAAATAAAGAAGCTCACCATTTTCCCTGAGCGAGTGAGTGGTCATCTTTATTTAAAATACAATTTCAATAAGCATGCTTATTCTCCATGACATCACTTTTCCATGAGACCCTAACAGCAATAGAATGATAAAACAAACTATAGTCCAGAAAGAAGGAAGGAAGAGGAGAGAGAGGGGAGAGGAGGTGGGAGACCTCAGGAGGGAGGGAAAAGGAGGGTATTTGGTGCGACCTCACCTAATGTGCACAATGCAATGGTACATTTCAAAACTATTAAGAGTATAAATGTCTTACCACAACAAATAAGTGAGATGATGTTTATGTTAATCGTTTTGATGTAAGCATTCCACATTATATTTCAAATCAGCATATTGGACCCCATAAATTCATTAATGTACACAGTTACTATTTAATAAATAAAATAAAATAAAATAAAACATTCAATTGATAAATTAGTAAATCAAAAATCAAAAACAGAAATATTGGGATATAGATTATTGAGAAGAAAAACACAGCATATCCTAAGAGCAATTAACAGAGAATTAAACCTATTCTGGGGGTGAATAAGGAATGAGTCCCTGGGGTAGGGAACTGTAAAGTGAAGCGGGAAGAAGGAATCTGGTATCCAGGTGGCAATGTGAGGGAGACAAGCACTCCAGGCACAGGAATTGGCATGTACAGGCTTCCATGGCTGGGATAAACATGGCACTGCCCAAACTAACATCAAGCCAGTAGAGCTGACAAATACACAGTGAAAGGAGAATAGTTGGATATGAGATCAGGTAAATCAGATCATAGAGAGACTCAAAATCCACACCAGGCTTTTGGAACTTTATTTGAAAAAGAATGGAATCCATGGACCATTTTAAACAAATGTATAGAAAGATCAGATTTGCATTATAAAAGAGACTCTTCTAGCCATTGGAGAATAAATAAAAAGGAATGCAAAATAGTTCAATAGGACGAATTGAGAAATGTTTAATGAACTTTAGGCAAAAAAATAAAAATATTTGGGATTGGATCAGTGTGATGGAAAGGAAATGAAGGGAAGAAAACTGATTCAAAAATCTCTACAAGGTAGAAGAGACAGGACACGATGACTGAACAAAATGGGCATAAGAAAGAAAGGATAAGGGTGAAAGATTAAAGATTAAAGAAATATCCCTGTGGGTCTGGCTTCAGCAATTAAGTAGATAATTGACTGATACTCCTGCTTTGTGAAGCATAACAAAAGGAATGTCTGAGAGGAAGATGGATGTTTACAGGTAAAGTGTAACATCGCAAACAAATTCTTGCTAGTGGCTTTTTTTCTCTCCTGGTGTAATACCATAGGTTATTCTTAAGTAATTAGAAGACTTTTATTTATAATCCGATAAATGCAAACATACTAGGATTAACTTTATGTATTGTTCAGTTCCAAATAATACTTGGAACAGTACCGAAAAAGTAAATAACTCATTGACTACCTAGTGTATACTTGTGTTTGAGAGAGCTTTCTTTTTTTAATTAATTAATTTTTTTTTACATTCTTTATAGCAACCACTTTAAGAATTGGAGTAAAATTAGTTAGAATGCTAAAATTCTGCAACCGTACAGAATAAGCATATCACTTAATACCTTTAATCTTCATCTTCCTTGTCTATAAAGGGATGATTATAATCACTCCTACTTAATGGATTTGTAATTAGAATCGGATAAAATAATCTGAATTCTATTGCATTGCAAACATTCAATAAATTAGCTAGTATGACGATAATTATTGATAAAAATACTTTCAATCAAATTCAGAAATATTATCTATCTTTACACTAAAATGTTCACTTTTTAAATTTTATTATTCATAGCTAATATATTTTACCTAATCATAATACTTTATCTTTTCACAGCAATTTCATCTTTCAAAGTAATTTCTTATGCATTGGTTCATTTGTACCTCACCATAACTATGAAAGATAACCATGGCAGATATTAGCAGTCATATTAGTTAATAAGAAAATAGCCTGAACATGAACTTCATAGATTATACAGCTAGTGTGTAGAAAAGCCAGAACTATAAACCAAGCCTTCTGATCTTTAGACTAATAGCAAAAATAGGACCCTCTGTAGAGATTGCTGAGGGAAAAAAATTGCCTTGTGTGGAGAGAAAAATTATTTGTTCAGACAGATTACACATTTATTCCTCATCTTCCTATAGTTTACTGCTTACCTTTACATTTCAAAAGAAGAGTCTGCAGTGTAATTATGTGAACTATATTATGCCAATTTTGGAAAATGCCTTAAATTTTGCTTCAGAATTTATGATCTCATGTAAATACAGATCTTGTCAGAGAGCTGTTGACGAAAGCTCATTTGAGAAGGAAAGAAATGTTATCAATACTTGTATAATAATGGTCTCCACTGAGTAGTGGAACCAGACCACCTGGGGTTGGGGACCCAGGAAACCCAAACCCCAACAAAGCATCTTCAGTTAAAGGGAAGTAGGTGTGGAAATCTGACATTTTTTTCATGCATAGATTGTATTTCACAAAGTTTGTTTGCAAGACCTCAGAAAAAAGGCATTCATGTTGAGTTCATGCCAGAAAAAATGGAATAAAAATTGTGAAATGTTATTTGGAGTATTGTAGCCAGAGAAAACTCAGAATTCAGCCAGATAATTGTAGGCAAATAATAAAAACTCCTTGTCCAATGCGACAAAGATGAAACCTAATAAAAAGCCTTTTCTCTGTCTAGTTTGCCATTTGTACTAAAGACAAACCATAGTAGAACAAATTTATTTGCAAAATAAATTTTAATCTTATTGCACTTAGTCTGGTTATTTGCGTAAAATGAAGAATAATCAGGTTAGACTTAAAAGTCTCTTGAGTCAAACCAAGAATTTAACTGAACCTATATGAATTGGATAAATTCCTCTTTGTTTGAGGTCCCAGAGTTACTTATGGTTCCTGGACCTGTCAGAGTCCATGACATTTGTTACTTATCACAAATCAGGAAATGTTAGAGATGAGGCAAATACACATAGATCCCAATTTTTATCAGTATATCTGAATGTATTTAACTTTATATATCATATCAAAATAAGATGCCAAAATGTATAAACTTAAAATTTATATAATTAATGTTTTAGTATTTTACTTACAAATGACCCAGATATTTTAATATTTTTCTTTAATTTAACATAACATGACACAAGTTTTAAATTACTGAGAAGAATTTTGCAACTACTACATCCCCACTCCTCCCAGGTGTCAAGTAACCTTGTGACCTCCAAAATGGCTATGGAAGACAGAGCCTGTCCTCAATTTCCATACCAGTTGTAGAGCTCAGGACAGAAGACAGGATGCCAACTCCTCCCAGAAGTTCCAGGAGGCAAAGCTAGGGCAGGGATGAAGGGGCCATAGTAGTCTTGGCTGTGCCTGGTAGCAGCTAGTCTAAGCAATAAGACCATAACTCCAGACCTTGTCATGACCACCAATCCAGACCCCGGAATTCAGAGGCAACAAACCCAAAACACAAGCATACAGCCTAATCTAGCAAAATATTTAAAATATTACAGAAGGAGACTTGTAAGACCTTAAAACATCTAGACTTTAATAACAACTTTAAAATTAGTTTTATAATATTTACCAATGATTACTAATAGTCACATGAACTAAAAAGCTTATTTTAGCTTCTATTGTCATGATTAAAATATCTAAGTCCTTACTTTTAAGCCATTAATTAGAGACCCAGAGCAACTGCTACCCTGGGAGAGGATGGGATGCTTTATTGGTCTGGAAAATCTCCGGCCAGGCATCATAGGGTTTGGGAAGCGACCTGGAGTAACCCAAGGGTAATTATGTCATTAGCTTAAACCCAGACTGAGGTTCACCTCCCCACGTGGACTTGCAGAGAGTTAGCTTGTATATGCAGATGGAATTTTGGGGACACTTGCTGATCACTGGGTAATACCCAATGAGCAAGTCAGTGGGTCAGTTAGTTGGTTGGTCCATTGATCAGTCAGTGGGTCAATCAGTTGGTCAGTCAGTCAGTCAGTCAGTCAGTCAGTCAGTTGATCAGCTGGTCTATTAGTCGGTTAATCAGTTGGTTGATCAGTTGGTTGGTCAGTCAAATTGGTCAGTAGGTTGGTCAGTCAGTTCATTGGTTAGTCCATCAGACAGTTAGTTGGTTAGAGTTCATCAATCAGCTGGTCAGTCAGTAGATTAATCAGTTGGTCAATTGGTCGGTCAGTTGGTCAGTCAGTTGGCCAATTGGTCAGTTGGTCGGTTTGTTGGTCTGTCTCTCTCTGCTCACAGAGAGAGAACCATTTGAATGAATTTTGAATATTCATTCAGTATGAGGAAAGAAACAGAGTTTAGGGAAAGATAAGCAGTTTAAATTTAGACACATATTTCCAACTTCCAGATGATGACAGGTCATTGGCTGTACAGATCTGCAGTTCCAAAATTAAAGATTTGTAAAGCATTTGTGAATAAGTGGTAATCAATGTGAACTCCTAGGAAGAAGAAAATGGCTAGTGCTAGAGATGGGTCCCACATAAGAGAAAAAAACTCTCTTTTTTTATTTTTTTATTTTTTGACACCACCAATAATGTTGCTGATCCTTAAAAAAATCTTACAAATACCATGTCAGGAAATAGAAATTTTGAAGTGCTAAAATGAAAAAATAGATTTTCTGCATGTGCTGAAATTGAGAAAAAGAAGTGACATGTTTCATCTTTGCTGCAATGGTTAAAGGAGGAACATGAAGTTTAAAAGAGCTGGCCTTCATCTGAGAATGTCACTGCAAACACAATAAGTGAAAATGAGACTCCTTATATACTTTCATTGAAAATTTGAAAAAAAAAAAAAAAAGAAAAGAACAGAAAAATAAGTTATTATATGAATGAATGTACTCCTAGTTCTTTAGGGCTTCTAAAATTTTGATATGCCTTCTTTCCTGTCTTTATGATAATTCTCATCAGAAATGTATCTTACAATAAGTTAACATGATTCTTGAAGCTTCACTTAGAGGCATTCAGCTTGAGTAGCTTTTTTCATAATTGTTCATGGAGACAATTTCCCTGATTATTTTATGAGGGTTTTTAAACTATGCCAGAAGGACAGAAATAAAATAGAATCTATAATTCTCATTCTCATGTTATTTTAAAGCAAAGCAGTGAAAATGCCATTGTAAGGACAACAAACAAGAAGTAAAAATATTAGAATTTTTTAACTGGCCTAAATGTATCATGCTTCAAAATACACCTGTTTTACTAGGTTAATCTAGGAAGCATAATTCAATAAAACATGTCATATCTATATGAGCATAATCCCAAAGGATATTTAATCCTGGTCCCCACAGCATTAAAGCAAAAAAAGAATCTTAAATGAACCAACAGAAGCACTCGTGAACATACTATTTTTTTTGTTTGACCTTTTATAAGTACATGAGCCGCAGGCATACAGTCTCACTGGATCTAGAAACCATTCTGAACTGCTGCCAGAAAAGAAGTCCAAAGATAAATGAAAGAAACAACACATCATCTTGCATCAGCTCACTATTTTTTCTTCACTGAGCTCTCTGCTCCTTTCTCCCAAAGAATAATGTATCAGGGTCTGATGGTTAGCATAAGAAATCATGTTCTTTTTCTCTACAGATGGCTCATTACATTAGTGTACATATCATTTCCATGAAGCAGAGAAGGAAGAAAGGTGATAATGGATTATAAGAAAAAGAACTATAAACCAAATGTATTCCTTAAGTTCCACATCTCTGTGTGAATCAAGAGAAAGTGGATGGCAGTCTGTCCAATGTGGTTATAATGGGTTGAAATTAGGAATACATAATGTTATGGATTACTCCAGACTCTAAAGAAACTACTATTCAAGGAAAGTTGGCAGCATGAATTAAAGTTTGCATGAAAGATACGGCATATGAAAGCTAGAAATATTGATAATAATTTTAATAATTGAATGCCTGAAAATTAATCTCTTCAAAGGGCCATCATAGTAATAGTAGTGCTACCCGTAACTCTGAGAATTACTGACAACTTAATATGCATCAGGTACTATTGAAAACACTTTCCATGTATTATGCCATTTGACCCATAAAACATCATAACAAATACCTGGCTCCAGTGAGAATGACTCGTATCAAAAAGTCCCATGACAACAGGTGCTGGGAATGCAGGATGCAAAAAGAAAAGAGCTCTCATACCCTGTTGGTGGGTCTGCAAACAAGTCCATTCTGTATGGAAAGTAGTATGGACATATCTCGAAGACTAAAAGTAGACCTATCCTTTGACCCAGCAATCTCACTGCTAGGTATTTCCCCAGGGGAAAAAGGCATTTTCTACAAAAGACACTTGCACTTGAATGTCTATAGCAGTATAAGTCACAATCACAAAGATGTGGAAACAACCCAAGTGCCCATCAAAACATGAATGGATTAATACAACGTGGTATACAGATACTGTGGATTACTACTCAGCCATAAAAAGTAATCTAGTATCTTTTGTAACAACCGGGATGGAACAAGAAACCATTCTCCTGAGTGAAATATCACAAGAATAAAAAAACAACCACAACATGCGCTAAATACTAAATTGGAACTAGTTGATTACCACTTATGTGTACACAGGGAAACAAAACTCAGTGGAATTCATGTAGGTGGGAGCATGGAGGAGGGGATGCATAAATTCACACCTAATGGGTATAATCTACACTTTCTGAGGGAAGGGTACACTCCAAGTTTGACTTAAAACATACAAAGGCAAATTATGTAACCAAAATGTTTATACCCTTATAATATTCTGAAATAAAAGAAAAGAAATAGATAATTTAACCATCTTATTTTATAAATTAAAAAAGGCACAAAAATATTAAATAATTTTCCAAGATCATACAGTTAAATATTAAAGGAACTACTCAGTGAAATAGAATATTTTTGAGAAAATAAAGGAAATCCTCTATTTCAGATATAGGGCAGAAAACACTTAGAAATTACCTACAAACTGTAGCAAACATCATTTTGAAGACATAGCTAAATTCATAAGAAACCCCAGAGGAAAAATAAAGGAGGAACTGAAAACATGAATTGTGAATTTCCTCTAAAACCCTGGCACATTTAAGATGATTTACTGGTATTAGTAAAATAGTCTCTGGTTTTCATTCCATTTATGGGACAAGTAGTAAGACCTTGTAGAGTGTTAGAAATGAATTAATCATGGCTATTGGCTGTCTTAGAGGTCTATAGCCTTACTAAAGCCACAGGCAAGAAAAGTACTATCAGAAAAGGGTGAAAATGTGAAAATTTTAGCTTTTATATGGAATCTAGATGGAAAAAAAAAATCCCTGGAAGTATCTTCCAGTCACATCTAAGCTGAGAAGTCTAATTTATACTCTCTTTATTGTCCAAGAGAAAATTAACTTAAAGGGGAAGCCTACTGAAGAATCAACGACACAAAAAATCCAAAAACTCCCAGGATACTTAAAAGAAAAAGATATCCATGGTATAAAACTCATGAATTGCTTATTTCTGGAATTTCTCATTCAATATTTTTGGAACATAGTTTGATCTCAGGTAATTAAAACCATTAAAGGTGAAATTGCAGATAAGGAGTGACTTCTGCATATCATCTTTCTGTATATTCTTTAAAGTAAACATATACATTATAAATGTATATTATTCATACATAGTATATGTTATCTACATGAAAAACCTCACACACACACACACACACACACACAAAAGGTGATCTGAATACAATTTTCATACCAAAACAGATGTCAAATTTATTAATGCAAATGAGTTTACTGAAGGAGAAATAGGTAAATGCCAGATTAAAAAAAAATGAAATATATACTCATAAGATCAGTGTAATTAGTGGCAATTACTCCCCATATTTTTCTTTTCCTACACCTTTTAACGCTATGGAGACATTAACATATTTCCTCTTAGTATTTGTTCCTGCATCATGAGTGAGCAGTACAGTCTCTATTTAAGGTGATAAAGTTCTTCAGAAAAACTTTCATACTCACTGTCCATTACAGGGTGGCCAGGCCCCCTGTCATCTCGTTTGATGTTTCCTCATTACAGTTCTTTCTCTTTTCATGGGAATATCAACATGACCTTGCTCTGTTACCTGGTTGCTACATGTTGCCAGATTTCAATACTATTGTTTCACATAAAGACAATAGCTATTTATGATACTGGCTTCAATGGTTTACAAAGCAAATTCTTCAAGTCCACTCCTAATTCACATACTTTCAAATGCCTCTTAATTGTGTTGATTGCAGTTATAGAATATTCTCAGTGTTTTAAGTATATTATATTGGCAAAAAGTGACTATAATCAGTACGTATGGAAAAATAGAGAAATAATTGTTTGGGAGGGAATTACTTATAGTAAGGAGAAAATATAAGAGGTACCTGGAATTAAAAATTTGCTGGATCATAAGGATATGGAGCATCTTTCCATGTATGTCTGTGTAAATATGTGTATGTGGGTATATACACACCACAGTTTTAGAAACTGCCTAACCTAAAAGTTACCTACATTCTCATTTCTCAGGAGAATACTTTAACCTTTCTGAGAATGTCAGTTAAATATTACGGAGAGGAGAAGTTCCTTGAAGTGCACCATTATACTCTCCTAAGAAAGTACAGTGAGAGAATGTAACTTTGGTTCATAAATTCACAATAACTCCATACACAAAAATTATTGCCCAAATATAGATCATTAGAAGCCTTGGTTTCAATTGAGATTTCAAAAAATTTTACTCATTCCCTCCACTTTTCATTAATTTACTTAATCATGTATTTGTCCACTTTATAAACCACCATTAAGTATTCATTATAGTCCAGAAACTGTGCTAAATTTGCAAACTATTGAAAAAAAAAACATTTAAAACATGACTTCAATTTTTGAGAAAGTCACAAAGAGAACCTCTCTATGTAAGCAAAAGACAGTGAATAATAGAATCCTATTTCGCCACAGATTTCTTTCTTTGTAATCAGTAAGCATCTTTCTACTAGAATATTAGCTTCATTAGAAATGTTATCTGTCCCTAGCATCTAGAACAGTGCCTGGAACATACTACCATTCATTAAAATTTGCTTGTTTGAATGATGAATGATCAAATTGTATTCTAAATGATTTTTTAAACTAAATCATATCTGTTTACATTAATGCAATCATGGGGTACAATGTGCTGGTTTTATACACAATTTGAAATATTTTCATCAAACTGGTTAACATAGCCTTCACAGCATTTTCTTAGTTATTTATTGTGTTAAGACATTTATATTCTACACTTAGTAAATTTCACATGTACACTTGTAAGATGCACCATAGGTGTGGTCCCCTCAATTACTCTCCCTCCACTCATTCTCCCCCTCCCTTCCACTCCCTCTCCCCTTTCCCCTTCTTCTTGGGCTATAATTGGGTTATAGCTCTCATATGAATGCCCATCAACCCATGAATGGATTAATAAATAGTGGTATATGTACAGCATGGAATATTATGCAGCCTATTCTAAATTTTTTGCTGTATCATGATGAAACAAAATCTTCAACATAAGTTGAATTAGGACATAAGTCTTTCTGCTTCTTGGATGTACTTACTTAGAAAGTAAACTGAGTGTAATTTCATATGTTATTACATAGTCTAATACATTGGCTATTTGAGAATATAAGAATTTATCATAAAAATAAATTTTAACAAAGTTGGAAAAAATACCTGGAGTTAGCTCTTCAAGGTCTGGATTGACCAACACACATATGGTAAATATAGAACTCTTTTGAAGAAAGCTCTCTATACTTCTAACTTAAAGAAAAATAGATAGTGGGGTTCATGTAATAAATAAATTTTAACAATTTTCTTCAATTATTCTTATTCCCTGTAAGATGTTTTACAAAATGTCATTTAGTACACAATAAAAAATTTCAACAAAAGTGTGATATTATGTACAGTCTAAGAAAAGATGGCAGTGTTTAAATTATTTTTTACAAGAGTTGCAAATGACCTTAGGTCATTTGTCTCTTTTATCTCAAACAGTTTTTGTAAAATTCATGAGTAATTGCTTTCAATTTAACAAAATATCTCAAAAATGCATATAAGAAAAATCTGTTTATCATATGCTATAGTTCTGATGTTTAAGCCTATGAACATATTTAAAATATAATTTTCTAAGCCTGAAGGATATAAAAATAATTTATTGACTCTCTGCAGTTATCTCACACTATAAAAATGTAAAACAGTATTTTCCTCTGGCCATGCAGTGTTAGAGAGTTGAGAATACTAAATATGCAATGTCAAATATGCCAGAATTCCTGCAAGTGAAAAGTGAGTAACTGTGGATTACAGAAAAAGAGAGTATAAAGGATAAATAGTCCTAGCCAACAAACATTTCAGAATTTAAAACAAATTCTTCACGTTTAAATCAAAGGAAGTAAGTAGCATAATACTAGCCATAAAATAGCATAAATAATCTCCTGATTATATAGAAATGTGCTTTTATTTAGATTATATGTAGACACAATAAATATTTATCTGACACCTATATTCTGGTGTATACCATACAGTGCTCCTCATGAAAATGTTATATAATCCCCATAACAACCATATTAAATAATATTAAAGGAAATAATGCATATAAAATGCTTAAAGAATGCCAAGCACATAGTGTTGTATAAATTTTAGATGTTATTGTTTTTATTTTTATGTTAGCATGCATTTCATAAAGGATTCTAAGGATAAATTGAGGTAATCTCTTTATATCATTTAGCCAGGTGTCCAATGCATATAGTAAATTTTCATTAAGTTTAGCCTTATTATTGCAATTATTATTATTATCATTGTTATTTTCATTTTAAAGATGACATTGAGGCAGAGTCTTGCTGAAAGTGGCACAAGAATTAAACTGAAGATTCAACATCAAAACTTCTATCACCTGATGTCTAGTCTGGTTATCATTATTCTTTAACAATTTCTTCTAACACATCTATTATTTTATTTGCTTTGAACATAAAGGAAAATTTGGAGTTTACACTTACTCTTCTAGAAAGTGAAGTGTAAACCCTAAATGTCTATGCTTAATGCATTCAGGTCATCATTCAAAAAATATTTTGCTGTCTATTTGATTCCAGATACTGTGCTAGATGCAGAACTCAAATGGTGAGCAAAAACAGAACAAAGCAATAACCTGAACAGAGTCACTCCCCTATTGAACCTCACCAACTCACAGAGAGAAAGTGTTTCTCAAACATTTAAATGACATAAATGTTGATTTACAATAGCCATCAAAGTTATGACTGATGTGTGTATGGTAGTATAGAAATAGGAAAAATTAATCAATAGGAAAAATTAACCTAGTTAAACAAGTCTCTGAAGACGTGAATACTGGGTGAGGAATTGACGACAAGCAGTTCGCTGAGCTCAGCTGGGGTAGAGGAGGAGAAGTACAGTAGACAGAAGGAATGCCCTACAGAAGAAGGAAACTTGGACTTAAAAAATATTAAGATTTTAAAGGGCTAGTGTAGCTAAACAAAATAGAATGGAACAAAGTGTGATTCTAAAATATTTGGAGAAGTACTTAAATGACATACCATACAAGACAGAATAGAAAACGTCAAGTATTTTGTTCTTCACTCTAAAAGTTATGAAAAGTTCAACATACATAAATCCTTAAATGTAATTCACTACATAAATACAACCAAAAGCAGAAACCATATGATCTTCTCAGTAGATGCAGAAAATGCATTCAAAAATCAGCATCCTTTTCTGAGAAGAACACTTAAGAAAGCAGGCATAGATAGGACATTTCTCAAACTGCTAGAGGCCACCTACAAGAAACCCACAACCAATATTATACTAAATGAAGTAAAAGTGAACACATTTCCACTTAGAACTGGAACCAGACAAGGGTTCCCACTATCACCACTACTGTTCAACATAGTGCTGGAAGTATTAGTCAACACAATCAGGCAAGAGAAAGTTATCAAAGGTATTCAAATGGGAATAGAGGATGTCAAACTCTCACTATTTGCTGATGATATAATCTTATACTCAGAAAACCCTAGGGACTCAACCACAAACCTCCTGGAAGTGATCAAGGAATACGGTAATGTCTCAGATACACAAAATCAATGCCACAAGTCAGTAGCCTTCAAATACTCCAAAAAAGTCAAGCTGAGAATCAAATCAAATACCTTTCACAGTAGCTTCAAAGAAAATGAAATATCTTGGAATATATTTAAAAAGGGATGCAAAGGATATCTACAGATAGAACTATAAAACAGAAAAGAAATAACAGAAGACATTAACAAATGGTAGAGCATACCACTCATGGCTGGAAAGAATCAATACTGTAAAGATATCCATACTACCCAAAGCGATCTACAGATTTAATGCAATCCCCATCAAAGCACCAACATCATACTGTGAAGACTTGAAGAAATAGTACTTTGCTTTGTGTGGAAGCAGGAAAAAACCCAACTAGCCAATGCAATTCTAAGAAATGAAAAGAAAGCTGTAGTCATCATGTCACCAGACTTCAGGTTATACTACAAGTCTACAGTGATCAAAACAGCATGGTACTGGCACAAAAGTCGATATGTAGATCTATGGAATAGAATAGAGAACCTAGAGGTGAACCCAGCCATGTATCACCATCTGATCTTCAATAAACCAAGCAAAAGAATGCACTGGGGAAAAGCCTCCCTATTTAATAAATGATACTGAGAAAACTGGTTAGCCACATGTAGAAAACTATAACTGGACCCACACCTCTTGCTACTTACAAAAACTGACTCTCGCTGTATAAAAGATTTAAATTTAAGACACAAGTGCAGAAAAGGGAACCCTTGTGTACTGTTGGCAGAAATGTAAATTGGCATAGGAATTATGAAAAAAAATATTGGGGTTCCTCAAAAAATAAAAATATAGCCCCCAGTTGAGCACTGTGGCTCACTCCTATAGTCCTAACAATTTGGGAGCCATGGGTGGGAAAATTACTTGAGGCCACAAGATCACAAGGCCAGAGTGGGCAACATAGGGAGACCTCTTTGCCATAAAAAATAAAAATGTTAGTTGGGTGTGGTGATGTGCTCTTATAGTTCTACCTAGGTTAGGAAGATCACTTGTGGGTAAGAGTGTAAACTTACACTAAGCTATGATAAAGCCACTGAACTTCCAGCTTGAACAACAGAGAAAGACTATCTTAAAAAAAAAAATAAAGTAGAAAATAGAATTACCATATGATCCAGCAATTCCACTTCTGGGTATATAACAAACCAAAATAAATGAAATCAGTATGTCTGAAGGATATCTACACACATGTCACTATAGCATTTAGCCAAAGTATGGAATCAACTCAAGTGTTCAACATTAAATCAATGAATGAGGAAAATGTGGTGTATTTATATATATATATATATATAATATATATATAAAAAATGGAAATCTATTTAGCCTCCAAAAAGAAGGAAATCCTGTTGTTTGGGCAACATGGATAAACCTGGAGGATGTTATGCTAAATGAAATAAACCGGGCACAGAAGATAAATACAGTCTGATCTCATGTGTGGATTCTAAAAAAGTGGAACTAACAGAGAAGAAAGTAGGATGGTGCTTGCTAGGTGCTGGTGAGGGGAGTGGTGGGAAATGTGGAATGTTGGTCAGAGAATACAGATTTTCCTTTACAAGATAAATTCATCTTGGACCTAATGTATTGCATGGTGACACAACTATTCTGGATTGTTCACCTAAAATTTCCCCAAAGAGCAGAGCTGAAGTTTCCCCCACACCCCCATACACACACTTGTAATTAAGTTTGGTGATGGATATGTTTGATTGGATTGAAGTAATCATTTCATAAGGTTTATCAAATCATCACATGGTACAAATTGAATATGGACTATTTTTATTTGTCAATTATTCCTCCATAATACTAAGGGAAAATACCATTAGAGGGGGAAAAAGGTTAAAACAAATTAATTTAGGAAAGTAATTATAGATTGTTTTAAGATGATGTGACCCACACTTTTAACTTCCATTCTTTGTAGATTTGACTCCCACATTAAGTGAAAAGCTGGTTTAATGTACCTTTTATCCCATTTTAGTTTTCAATACTATTTCAATATTAGTAACTAATATTTTGAGTACCTATGATGGGCCAGACTCTAGCTAAACACACACACACACACACATGAAATATATAATTTCAATTCTCATACAGCATTGAGCTATAGAATTAATCTGTATCACAGATGACCAAACTGTGATAGTTAGGGGCTGAGAAAAATAAGGAAAATGGCCAAGGCCTTGTATTATGTAAATGGAATTTTCTACAGAGCTGAATTTAACCTCAACCTCTGTCTTATTTCAATGCTTCTTCTACAATGTCTGTTAGGACAATTAGACCTATACTATAATGCCCTAGTATATCTGATGAATTGTTATATACATAGCAACACTGCTTGCATGATTTCTGAGAACAATTTTTGATGTTATGTCATCTATATTGAAAATCTGCACCTGAAGGCCCACATTCGACTTGGCCCAAGGAAACATGCTCTGTGCCCCCCTTAGAACATCTTTCTTGGCCAATGTATGAAAAGCACAGCTCACTCCATCATCCTGCCAGCTCCCCCACCCCCTCGCCTACTCTGTTACCCTTAAAACCTGACCCCACATCTGTCATGGGGGCTGATGTCTTTTCCACACAGCCCTTCCCATATGAAAGCTTTACACTAATCAGGGCTACTGCTTGACTAAATTTAGCCTCCCTGGGATTCTTTGCAACCGACTCAAACACACTAATGGTGTACATCTAGTGCTCTGGCTTATGGTACAGGATTGAACTAAGATGGAGATGGGGGTAAAAGAGAAAAAGAGCAAAACAAAAAGAAAGATATAAAATGTAAGTAGAATGCACATTATTTACTCCACCCTCACCCCAGGATGCCTGCATTCATTTGAAGTTTTCACAAACTCGGCCCCAGGAGGTCATTGGATATGTATGAAAATAAAATATATTCCAAAAATATTTCTTCACTGGGTTTCCTGGTGGGCAAAGAATGAACTGCTACACCTGAATCTATGAATCAAAACCAGCCATAACTTTGCAACATTCATATATAACAAGACTTTCTGAGGAGGGTCAAGATGGCTGACTGGAGCCAGCTTTTGACAGAAGCTCCTGTCCAGAGGGAATGATAATGACCAGAAAGCACCCAATAAAGCTGGAGATTGGGAGCCAGAAGAGTGATAACTGCACGTCACATCTGCTGAGGCAAGCTGCAACTCTAAGAAAGCAAATTTCAGATACAAAACTCATCCCAAAGGAAAAGTGTCTGTCCCCTCCTTCAAGACAGTTTTTTTTTTTTTTCCTCACTGTACGTTTTCTACAGGCGAGCAATGAACTGAGGACCTCTTGTCTCACCCTACAGGAGAGAGTTGCAGGAAGTGGGGGCTACTTCTCCAGAGGGACCCTGCTATGACTCTGAGCACCCTTGTGCCAGGCATGAAAGTTGAACTAACATTTTCCCTGCCATTTTGAACTTCCAGTCCACCCTTCCCCACTTGCCTAACGATCAAGAAGCCTAAACTCTGCAGAGACCAGAATGTCTACAGTTCATTACCAGGTTCAGGCACTGCAAGGGCCATGGTAGAAAAGTTGGACTGTAACAGTCAGCCCAGCAGTAATGCAGACAAAGGAGGGGCTTGGCTCTGTAAAAGTGCAAACCAGCTGCAGGAGGCTTGTAAGCTGTGCACCCTACCCTACTGGAACCAAAGCCCCATGCCCTTCCCTGCCAGAATCGCTCACTGAACATTCTACACCACCAGAGCTACATCCCCACTATCCGCCCTTCTGAAGCTGCCACACCCTGCTTAACCCTGCAAAAGCTTTGCATTGCTGTCCCGCCTTGAAGAGCTGCTGGGCGCCCCTCCCCACCAGAACTACTGCAGCAGCATCCCACCCTGCTGCTGGAACTGTGAGCCCATGCTCCTAGAGCCACTGCTACAACCACCTCCCTGGCCATTGGAGCCACTTGGGAACTGTGCAAGGACACCTCCCACAAGACTCAGCAACAGTAGAGTGACCCTGCTAGGGTCTAATCTTGGAGAGACACCTCCCCAACTCTGAGGACTATCAGAAGAAGCCAGACCTCACCCTATAGGGATACTAGTGTTGCAGAGCAACTAGGGCAAAGGCACGGTGGCTGAGGGAGAAAATCATTTACTAACTTGTTATCTATCATCAGGTTTGGACCAAGCTCAGGTGGAACACTTCCCAGTTGTCATTGAATACCTGAGGCAGGCAGCCCTCAGCTCCCCCAGAATCTCTGCCATACTGCAAAGGCAGTCTTAAGAGGGAAATTTGTAGCACTGCAAGCCTTCCTCAAAAGAACAGAAAGAGAAAAAGTCAACAACTTAATGGGACATCTCAAACAACTGGAAAAGGAAGAACATTCCAACCCTAAACCCAACAGAAGAAAACAAATAACTAAAATTAGAGTAGAATTAAATGAATTGAAAATAAACAAAAAAAATAAACAACAGATCAATAAATCAAAAAGTTGTTTTTTTGAAAAGGTCAAAAAAATAGATAAACTTTTGGCTAACCTAGCCAGAAATAAAAGAGTAAAATTTCTAATTTCATCAGTGAGAAATGATAAAGGCCAAATAACAAAAGACTCCTCAGAAATTCAAAAAAAATCCTTAATGAATATTACAAAAAACTATATTCTCAAAAGTATGAAAATCTGAAGGAAATTGACCAATACTTAGAAACACGCCACCTTCCTAGACTTAGCCAGAAAGAAGTGGAAATGTTGAACAAGCCTATATTGAGTTCTGAAATAGCATCAACTGTAAAAAATCTCCCCAAAAAGAAAAGCCTGGGACCAGATAGCTTCACATCAGAATTCTACCAAACCTTCAAAGAGGAACTAGTACCTATAGTACTTAACGTTTTCCAAAACATATAAAAAGAAGGAATATTTCCCAACACATTCTATGAAGTAAATATCACCCTGATCCCCAAACCAGGAAAAGACCCAACAAGAAAAGAAAATTATAGACCAATATCTCTAATGAATACTGATGCAAAAATATTCAATAAGATCCTAGCAAACAGAATCTAGCAACAACTCAGACAAATTATACACCATGACCAGGTGGGTTTCATCCCCAAGAATGGTTCAATATACATAAATATATAAATATAATAAATCACATAAACAAAATAAAAACAAAGACCATATGATTCTCTCAACTGATGCAGAAAAACTTTTTGGTAATATCCAGCATCCTTTCTTGATCAGAATGCTTAAGAAAATAGGTATAGAAGGAACATTTCTTAAACTGATAGAGGCCATCAACAACAAACCCACAACCAATATCCTATTGAATAGAGTTAAATTGTAATAATTTCCACTCAGATCAGAAACCAGGCAAGGTTGCCATTGTTTCCACTGCTTTTTAACATTGTAATGGAAGTCTTAGCCACCACAATCAGGCAAGAGAAGGCAATCAAGGATATCCAAATAGGATCAGAGGAGATCAAACTGTCACTCTTGGCAGATGATGATTGTATATGTGGAAAATCCCAGAGACTCAACTACAAAACTTCTAGAAGTGATCAAGAAATACAGCAGCATCTCAGGATACAAAATCAATACTCACAAATCGGTTGCCTTTATATATACCAACAATAGTCAAGGTGAAAAAGCAATCAAGGACTCTATTCCTTTTACAATAGTGCCAGAGAAAATGAAATATCTGGGAGTGTACCTAACAAAAGATGTGAAAGATCTCTATAAAGAGAACTATGAAACTCTGAGAAAAGAAATAGCTGAAGATGTTAACAAATGGAAAAATATACCATGCTAATGACTGGGAAAAATGAACATTATTAAAATGTCTATACTACCCAAAGCAATCTACAGATTTAATGCAAACCCTATTAAAGCACCTCTGTCATACTTTAAAGATCTGAAAAATTAGTATTTCATTTTATATGGAAACAGAAAAAACCTCAAATAGCCAAGACATTATTCAGGAATAAAAACAAATCAGGAGGAATCACTCTACCAGATTTCAGACTATACTATAAATCTATAATGATCAAAACAGCATGGTACTGGCACAAAAATAGAGACATTGATGTATGGAACAGAATTTAAAACCAAGAGGTGAACCTAGACACTTGTCATCATTTGAGCTTTGATAAGCCTATCAAAAATATAAATTGGGGGAAAGATTCCCTATTTAACAAATGATGCTGGGTGAATTGGCTGGCGATTTGTAGAAGACTGAAACTGGACCCTCACCTTTGTCCTCTAACAGAAATTGACTCTCATTGGTTAAAGGACTTAAACTTAAGACATGAAACTATAAAAATTCTTTGAGAGAGTGCAGAGGAAACAGTTGAAAGAATTGGCCTGGGAGAATACTTTATGAGGAAGACCCTGTGGGCAATTGAAGCAATATCAAAAATACATTACTAGGATCTGATCAAACTAAAAATCTTCTGCACTGCCAAGAACACAGTAAGTAAAGCAAGTAAACAGCCCTCAAAATGGGGGAGGATTTTTTTCAGGTTATATTTCCAATAAAGGTCTAATAACCAGAATCCAAAAGAACTCAAACTTATTAATAAGAAAAGAACAAGTGATCCTATTTCATTGTGTGCAAGAGACTTGAAGCTCTGAAGAAGACAGGTGCACAGTCTATAGACACTTGAAAAAATGCTCATCATCTTTAATCATCAGAGAAATGCAAACCAAAACCACTTTGAAATATCATCTAACTCCAATAAAAGTAGCCCACATCACAAAATCCTAAAACTACAGATGTTGACATGGATGTGGAGAAAAGGGAACACTTCTGCACTGCTGGTGGGATTGCAAGCTAGTACATTCCTTTTGGAAAAAAGTTTGGAGAACACTCAGTGATCTAAATGTAGACCTGCCATTTGATCTACAATTCCTCTACTAGGTGTATATCCAAAAGACAAAAAAATCACTTGGTAACAAAGATATTTGTACCACACTGTTCGTTGTACCTCAATTCATAATAGCCAAGTCATGGAAGAAGCCCAAGTGCCCATTGACCCATGAATGGATTAATAAATTATGGTATATGTATACCATGGAATACTATGCAGCATTTTTAAATGATAAAGACTTTGCCTCATTTATGTATACATGGATGAAGCTGGAAAACATTCTTCTTAGTAAAGTATCTCAGGAATGGAAAAAAAAATATCCAATGTACTTGGTACTACTATGAAACCAATTTATAATCACTGACACTTTCATATGAAAGATAAATCACAACTGTAGCCCAGGATGAAGGAGGGAAGGAGAGGGGGAAAGGAGGAAAGGAAGGGAGGGCGGTGGTTCGATAGAGGGAGGGTGAAAGGTGGGACCACACCTATGGAGCATATTGCAAAAGTATATGTCAAATCTACCAAGTATAGAACACAAATGTCTTAACACTGTGATTAAGTAAATGAGGTGAAAGCTATGTTAATTAGTAGGATGTAAGCACTTCAACTTATACAAATAATCAACACATTGAATCCCACAAAGGCATAAATGTATTCATGATCTATGTATATATGACTTAATAAAAAAAAATACTTCCCAGTCTGAAGAAATTGTTTAGTACATATAATGAGAAATTTGATAGCAACTTATTCAGGAAACTTCAAAGTAACTTTATCTCAGGAGAACAAGTAACTGAAATCAGTTCTATCTTAACAAGACCTCATTTCTAATGGAAACAGAAATCTTCAGCTACCTGATCTAAATTCCATTATGTAGAACAAGTATAAGGACTTTTCAAGGATTAGAGATTAGGAAAATTACCACTGCAGAAACTGTCCAATAATATGAAAATGCAGTGCCACAGGGAAAACTTCATACTTTGCAGAAAGTGAATCATTCAAAATAAATTGATCAGTTATGAACTGAAGATAAATACTGCAGAAAAAGAAAAAAAGCCTATGTTCCCATGTGATTATTAATTTAGAAACATGACTTCCTCTGATTTTACTATATTTAATCATCATCATCCTGAATTTATAGTATAGAAAAAAATATTTTTGACAAATATAAATTGATTTTCAACTCTGTAGTAAGAATTAAAGTAAGAAATGAAAGAAAATGCTTTTAATTCCAGTATATGAATATTTAAAAATTTGTAATTAAGTTTGAGATAAGCTTTTATCATTTTAACATAAGCAAAATAGAACCAATTAATAAATTTGAAGAATTATCAACAAATCCCCCCATACATGTTAAAATAACTTTAATGATATAAATTTTCTATTTATTACGTGTCTAAAATAAGCCAGGCATTGTTTTAAGTTGAGAGCTAAGCTACTTAGAAGATATGAATGAAAAAAATAATCAAATGTTGCTACATTCATGGAGTTTATATTTCTAGTTAGGAGATAGACAATAAGCATAATAAGGGAAGAAATTTTATAGTCAATTAATATGTCTTAATTCTATGGACAAAAAAACAATGCAGAGCAGAGTAGAATATACAGCTCATCTTCCCCACTGCTATGCTGTCAACAGGAAACCCAGACTTATCATCAGATTCCTACCTGTGGACACTACAGGAAGTAGCCACATAAAGGCACCCACTCACATAGATCTTTCTGTGAACAACCCCACATGTTCCCTTCAGTGCTGAGGTGGGTCTGACTTCTTAGAGTTTCATGCAAATCTCTCATTTCAGATATTTGCATCCCTGGTTTTTCCACATTTCTGTAAGTCTCATTTCCTGTTGCAAATCCCTAATCCCATAAAATCATCATGGCTCTTCTTCTACAATTGAACTCTAAACAATATGCAAACATTCTTCGTAATTCAATCAGAATGTTCTGTCCGAAGACAAAATGTCTTACCTATTAAAAGTCATCAATGGTAGCCCATTTTCTTCAGGATAAAGTCCTGATTCTGAAAATCGGCTCATCAGACCTTCATGATCTCATCTCAACAGATGTAAATTGGTGTATCTCTCTTAGATCTACAGATAGAGATCTATCTTTTTCTCAAACTCATAGCCAGCTCATCAAGCATGTCTTTTCTTTCTCTCTCTCCCTCTCTGGAGTATTCCCCTAATTTTTCATCTGATAAATTTCTTACTCTTCAGGTCTCAAGTGAACAGTTTAGAGAAACCCTCTTAATACCAACATTACTAGTCAGGTTTTATGTGTGTTTGTCTGTTTGTTTGTTTTTGAAACAGAGTGCCATGGCATCATCATATCTCACAGCAACCTCAAACTCTTGGACTTAAGAGATCCTCTTACCCCAGCATCCTGAGTAGCTGTGAATACAGGCATGCATCACCATGTCTGGCTAGTTTTCCTATTTTAAGTAGAGATGGATCTCATATTGGTCTCAAACTCCTGAGCTCTGCCCCCCATGGCCCCTCAGAGTGCTAGGATTACAGGTGTGAACCACCTTGCTTGGCCGCTAGTCACATTTCTCTGTCTTCTAGACACACAATGCCCTGTGATCTGCATTCTCTTACCACCCTTTATTGAAATTTCTAAATTGATGATGTGTTCCCCACTAAACAATAAGCTCCAAAAAATGATTGCCATGCTTGCTTGATCACTATTATATCCCCAATGCCAACATTGTTCTTAGTATATAATAAATACTTCAGTAACATTTGTAGGATGAACAGATGGTTGATTAATAAATCAGAAACATGTCAGTTATCTATTCCTCTGTAAAACATTGCCACAAATTTAGGTGATTAAAATAACACATTTTGCTATATCTCATAGCTTCTATGGGTCTCACAGCTGTACCAGGTCCACAACTTCAGGGTCCCTCTAGATAGATAGATAGATAAATAGATAGATAGATAGACAGATACAATCCAGGTGTCAGCCAGGGATGCTAGCTCATCTGAAAACCTGATCAAGAAGGATTTGCTCCTAAGATCATACTATTGTTGCCAAGATTCCATTCCTCATGGATTGATGGACTGAGAGCCACAGTTCCTTTTGGCTGTTGTCCAGAGGCCAAACTCAGTTTGATGGGCTTCATCAAACCCAGCAAAGAAGGGACTACTCTTCTGTCAACATAGAGGTCAGAGTCTTTTGAAATCTAAAAACAGATGCAACATCCCCTCAACATTGAGGCGGTATGTTATAAGTGAGTTAATCAAGGGAAGGGAATTACACAAGGCCATGAATATTAATAGGCAAGGGCTTGAAGGACCAACTTAGAGTTTGCCTGCCATAAAAGGTATGTGCCAAGAGCTGTGCTGAACCTATATGATGAGTCCTATTGGTTTTCAAGTGCATGTTCCTGAGGTGGCTCAGGCTAACCTAAATGTTCACTGACAAACAGCTTAAGAGACATGCTAAGGAATTAAGATTGCCTCACAGAGTTCTTCAATTAGTCTCGTCTAAATGCATTTAAAATACATAGTAAAAATTGGTATTAGAAAAATTTCAGTAAATGCTAGCAATATATATATATATATATATACACATATATATAAAGAGCAGAACAGAAAATTTAAGGAGGGAATCAGTCCACTGGTTTACAACAATAATTGCTTAATTTTCACTCATTGTACATATAGGGGGCAGGTCAGCCATGGCTATAATGCAGGCTCTAATTCTGCACAAAACTGAAACACTATCACTTTGATTGGCATTCTGGAGGTGAGTGAAAGGTACATTTCATCTACAGGAAGCAACATGTGTTCCCTGGCACTGAGCGGGCATGTACAATCTGCTTCTGGGGGCACAGAAGAGGCATTATTGATTAGGTACAATACTAGGATAAATGACAAACATAATCTGTTCCAATGCCTTCATTATATACATAAAGAAGCAAAGGCTTAGGTAGGTTAATGACTTACCCAAGTTCACACAGTAAATTAATGGTCACACTAAATCTAAAAATTGTCTTTCATCTATTTGTTATTCTTCTGACAAAAGTTTATTTTATATTTATTTATTTATCCAAGGCAGGATCTTGCTCTGTTGCCCAGGCTAGCAATTATAGCTCACTGCAGCTTCTAACTCCTGGGCTCAAGAGATCCTCAGCCTCACTGGTAGCTGGGGCTAAAGGTGTGAACTGTTGTTGTTGTTGTTGTTTGTTTGTTTGTTTGTTTTTATAGAGAGATGAGGACTTCACTCTGTTACCCAATCTGCTCTCAAACTCCGGGTCTGAGGTGATCCTCCTACCTCAGCCACCCAAAGGGCTAGGATTACAGGAAGGAGTCACCAGGCCTGACCTTATTTCACTTTTTAAAATTATGTTACTAGAATTTAACACTAGAGGGATATAAGAATTAAGTGAAGCTATAATTAGAGATCACTGTTTATTGAGGAGATGGGCATGTGAACAGAAAGACACAACATTAATATTTCCTGGAGAAAGCTTTGCATTGAGCTAGAAATTGACCAAGGAATAGAAATGTGCAGTGTGATTTAGAAAGTATAATATGAGCATTCTATTAAGGGAGAGCAGTTGAAGTTCCAGAGTGATCAGAACATATGGAGCCAGTGGCACACATAGGGGTCCCCAGAATGGTTCTCCACATTACACACATTTTTCTTTTGCTGACTTGGAGTATTATAAATTAATACTTATTAATAAAAGTATTATTTCTGTTGACTTTTAAATAGGGAACATTGAATAGAATAACAAAAATATTTAAAGATTGACAAAATCCATTGATTTTCAGTGAAACAAGCCTGCTCTCCATTTTGTCTTCACAGCTTAAGATTGTGTATTATGTGCAAAAGTTGACTTGAAATCTATGAGCAAGAAAAGTGTGGGAGCAAATTCCGCAAGTTTCAGATATATAAATATGTGGCCAAATATTAAGACTCACAGAGTGAAAGTGTTTCTGTTTTCCACACAAGAAAGGCGCTATATTATTAGTTAGTGAGTCTAGTACAGTCCCAGAAAGTAAGGGAGGTTGAAGGAAGATAAAATGACATGTCTTTGCTGAAGGATGCCATACTTAATTCAGAGCCGCTCTTTAATTTATGAGTCGGTCTAAAGATATCAGATCTACCACTTTGACTAAAATTATAAGTTAAATGAGAAAAGCCATTAACTTATATATAAATTTAAGTAATAGTTGACATTTTCCTACTTAACTCACCAAATCAAAGTTATCTAATGCTATATAGATCTTACTAGAAAAGATGTTTACCCAATATATCACCAAACCTCAAAGGCCTTGAATCTTTATATATATTCAAGAACTATCAAATAAATTCTTTTTTTTTTTTTAAGACAGAGTCTCACTTTGTCATCCTTGGTAGAGTACCATGTCATCATAGCTCACAGCAACCTCAAACCTTGGGCTCAAGTTTTCTCTTGCCTCAGCCTCCCAAGTAGCTGGAACTACAGGCACCCACCACAACACCCAGCTATTTTTAGAGATGGGGGTCTTGCTCTTACTCAGGCTTGTCTTAAAACTATGAGCTCAGGCAATCCACTTGCTCAGGCCTCCCAGACAGCTAGGATTACAGGCATGAACCACCGTGCCCAGCCTTATAAAATAAATTCTTAAATACAGTGCTCCAGCCAGGCATGGTGGCTCATGCCTGTAATCCTAGAACTCTGGAAGGCTGAGGGAGGTAGATTGCCTGAGATTAGGCGTTCAAGACCAGCCTGAGAAAGAATGAGACCCTGTCTCTATTAAAAGTAGAAAAACTAGCCAGGCATTGTGGCTGGTGCCTGAAATCCCAGCTGCTGTATAGGCTGAGATAAAAGGATCACTTGAGCCTAGGAGTTTGATGTTACTGTGAGCTATGATCTCATAGCACTCTACCCTGGGGTGATAGAGAGAGATTTTGTCTCAAAATAATAATAATAATAATAATAATAATAATACAACTCTCCATCTAGGGGTTGCGGATGTCAGTTTAAAGTGGAAATTTAAACTAACTTGTCTTTTGTAGAAAGTAGTGGGTTATAGACTTCAAAGACTAAAACACCTGTGAAAGGAGGTTGGAGGAAGTTGACATTTACTTAGTTCTCTCTTTGTATCAAGGTTTTCCACATGTTGATTCCTTTAGTCATAGGAAATAAACTTACTTATCCTCTTTGTAAATGTAAAAACTGAGAGTGAAAAAATGTTTACTAGCTTTCCTAGTCACAAACAAGGTAAGTGATGACCTTTTCATTTTAAAAGCCATTCTCTTTCCATTCCTGTGAGATACCATAGCTACCACAGCTCTAAGTCATCCCGGCTTGCTCCAGACTGCATTGTTTTAGCACTGAAAATCTCTATGTCAATCTTGGGCAAACTGGTATTGTTAACACCTTTATACTTTCCTGTGAAACTTGCAAGTAGTAGAAATAGTCAGGGCAAGGAGTCCTGAAATCTCTGAAAGTGTAAGTGTAATCAGTGGGTGCCAGAAAGATGAGGGGATGATTACTGAAAAGTATAGTTGCTGTTTCTATTAGTTCTTTTCTGACCTAAAGTTAGTTACCTTTGCATTCCTTGGTTCTCATCTCCTTTCACAATTCACCTTCACTTCAGCTGGCAGGCCAGATAACATGACTCCTTGGAATGCATTCAGAACACCTTAGACAGTTTCATTAGTGTTTTAATCTAATAAGTGAATTAGCTGTCATTAGCACAATTGTAATTTCAACATTAAGGCTACTGGTAAAAAGGTGCATGCAGAGAGTGGTGTGTCCTTCCATTTAGAGTGGGTTAGCCAGCCTCTTATTCAGGCCCTCTCATGATAGACTGAATAGATGTTGGCTTATGCAGTGTGATATTAGGAGCACTGAGCACCCCTCCTACTCACAAGTACACCTGGCCCTATGCTATTACAGTGCCTGAAGTGCTATACCATTAGTAGGGATTTTAAAAGGATAAGACAGGGCAGGGGAAAGCAGAGACTCCAGGAGTTAGGATAGAAGAAACTCCAGTTGCATAGAGTCAGCCCCATCCTTGTAGATGCAGCAAATGTGCTTTTCCAGCATTTTCTGCAAAGGTGAACTATTGGCCAGCAAGTCAACAGGATTACAAGTTCACTTGTTTTATAAGAGTTTTGGTCTCAGCTCATTTAAAATTTTAAGGCAATATTTGGCAGAAAAGATCATTTCATAGAGAAAAATGTCTTTTTATGTAAAAGACAATTTTACTGAGTGGGTCGATTCTCTGAAGACATAGCTGATTTCAATTAAGTCAAAGGTGTCTGTTCTTACCGCATATATTTTATAAACTTCTAATGACCTCTTATAGAATTGTATAATACTACAAAGTAGTTATCTTGAGCCTTGGCAAGATTTATTGCTTGTTTGTACAACTTAATAGACTTTTGCTGTTCTGGCTATTACAATGCTGCTATTTGTCTTTTTGTTTAGATCTAGTAGGATTTGCTTTACAAATCTGGGTGCACCTGTGTTCATTGCATAAATATTAAGAATTGTTATGTCTTCTTGTTGAATTGTTCACTCTATCATCAAATAGTGACCACCTTTGTCTTTGTTTCTGTTGCTTTGAAATCTGTTATTTTATATTAGAATAGCTATACCATCTTTCTCTGGGTTTACACTTTCATAGAATATTGATTCCCATCCCTCACCTTCAGTCTGAATGAGTCCTTGTGGATTACATATGTATCCTGGAGACAGGAGATACTTGGATTGTATTTTTTTATCCATTCAGCCAGCCTATGTCCCTTGAGAGGGGAGTTTGATCCATTCACATTGATTGAAAGAACTAAGTGGGGTAGGTTTCTGTTCATCCTGTTGAGTAGTACTTCACCACTTTTTTCTTTTTTTTTAATCTCTTGAGTCACTGGGGTACCTAGCTCTGAACTTTAGTGCTTGGTTGGCCTCACACTGTTGGGTGTCCATTGTGCTGATCAGTGTATGATGCATATTTGACTACTTCCTGCAGGACAGGTCTGGTCTTGACAAATTCATTCAGCATTTGCTTATTTGATAAAGTCTCTATTTCTCCTTCATGTAAGAAACTTAGTCTTTCAGGATACAAAACTCTAGGCTGTCCATTATTTTGTTGAGAAGATTGAGAACTGGGCCCTAGTCCCTCTGGCTTGTAAGGTTTCAGCTGAGAAGTCTGCAGTCAGTCTACTGAATTTTCTTGATGATTTTTGCCTTATGTTTCACAGGAGTTCATCATTCATGCTAACTTTGGCCAGTGTGGTGACCTTATGTCATAGTAACGCACCTTTGAGATGAATCTCCCAGGAGTCTACTGTGCTTATCCTACCTGGATGCCCAGATTTCTAGCAAGACCTGGAAAATTTTTCCCAAGTATTCCATCAAATAGATTTTCCAGCCCGTGTGTATTTTCTTCTTCACCCTCAGGGATGCCTATGATCCTTACATTAGGACTGTTGACATAATCCCATAATTCTTGTAGACTTGTTCATTCCTCTTCTTTCTGTGGTTTCTAGTTGATTGACGTTTTAAATCAAAGGTATTGTGTTCTAGCTTTGAGATTTTTTTTTTGACTGATTAAGCCTATTTTTAAGGCTTTCCACTTTGTTTTATATAAGGTTGTACAATCAAGTTCACAACTTATCCTAGAAAAAGTGGTACATACCTCATGCTGAATATCACTATAGTCACCAGATGGTCCACGGGAGGACTTCGAAGATGACCACAGTGTTATTTGGCAATAAAGTAGGTACCACTTTTTCTAAGATGAGTTCACAAACTTAAGTCTATCTGATTTTGTCTATCTTTGAACAAATTTTTCATTTCTAGAAGCTCTGTTTAATTTTTTAATAATGCAATTTCTTTAGTAAATTTTTCTTTCATTTCCTGTATTCTTTTTGTGGTTTCTTTGTGTTGGGTTTCTAATTTGTCTTGTATTTCATTGAGCTTCCTTTTAATCCTCATTCAAAATTCTTTGTCAGTCCTCTTAATAGTCTCTTTTTAGTTTACTTCTATTGGTACAGAGTTACTTTCTTTGGGGAGTGTCTTTTCAATTATTTTTCATGTATCTGGAGATCTTTCACTGATTGTTTCTCATTTGGAGCAGCTTTTGATTCATACTTTTAGATATTCTTTTGTTTAGATAGTGGCACATTCAGCTGCTGAGTTTAATTTCTTAGCCCGTGGGTGGTGTGTGTGGGTGAGACTCAATTGCATCCTGTAGTACTGAGTTAGTAAATACTGTAAAAGGGCATGCAGATTGACCTCTTTGTCAGTAGGTGGCACCTGCCGGAGGAACAAGCTGCAGTGCTGTTTATGGGTCCTGTGATTGGCTCTCATCCCTCAGGATAAGAACTGAATTGCTTTAGGTGATATGGGGCTCTGGAACTTCAGGTGAGTCTTGTTCTCTGCTCCACCAGAGGTGGGTTGGGGAGCATAACTGGGTAGGGCTGGTTGGGTGAGCTTACTTTCAGGGTCTGTGTCTCTGAGCAATGCTATGGAGACCTGGGAATATAGGACCTGACCTGCAGGCCTGTGCCTGGGTCCCCAATGATCAATCTCTGACCATGTCAGGGAGAAAGCATGCTGGTCCTAATTAGCCCACTGGGTGCCCAATTGGGTTCAATGTCCATTTGCTTCAGGGCATGTCCCATCCTGATGGTGTCATGGGGCCAGCAGCACCAGGGAGGGCCTGTGGGCAGGGAGCTCACGGTCTGAACACCCTTCAGTTTGTTGCAGAGGAAAGGTTTGACCCCCTCTCTCTGTCAACACCTCCACAAGGTGATTTGCAGCCATGGGAGGGGAAGGAAAAGGAGAGGAAAAGAGCCTAGAAAGGTTTGAGTCCCTTTCTCTGTGAAAGCCCAGTGTGGTTGATGTACCAATAGAGAGAAAAGCAGTTCCTGCAAGGCCTGGTTTGATATCTCTCAGCAACTGTGGGCTTTGCTGTAGGAAAAGAGAGGAAAAGAGTCTGCATGAAGGAATGCTAGCACTCTATTCATCTCTATCCCTGTCTTCAGAAGGCAGCCTACCCAGAATCTCTAGACTCTGGAGTCAGGCAGATCCCCCAAACCTACCAGCCCCCTGTGGTTCCTGCAATCTGGGCAGAGTTAGGAAACGTTTACGTCAGAATGAGTGAGATGAAAACTGAGGGGATGGAGCCTCCTGGAGAGGACTAAGGAGCACAGTGGGTGGAGAAGCAGTATGGCACTTGTCATCTCCACTCGGGTCCACAGTGATAAGAAGTGACATCAAGGATGCTGGTAGCCTGGTGCTATGTCTTCAGGGAGCCTCCAGTTCACTAGTGGCAATAGCCACTGAGCTTGTGAGGGTGGAAGAGCTCCAGCAGCACAGGAGCCTGTGGACTACCAGGGATGTGGGGAAGGAGATATAAACCCCTCCACCTGGTCTTCTTGCTGGATTTCAAGCCTCACGTGGGTTGATTTATGCCAACATCTTGATCCTTTATAGTCACTCGAGGGCTTCCAAATTCCTCCCAGTCAGCCTTTTCTGAAGAGAAGATAACACTCTCTGGAGAGGGCTCCAGAGCTGCCAATCTGAGCATCCTACCAACAATTTTAAACTGGTTTTATCTACTAAAGATCATTAAAATCACATGAACTAAAAGGGGTTGGAGTTAGTTTGTGATCTAGTCTGAATAGGTGTTAATGTTCTCTGTTTCTGAGGCAGAACTATTTGAGGTCATTGCCCATTTGCTATCCCTAGGTTTCCAGTGTGGAAAAGGAAAAAAGTTTAAAGCCCTGTCGAGGGATGGAGAATAGCTTTCAGCTCCAAGAACAGTTGCATCCTAGCATAATGAGGACACTTCCCAAGTCTCAAGTTGAATGTTTGCCCTTAAGGAAAGAACGAAGCCAAATCTCCAAGAGAGAATTACAAAGACAGCTTTGGTGCAACATCCTGTACCAGGTAGTTCATTACAAGGACACTCTACTATGGAAAATCTATTGCTAACATTGTGGTTTATAATGCTTAAACCACATATGTACAAAAAGTTTGTTTTTGTCAGTATATGGGATCATGAATTCTTTCTTTATTTTAAGACAAGCATGGAACAAAGTTTATTGAAAAGAGAAAGGTTTACAGAGTAAGAGCAATATGTAGGCTTACAGAACAAAATACATTTACCATAGATAGCTAACTGGCCCCATTATCACAACAAGAAAATCTATAGTTGAAAAAATGTACTATGTTTACACAGCTACCCTATTGCCACATTAAAAGTAGAAAAGAGTATCATTTATAGACAAACTCCAAATAAGAGGATGATCTTAATTTTAAAAAATAAAATAAGATAAAAATAAAAATATATACGACCAAATAATGCTTAGAGGATCACAACGTGTGTGAGCATAATAAAATCTCTCAAATACCTCATAAAATATTTAAATAACCAACACAAAATTATTTGACCTCAGAATTCTATTACTACTATGGAACTCATTTAGAAAATCCTTATACAGATCAATTATTTGCAATCATGCTGGCATTACAAGATCAAAGACAGAGTCACTGTGGTTATTTACATAAACTTTTATCCATTCTATTAGTGTTCTAAGTATCCCTGGAAAGCTATCAAACTAATCAGAATATGATATTGTTATTTAATGTACTACATCAGAGTCTAAATCGGTGATCATAAAGGGTCAAAGCAATTATTCTGTTTCCTAAAATTGGCTTAGTTTGGGAAATATGGTGGATTGCCATGGAGCTTTATCAGTTGTTTTAGATAAATAACTCCACTTTATTAAAGTGTGTTAACGCAATGCCCTTGTGGAATTTTGAAAAATTATACCTCAAAGTAATTCACGACAGGCTAATTTGGGGCCCAAAGGCAAAGCAGCAGCATCTCAAAGTGCCAGGGCTCCAGTAGGACTCTCTGAAGGTCAGCAGATGTCCTTCCTGAGACCATGATGGGGGAATTACTACCAGCCATGCATCAATCTTTTCTTACCAAACCTCCCACCCCTGGAACACCTTGCTAAGATGGCTGCTGAGGAGGAAAAATTAATATTCACTTCATGGTCTACCTGTGATTTGTAAGGGTTTTTACTACATCTTGTTTTGTTTTAATGTTATGTTTTAGTGGATGTAATTCCATCTGCAATCCATCAGAAGATGTATAATAAGACTAACAAGAACAAGGTTCATCTCTATATACTTTAAGCCCTAAGAAATTCTGTGTTAGGAGAGAGGCATCTCAATAAAAATCACCGGGCAGGAAAAAACAGCTATATATAATACCACGTTTTACTCCTATTTATGTGTTAAACTCACTTGTCAAAAATGGTAGAATTCTTGTAGATGACTAAAAACCCTCTGAGGAAATAGCCTTCCATAAACTGCTTCATTAAAATTATGAAATTCTAAAGCTCACTCCAGCAGAATAATAGAAAAGGACTCAGAGGAGGTATTTTCTCATTACAAAGTGGTTCAGATTCCTTCAAAATATCCTTTTTGTTGGCACAGTTTGGAAAATAAGGTGCCAGTACATTAGCTTTAAATTCATCAGTTATAACGTTGCCCTATCTGTGAACTCCATTCAGAGAGAAATATTCTAATAATAGGGTCACAGGTACATAGCTTTTTTAAAATAAATATTTCAAAACATTAGAGAAAAAAATGGCAAATAATTATTTGTTGTGTGACTTTAATGTCTTCATAGTTCATAATTTCCTAATGAGTAACTTTGTTAAATTTTCAAATAACGTTTAAAAAAATTACCATGGTGCTAATTTTTTATTTAATAAATGAGTAGATGTCTAATGTCATACAGTTTTCAAATTTGTCCACTTAGTATGAATATACATAAGAATTAAGATCATTCTATATACACACCGCTAAGCTAGACGATGGGGAGACATTGTACCAAATTTCAGTTAGAAAGAATAAGTTCAAGAGATCTATTATGCAATTTGGTGATTATAGTTAATAAGAATGTGCTGTATACTTAAAAAGCCAAGAGAGTACATTTTAGATGTTCTTACCACACACAAAAGTTATAGGACTGTGTAATAATGCATGCTAATTTGCCTGATATAGCCATTTCAAAATGTATACATATACCAAAACATTATGCCATATACCATAGATTAAAAAAATACAAATGTTTATTTGTTAATTAAAAAAAAGTTAATTAGAAAGATAAAAAGAACTATACCAGAGAAGGGTTATTACAAAAATTAATAAATAAGATCCTTTTAGAAAATTATTTTCAAGTCATACAACAACAAATTATTTTGAATACAGGAAAATAGCTTTGGTGCATGAAGCATCTTTCAGATATTTAATTTATAAAGAGAAAATGGGTATGATAGTGATTGAAAATATGTTTACCTACTTCTACTAGTTTTCACCTTATGCATTATTCTACAATAATAAAATAGATAAAGGGATCATAAAATAGAACATTATGTTTTGAAATTCACAAAAGACAACTTTTAGACTTGTTTTGGATTTAATGTCAATTTTATGACTCTTTTTATAAGCTTTGTTATATTTCAATTCATTCAAACAACATAAAGAATGAAATGGACTGTTTATAGTTTTGAAGCCAATAACCTGCTCTTTCTTTCTTTGAGATCCTTCTTGCATACACCCCAATCTTATTTCAGCTTTCTTGAGCAGCCAGAAAAGCAATATGCAGGTGAGAACACTGCTGGGAACAGTAATTGAATGAATCAAGCCTGAATCCTCACCCAGTTCAGGTCCAGCAAATAGATGACATTTAAGAATAACTGTTTCTCCTCTGCAGCTGTATTTGCTGCAGCCCTCGCTTCCTTTCAGAAACACAAAAAGGTGTTCTGAAGACGGTCCCTGTATTTTTCAAGCAACATCACGCTAAGGAACAATTGCTCAGCATTTCTTGTTTCTGGTTCCTTCATTGATGTTATGATTGCTGTTTTCTCTCTCTTTTGTTTCTATTAGCAGCTTTCGTGTTTTAAGAATTTGACCACTTCAATCAAGTCCGTCTAAAATAACACTTCAGATAGATATGTTTGTTTCAGGTGTTGTTAAGAATAAGAATGGAATTGATTCTAGTTATATGTAACCAAGTTAATCTCATAAACTATGACCCAACCTATTTGCAGAGATCTTTGAGTTTATAAACCCAATCTGAATTCCCTAATAGGATCTGGGGACTCAATCCCCTGGTGAGAACAGGGAGATATTGAGAATTTAGATGATATGTACGACAGGAAATAGTGTTTTGTTGTCTTTTATGTGCTTTTCTAATTTACTGCTTTAATTAGCGTGCATCCAATAGCTCACAAAAAGGAAAACAAGTAAATGTATGCGAATAAAGGTCCAAGAAATTTTCCTTGCCATGAAAACCCAGCACCCTGCCTTACCTATGGAGCTGCCTCCTTAGACAGTTCAGATTAACAGACTAATCCCAAGATTTGGAGACCTAGGTAGAAAGAGGGAGATGCCCACTCCTGCAGGAGGAGAAATGGACAAACTAGACCCATGTAAGGTCTAAAGACAGGGTCCACAGCTGACTCTCTTCTGATTTATTCCTGCGAATGGGTCAGTTTGCTTGGGTGTCCGATGAGGTAGAGTAAAAATGCCTCTGCAACTCCTAAACGAAAACCTTTTTTTGAAAATTTCAAAAGCTATCAGATTGTAAGAGAATTTTTACCTATCAAGGACATTTCCTTGTTCATTTAATATACTCATATCAGTATTGGCTAATGAAGAAAAACTAGTCCTATGAGAGAAATGTTATTATCGTATAGGGACCTCTGTACATTAGAGATATAGATGATATTTCCTATGATCAAATGTTAATTACTTTTTTTATCCCCTACACATAATTCTCAGATAATACATACTGCAGTTTTTATTATTCAGATGCACAGTCCCCCGCACAACACGTGATAAGCAGCACACAGCATGGAGGACCAGCTAACCCAGCAGCATGGTGGACCAGCATGGAGGACCACCTAACCCAGAGTTAGTTTCACTTCCAATATTTCTTTGCTACTGTCTCTCACAGGTTTGGGAGAATATTGTAAAAGTTATGATCTTAACCAGCTGACAGAGGGTAGCTTCCGGGAGTAAGAAAGCAGATGCAGCCCAAGCAGAGATACCTCCCTTAGGGTCTGAATCTTCAGAACAAGACCCCATTCTGCCTGGCACAAGACGAATACCAGGTAGGCTCCTTTGCCTAGCTATTTCTTATTGATTTATATAGCAAGAAGTTTAGGTCTTTATCTGTCACTCGTATGTGGCTTTAATCTATTTTGCTGAATAGAATCTTTTTTAAAAAATATGAAGAAGTGAATAATTCTCAATTATTTACTTCTTTTTGTACTTGGCTTCTGTATTTTCTAGCCAGCTCAGAGAGTCTTCTTGACTGAAATATGAAATAGTATTAAATGTGATCATGCTTGCTGTCTCTGTCTTCCCCACCGCTGATCTCATGGAGGCCGTCACCTCAATGAGGAATGTGGCCTGGCCCACGCTTTCCGTCCCAGCAACACAGAAAGGCTAAGGAAGAGTTTTCTGCTTTTGCCAGGCCGTATCTCACCTGCTCGACTTGTGCTGTCTTCACCCAGCTAGAATATTTCCCCTCCTCTTCTTTTTTCTACCTGGTTCACCCTATAGATCCATCCAGATTCTGCTAAAGAGTCATTTCCTCCAGGAAGACTCTCTTCTCCACACAGTGGGAGGAAAGGCTACTGTGCGCTCCGGAATACCCTGTGCTTAATAATAATTCATCTTATGAGTATCTCTCCCATGGGTCTGTGAATAGCTTGTCATAGAGAAGTGTGCTTTACTCAGCCTTGTATCTGGGCTTGTAACACAGTACCTGGAATCTAAAGGCCATCAAGAGATATTTGACATCAATCATAGCAAATTCTCATGATTAATGTAGCAGGGCCTGGGTTTGAACCCAGACCTATCTGTGTCTGTATTTCATGCAATTCTGGTGATAACAGGCTAAAGAGCATAGGGTGGGAGAGATGAAGGGGAGCAACCATCGTAAAGAGCTTGGAGCTGGAGTGCCTGGGTTCATGTCCCACCCCTGTCAGTTTTAAACTGTGCAGCCTGAAGCAAGATATTTAAACAATGAATACATTTGCAAAATGAGGAGTTTATAAGATTGTTATAATATCAGCTTGGGAAGAAGTTTAGAATTTCTACATCAATTAAGCAGGTTGCCAGTTCCAAGCCCTGCATAAGATGATTTAGAAAACAAATCCCAGCCTCTCCTATCTACGGAGCTCACACTTTCCCTTTATCATAGTTTTCTTTTGAAATACTGTGCAAGAATTGGAGCTTAAATCCATCAGGACTGTGGCGGATCTCTGATTCTATTACTCGGAAAGAGATTGCTTTGTACTTTACCCTTACATATGAAAACTGCTTTTATTTCTTTCTCGCTAAAGTCCCCGAAGTATTTCTAGAAAAGCTAGATAAACTTAATTTATCAAAGACACCAAAGAGAGCTTTAACATATTAAAAGAAAATCACAGGTGAAGATTTCTGAAGTCTATACTTTGGAGGAATTATTATATTATAAATATAAGTTTTCTTTTATAAAAGAAAGCTCTTTTTCCAGAAAGATTTTCATACATGCAAAATAAATTTTAAAGCGAAAAAGATCATAATTTCCTTCTAGTTCAATGACTGTAATTATGACCTATTTCATAATACTCAATCTCTAGCTTTTTATTACCTCTGAACGTATATCTCCTACTCTAAGAGATAATTTCATAAGAAATGCAAATGTCATGGTATATTAGTAGTAACAATAGTAATAGTACTAATAATCATCACATTATTATCAGACACTAGGTGTTCATACATATCAAAAACTGGTTTTGAAGGATATATATATACACATATAATGTGTACTTATACAGACACATGATATATCCACGACACACACACATGCACACATAGCATTTAAATTTTAAACATCAATTTTATGAAGTAAATACACTGCTGTTTTCTCTTTTTTATCAAAGGAAAAAAAATGAGGCATAGAGTGTTTAAAGATTTGCTCAGGCCACACATTTTAAAGCCAGCAGGGGTGGGATATGACCACAGGCATTCCAGTTCCAGGGCCTTCGAGATAACTTCCTTCCACCTGTCCTCAACCCCATGCTCTTTTTTTTTTTTTTTTTTTAACCTCATGCTCTTTAGCTCATCATCAGTGGAGCAGGTGGAATATAGACATAGATCCAGGTTTAAATCTGAGCCCCTCTACACTAATCATGGGAAGTTGCTATTGTCAGCAAAAATTTTTCAACTTACTTAACTAGGCTTTACCTAAGAAGGCAGGACCATCTATAAAAAGAACCTACTTAATTTCATGGCATTGTCAGGATGGTAAAATGAAACAATATGTGCAGTTTGCAGCATGATGCCCAGTGCCTAGTAGATTAATGATAACTTCCTTCCTCCTGGTTATCCAGACACCTGAAATTTAAAAAATCACATGGTCAAGCCCCAGATACTTGTTGCCCTCCTTCCACATGTCTTAATGCAGTGAGAAATTAACATGTATTCAACAGTGCAATAATCCTATTAACACCTTGTATCCACCTATAATCCTTGGCTGTTCCTTTTCTCCTTTAACGGATTGGGTCCATCATCTATTTGTTCTATCAGCTAAATATTTCTCAAATCTCTCACCTCGTTGTTCTCCAACCTCCATACCATCGCTGTCTTAATATGGGCTCCAACCTCCATACCATCACTGTATTAATATGGAATTAATAATAATCCCTATGCTGATAACTCTGCCTGAAGTCCCTCTACTTCCCAGCTGATCAGTGGCTGCCTCCATTACTGAATCCCCAAAATGTTAATTTGGAAAAAAATCACTGTAGTGTTTATTTCTACACTGTAAACAGGGTGAAATCCAAACACTAGCTTAGTAAGTCTGGTTTCATCCTGCTGTAGCAAATTCAGCTCCTATTACTCTACTCCACACACTTAGAGAAACACAAAACATCAGGATGGAATGTGATATGACGATTGTCCTGTCTTTTACATATACTCTTCCTCTTGACTTAAAAGGCATTGAAACTTTTGATATCAGATGGTAGATACATTGATAAATATACAGACAGATTGAAGGATGAATTCCCAAGGGATTTGTTAACTCCATTAATCAAATTGTTTTCTAAACATACACTCTCACACTTCAGGGCTTAATCTTTCAGGAAGGAGGTGCTCTGAACATAGATAGAATCAGATTGAGGATAATGATGAGATGACAAGTCTACAGCTCAACAGGTTTTCAGAATGGAAGCAAAGCATTGACCTAACAATCCACAAAGAGATGTGAAAAGGCACAAACTCTCAATGCATTATAGATGCCATATTCTCCTATTTGAATAATGTTTTTACTAATGGTAACATTTAGTAAACATGAATTGGGAACCAAATGCTGGGAATATATTCTACAACCTCATCAAAATATAGAAAGAAGGATCTGAAACTGTTAGTTCTATTTTGACTAACTCCAGTCAAATGCCACTGATTCTGGGATGCAAGGACTATATTGCATTTGAACTATGAGACACCTAACCCACTATCTTGTCCTCCTCTCAGAGTCTCCATCATCAGATTCATTATTTTCAAAGTCAGAGACTAAGGCTTCCTGTATGAATGTGGCAGTAATTGGAACTGTATTTCTGTGTATACTGCAAGCAGGACTGTTGGGTAATATATACAGAAAAGTATTAAAAGCAGAAATAGAAGCACTAGTAAGATCACATGTATAGTCTTCCACATTCCTCGCTTATAATGCAGAATTGCTACTGGAATAGGATCCACTTACCAAGGAACAGATACCAGCAACTGAGGTTCAGACAAATCCTCCAGTGGGTCTGAGCATATGAATGGCCATGGTGCTTAATGAATAGAGCTAAAGGCTGAGAACACAGAAGAGCAGAGGCTAAGGAAACTAAATCCACTACTGATTCACCTGTTGGAAGATGAAAACTTCTTATTTAAGAGAGAGTGGTGGGGCTTCCAAAGTCATGTTTCTGAAAAGATATCTACAATTGAGGAAAGGAAGACTTTGTTTTGAAACCTTAGAAGGGAAACATATCACTGAAAACAGTTTTCTCCAAAAAATAGAAAAAAAAATATTGAAGATGTTTAAGAGAACATGCTCTGTATGTAACAAAAGGAACAAATGGCTTTCCATGATGGAAGAGACACAGAAAGATCTGACTACACTTAGAAAATGCCTCAGGTACCAATCAACATGCACAGTCAAAACCCACCAAGATAGCTAAGAAAGCTAAGGTCACTAGAAATCATCAACTGGGATGTGGGGAGGAAATCTTGGTGGCTATTCTGTTATAAAATACAGGCAAAACTCCAAAATATTCAAATGAGTTAAAGTAGCATACACATAATGCACTAAAAATACAGAGCTAGTCTAACAAATATAAAAGTTCCCAATGAGGGAAATAAAAAATAAGAAAAATCAAAACTGAATGAATAATCAAAGTGCAACAAAATAATCTTTAAAAATTTAAAAATACTTAAGATTATAAATCAAAATATCTCATCAATTCATAAGAAAATTAATGGAAAACTCATACACACTCTGGCAATTAAATATACTATTTTTAAAAAGAAAGGAAATGGATCAATATCTGGAATCACACCCTCTCCCTAGTCTTAGCCAGGAAGAAATAGATTTCCTGAACAGACCAATTTTAAGCACTGAGATCAAAGAAACAATAAAAAATCTACCAACAAAAAAATGCCCTGGTTCAAATGGCTTCACACCAGAATTCTATCAAACCCTCAGAGAAGAGCTTATTCCCATATTGCAGAAATTATTCCAAAAAATCGAGAAGGAAGGAATCTTCACCAACATGTTCTACAAAGCAAACATCACCCTGATATCAAAACCAGGAAAAGACTCAACTAAAAAAAAGGCAACCTCAGACCAATTTCACAAATGAATATAGATAAAAAAAAATCTTGGAACCAAGTCTTTTCCAAAAGACTTAGAAAAAATGATTCTTCACTTTGTAAGGAATCAGAAAAAAAGAACTGTATAGCTAAGGCAGTTCTTAGTAATATAAACAAAGCTGGGGGCATCAGCCTCCCAGACTTTAGGCTGTACTACAAGGCCATAGTGGTCAAAACAGCATGGTAATTGGCACAAAAATACAGACATAGACATCTGAATTAGAATTGAATAGAAAATGAGGAAATGAAATTAACATTTTACAACCACCTAATCTTCAATAAATCAAAGCAGAACATACACTGGGGGGAAAGAATCCCTATTCAATAAATGGTGCTGGGAGAACTGGATATCCACATGTAAAAGACTGAAACTGGACCTGTGCCTTTCTCCACTGACAAAAATTGATTCAAGATGGATAAAAGAACCAAATTTAAGGCATGGAACAATAAAAATCCTCAAAGAAAGCTTGGGGAAAATACTTGAAGATACTGGCCTGGGGAAAGACTTTAAGAAGAAGACTTCTGTGGCAATTGCAACATTGACAAAAATAAGCAAATGGGACCTATGAAACCGAAAAGCTTCTATACAGTTAAGGAGACAACAGCCAAGGATATTTGCATATTTGAATCAGACAAAATCTTGATAACTAGGATCTACAGAGAACTCAAATTAAATAAACATGAAAAAAGCCAACAATCCCTTTTATCACTGGGCAAGAGAGATGAACAAAACCTTTTCTAAAGAAGACAGATGAATGGCTAACAAAAGTGAAAAAATGCTCATAGTCCCTATGACTATTTGCATCATAGAGAAATGCAAATCAAAACCACCCGGAGACATCACCTAACCCCAGCAAGAATGGCCCACATCACAGAATCTCAAAACTGCAGATGCTGGAGTGGATGTGAAGAGAAGAGAACACTTTTACATTGCTGGTGGGACTGCAAACTAATGCAATCTTCTTGGAAAGAAGTATGAAGAACTCTCGAAGATCCAAACTAGATCTCCCATTTGATCCTGCAATCCCATTAGTGGCATCTACCCAGAAGGAAAAAAATCCTTTTACCACAAGAACACATGCACTAGAGTGTTTATCGCAGCTTAATTTACAATAGCCAAAATGTGGAAACAGCCTAAATGCCCAACAATACAGGAATAGATTAACAAGCTGTGGTATATGTATGCTGAGGAATACTATTCAGCCATTAAAAAGTATGGAGACTTTACATCTTTTGTATTAACCTGGATGGAAGTGGAACACATTATTCTTAGTATAAAGAATCAGAAGAATGGAGAAGCAAAAATCCTATGTACTCAATCCTGATATGAGGACAATTAATGACCTAGCACATGGTGGAGAGTGGGGTAAGGGGAGAGAGGAGAAGAGGGAAGGAGGGAGGAGGTGGGGGTCATTGTGTGTGACACATCTTTTAGGGGCAGGACACAATTATAAGAGGGATTTTACCTAACAGACGCAATCATTGTAACCTGGTTCTTTGTACCCTCAATGAATCCCCAACAGTAAAAAGAGAGACAGCATGACCTTTAAACAGAATAAAGTTATATGCTTCTTATAAGAAAATAACTAAATCAAACTGACAAAGAAAATTAAAGATTGGTCAAAATGCATCAGATAAAAGTAAATCCCCCCAGAAATGACCATATTAAAGTTAGGATAATAATATTTTACAAAATACTGTATTTTCCCTCATACATCAAGTCCCCTAGCAAAGGACGCTTATTACCTCAGGACAGCAGAAGAAAGATAAAACCTGGGTTAAAGAAGTCCCTTATTAGCTTTGAAATCACATTGCAGCACTGGCATGGGGGGAGCTGCCCCATCAGTACCCACACAGGCAGAAAAGGAAACCCTACAGAGAACTTTTTTCTAAACTCATTTCCAAGACAAGATTTTTACATTGGGAAAACACCCTTACACAGTTCAGATGCCACTTGGAGGAAGAATCGGGCAAGGGAAGAAAATGAAATCCCTAAGTAAAATATTAAATAAGAATAATTTTACTGGATTAGATTAATTTAGTAATTCATCGCTTTTTGCTGTGTGTGTATATGTGTGGGCTTGTGTGGGTGTGTTATAAAGAGGAAAAGAGAAAGAGAGATGGTAAGGATGCTGGTGTTGGTTCATAAGATCCTTCAGTGTGTAAATTCTGTCAAAGGAATCTACAGTCTTTGGACATTGAGAATTGGAGCACAGTCTAGGTGACTGGGGCGTGTCAACACAGCATAGCAATTAAAATTATGGATACAGAGCCTGACTACCTGGTTTAGAATAAAATGTCTTAACTTCTCCTCATCACAACACCCCCAGATGTTAACTGAAGATTATAATACCTACCACGTAGGGGCTTTGATAAAGATTAAGCAGATACATATGTATGATGCACTTAACATTTGTGGCAGAAATTTTATTTAATAAATATGGGTCCCTGTGACATTGATATCCAGAAAAATAAATGTATTCCTTGAGACTGTTTGGTTTGAGTATTTGAAAATACTGTATAAGCAAAAGGTGGGTGTGGCTCACCTAGCACAACTACAAGAACAATGTAAGATACAAGAGCACAAAAGGTGAAAAGGTATTAAGAATAACTAGAGGCAGAGTTTCAAGCACCACAAAACTCTCTCTTCCCTTCTGCTCATCAGTTTTATTCTCCGAAATCAGCATCCATCTTAAAGTTCCTGCCGTGATCCAGGGTTCATCCCTAAGCCAATCACTATGAACAGTTAAGCAAGATCCACATAAAGATAGTAGCTCTCATTTGCAATCACACAGGTAGAAGACATAAAAATGATTAACATTTACACAGTCTTTGCACCTAGCACTCTTCTAAGCATTTACATGTGTGAATTCAGCCAGTGAGTTATTACTATTCCTATTATACAGGAAAGGAATCAGAGGCCAGAATGATTAAGAAACTTGCCCAAGGCCCCACACCTAGTTATTGGTGAAGTTAACATTTTATACAAGTCAGTTTAAATGTCAACATATTCTCAGAATCTAATCTCAAGCTCACCCCGACACCTTGAAATATATACTATAGAGATACGAGAGAAATAACATAAATATTTACAATGGCTATCTCTAAGATACAAGATTGTGGTGGGATTTAAAAAAGTAATTTCTTCATAGTTCAAGTTACCAAAATAAACTTTATTACTTTTCAATCAGATAAAAATAATAAAGTTTATTGGCAATTAATCGCCTTCAAGATTAAAGACTAAGGCAATGTGCTTAGTTCTGCTAAAACAGAATTAATTACAAAAAAAGGAATCAATAAAGTATAATGAAGAAAAGAAAACAGAAAAATCAGGAGATAGGAATATATTGACAGATGACCCAGGTCAGAGGAAGGTATAACCCAGAATGTGGCAGGTAGGAACTGCTATGGAAGAGGAAGCCAGGCTGTCCGTCAGTGCCTAGAAAATCTGCCAGCTCCAACCCTCCACCAACAAGGGAAAAACAGCTGCAAACAAGAGAGATGCCTTCAAGGTTTCAACACGCAGAATGAGTAAGGGCCACAGTCAGCCACGACTCACTTCTGGGTTGGAGCAGAGGACAACTCAGCATTACCCAAACAGAAAAATAATCATGAAACCCCTCTCCAAAAATAATAAAGTGCATTTCCCTGGAATTAACATTTCTAATATGAGTAATTTTCAAATGATGATGCCTGATTCCATTTTATCTTCCCTGAATAAAAAATATACACAGTAAAGTATCTGGAATTATTGTAACCACTGCAAACAAAGAAATGGGCATCATCTGTAAATTGATCTAAGATAAAATATAAATAGGATACATGTTATAAATATTAGGTAAATTGAATCAATAGCTAAAATGCTTTCCACAGCTAGAAGGAAAAATGGAATAAAGAGAAGACAAAAGTTTCATCAATATAAATAAAGGTTAAAAGTGAAATAAACAGGCTCAGCACCTGTAGCTCAGTTGAGTAGGGTGCTGGTCACATACACCATGGTTGGCAGGTTCCAGCTCTGCCTGCTACACTGCAATGACAGCTGCCACCAAAAAATAGCCAGGCATTGTGGCAGATGCCTGTAGTCCCAGCTATTCAAGAGGCTGAGTCAAGAGAATCACTTAAGCCCAAGAGTTTGAGGTTGCTGTGAACTGTGACGCCACGGCAATATCCCAGGGTGACATAGTAAGACTCTGTCTCAAAAAAAAAAAAAAAAGTGAAAAAAATGAATAGATTGAAAGTGAGAAAAACAGCACAAAATAAGGGGGTAGAATCGAAGAAATTAATAATGATTTTATAGGGAAAATTTTTCAGTTAATGAACTGGGGGGTTTGGTGGATTTTTTCATATTGTTCTTTTTTAAATCCCTCCAAAGGTGTTTATTAAGAACACATTTAAAACAGTGTTCAGTTGGACAACACACATGCTTACAATGGAAGGACACAGGGAAATCTAGCATGACCCCTGCGTGAGGATGGCAGGAAATTAGTGAAGTATTCTATATTTTTGTACTGTACACGGAAAAGTGGGTAAATTTTACATTATATGCCCTTTACTATGCTAAAAAAATGGCATAGGGAGTTGAAGATAGAGAACACTGGCATATGCTGATCAAAAGAAAGCTCGTATAGCAGAATTGATATTCATATAATAAATTTTGGCTCAGCGCCTATGGCTCAAGCGGCTAAGGCGCCAGCCACATACACCTAAGGTGGCGGGTTTGAATCCCGCCCGGACCCGCCAAACAACAATGATGGCTGCAACCAAAAAATGGCCAGGCTTTGTGGCGGGCGCCTGTAGTCCCAGCTACTTGGGAGGCTGAGGCAGGAGACTCGCTTGAGCCCAGGAGTTGGAGGTTGCTGTGAGCTGTGATGCCATGGCACTCTACCCAGGGGGATAGCTTGAGGCTCTGTCTAAAAAAATAATAATAATAAAAAAATAAATAAATAAATTTTAAGGGAAATGGCATTATTAGAAATAAGAAGTCATTCCTTATTTATAAGGGGTTAAACTCCCTGGGAATAAGCAATAATTCTAAACTTACATGCACCTAAGAACAGTTTCAAATACAGACAATTCTCATCATTGATTGTATCAACATTAACAAATTCTCCCAGTCACTAAAATTCATTTGTAACCCCAACAGCACTCCTCGCAATACTCATAGCCTTTTATGGCCATTTGCAGATGTGAAACATTTCAGTTGCCCCGAGTGCACATTCCCAGCAGAGGTGGAAGGAGGAAGACAGTACACTGCCTTCTGCTTTCTGTTCTCATGCTGTAAACAGATGTCCTTTTCACGGTCTATTTAGTACTGGGTCTTTCATATTTGGGTGCTTTTTTTTTTTGGTGATTTCACCGTCTACAATGGCCCCCAAGTGTAAACTTGAATTTCTATTTAGTGTTCATAAGGACTGAAAGAGTATGATTTACCTGATAGAGAAAATGCACGTATTAGATAAGCTTCATTTAAGCATGAGTTACAGAGCTGTTGCCATGTAGTCAACATTAATGAATCATCAAAATATATGAAAGGAGATGTCTTGAAACAGAACCATACATAAAGCAAGGTCATGCACTGGTCAGTTGTTGAAAATGCTGTGACCAGAGGCACTTAGGAACTTAACCCCGTATTTCCCCGTAGAGTAACAGTTCAATGTGCTCTACATTAAGGCTCACAGAAACTTTATAGAACAGAACTGCTAAAGATATAGACTAGTGACTATTTATAAAGCAAAACTGATAGGACTATCAATAGAAACAAAGAAATCTATCAAAATGAAATTCAATCTTTCCTCTCTAACCAGTGATAGATCGAACAGACAAAAACAAATCAACAGGAACATGAAAATTTTGAGCAACACAATGAACATATGTATTCTGCAGGCAAATCAACCTCCAGCCGTTCTGATAGGATACAATGAAAAGAATGCAGTGTTCCTCTGTGTTACTCCTGCGTGCAGGTAGAATCTGAATCTAATCATGAGGCAACACTTGATAAACTCAAACTGAGATATTTCAAAATTGTCAAAGTCATGAAAGAAAGGTAGGACAATTCCGTATGAAAGAAAGTTAATAGACAATTAGCCAAAGGCAATGCGTGATACTGGATTGGATTCTGGAGCTACATGAAAATGTAGTTATAGCAGACAGATGGGGAGAAATGATGAAATTTGAATATAGACATTATTCAGTCATTTTATGATATTTGATTATGAACTATGAATTAGATAATAGTATAATATCAATATTCAATTTATAATTTTAATAACTATGGTTGTGGAAGAGAATGTTCTAGAGATTTATGAAATATGCACTGAAGTATTTCGGGGTCACAGGTATGAGATCTGCAACCTATTCTCAAATGGATCTAAGAAAATATGATAGGGTGAGAAGAGAGAGAAGAAAGGAAGAGAAGAGGAATCATAAAGCCAATGGGAATAAACATAAATAAACAATGGTTCTGGCTAAAAGTATATAAAAATTTTCTTCGCACTAGTCTTGAAACTTTCCTAAGGTTGAAATTTTGTCCTGTAAATTACCAAAATCCAAAACAAAAGCTTACATAAAGAAATGAGGATAAAAATAAGTGGAAAATAAAACATTCGACAGAGTATACGAATAGATGTTCATCCTCCTAGCAAGCCACTTGATTGGTGGAGGATCACCATAATGTACTACTGACACCAAAATAAAGCATATGGAGAACGAGAGCAACAAGGAGTACGGGACAGATAAAACTCGGGTTAAAAGCTGCCATTTGGGAGAATGATTGTCACTTACCAGGAATAGTCATAGGTTCTGTGAGCAACATTTATTCAGACAGCATTAATTTAAAAAAATTAATTAGACATCTACAATTCACTGGATATCATGGCAGGCACTACAGATACTAGAGTGTCTTGGTCTTGACATCAAATGAGTAGTTGTCCATCAATGAGTCCATCAAATGAGTAGCTGTCTCAATGAGTAGTTGTCCATCAAATGAGTCTTGGAAGGCAGACCGACCAAGGAGGTGTGCAGAGCTCCATTCAGAGCCAAGGTGCCAAACAAAAGCACGGTTGTCAAAATCAACACTTAAAACAGAAGTGTTAATGTGGAAAAGTGTAAGAATGAAGAGCAAGCCTCCAGCAGAAGATTAGAAACAACTGATAATGCTGTTTGGAAAAACAGGGTAGTGATACAGAGGGCGAGAATCAGATTTGTCCTGATATTCGAAAATAATCTTAACAGTATGGTCTGTGAGACTGGTCGAGTAGGTTAAATTAAACAAAATTTAGCAAAGAGCAGAGAGTGAGTTCAAGACTCAGCTCAGTGCTCAACATCACTAAGAGATTATTCCCGAGAATTACCTCCTCATCTAATCTGGTCCCGTTTCACCTGCCTGTGATCCTGAATACGTGGGAACAGGGAATTTCCTATGGAAACACCAATAGGTATATCTGCCTCCTCCCTAGACCAGGACTTCTCTCAAGCAAGAATTATTTCCTTTTCATCTATTCTTCCCAACATCTTGGGAAGTGCTGGGCCTGGAATAAGTTCTGCATGCATTTTTTAAGAAAAAATGAATAAATGAATATTAATTCAGTAGACATCAAAACTGTAGCTGATGTTACACAAAAACAAGAATAGGGGAAATAAAAAGCAACCATAACATTCTTAGCAAATGCATGGTGATGTGCATTTTTTTTTTGGTGGGGGCTGGGCTTGAACCCACCACCTCTGGCATACGGGACCGTTGCCCTACCCTTTTGAGCTATAGATGCCACCCGATGTGCATTATTTTTATACAATGATAAAAAGTTCAAAATGGTGAGAATCCAGAACAAAAATGCACTGGCTGTGGGAGGGCTGTTCTGTCTTTCTGACAAGATCCTTCATCCTTCTCCCTCGCCTTACAAGATTTCACAAAACAGTTGAGATCTAAGAAGCTATGTTTTGGGGAGAGAGAAGTAGTCCTCTAGCAAAGAAAATTTGCTCAGTGGGTTACAATTAAGCTCATAGTTACATATTTAAAATAATTCCCCTTGAGAGGTAGTCACAGATTGTTCCCCCATGTAATTTCTTCAATATGTAGAACTTCCAGCTGAAATAAAACTTGGATCTGAACAGTTAAAAACTCAGAACTGACAGGGGAAGGAAAATACAGCGTCCTCGATCTTGCATCTCTGTTTGCTCCCTCCGTAAAGGACGTTACCATTTGTCATTCTGGCGTAACGTTCATCGTGTTTTCATCTGCAGAGCCCTGATTTCTTTGCTGCAAATATTGCTATTTGTTTCTCCTTCTTCTTTACACACGTTTAAAAAGGTAATTGACTTCTGATGGAAGAATTGCCTGATTTTGGAGATGAGTTTCCAGAATGATGAAAATACAGAATACTTTTCCCCATGTCCAGTTGGAGGGTCAGAGTATGGTAGCCAAGTAAGAACCAGAAGCTTGAAAAAATGCTTAATCTACATTTGCTATATTTTCCTGTCAGTTTTCACTATGGAAACTATTTCTTGCTGAGAAAACAATAGGCTATCACAAATCTTTCCATTCTTTTGTAGCATCTTGCAGTCTTACAGTTGGATATGATTTTTGAGCAAAGTTCTTCCAACTCATGTGCCACTGCACTGTGGTGCCCTCTGAACATGTCAGAGGAGAGTGGAGATGGCAACTGGAGTGGTGTGGACTGAGCTGCAGCCAGTTGCCTCCCACATTAAACAATTCATCCCCGTTCATGCAGCATACTGCCTTACACCATGCAACATAAATGCCTTTTGTGCCATGATAGGGAAACGACTGTACCATTGCCTTCTACATCACACAGTCTAACTTACTTATAAAGAAATGCTACCATGTTTCCCTGAAAATAAGACCTACCCAAAAAATAAGCCCTAGCAGGATTTCTATGCATTTGTTAATATAAGCCCTACCCCCATAATAAGACCTAGTGATGAGTGTGGCTATGCAGCGTATCTGCATAGCCGTGCCATGCATTTTGGCACGGAGAGAAGACATCCCCTGAAAATAAGCCCTAGTGTGTCTTCTTGGGAAAAAATAAATATAAGACAGTGTCTTCTTTTCGGGGAAACACAGTAGAGTTATGAACCCTTATGGGACACAACTATTTGACTTCTATTTGCACATTTTCCATGACTGATTTCTCAATATTTCATGGAACAGCAACTCTCTTGGAGGGAGAGTCCAGAGAAAGAAGTAAAAAAAAAAATAAAATTATCCTCTAATCTTTGTAAATTGGCACAAATCCTGTGTTTGAAGCCACAGTGGACACAATTTCCTATGGTAGTTTTGAATCTTAGAATTCATAATTCAGATGTCAAGTACTTCTTTATTTATCATTTCTCTAGGACTTACATCCTCAATTTCCTAAAATGTTTCTAAGCTGGGAAGGCTAGAGAAACTTCCACAACTGAGCCACAACCCCATTCCCATGGAAATGTTTCGGGTAAAATGAAGGTTCTACAAATGGCTATTCGATGTAACTGAACCAACTCTTACTTAAAATGTGTCTATTAGTTTCTCTGGTTTTATTTAATCAAAAATGTAAAGGAATATTTGTATGTTTTATTCTTAGCAACTTTATCATATTTTTTTTCTTTGCATTGAATTTGTGGCCAATGGAAAACTTCAGGACATTTATATGAACTGCTGTCGAGTCAAGTCTTTTGTTTAACAAAAAGACAGCAATTTCTTTCTCTTTTTTCCTATGTTCAACATAAGAATATTAGCTGGGTGCAGTGGCGCATGCCTGTAATCCCAGTTATTAAATACTTGGGAGGCTAAGGCATCTTGGCCAGAGCCAAGAAAAATCACAGTAAACTACGACTGTGCCACTGGCTGACAGAATTAGATACTGTCTTTAAAACAAAAAAAGAAGAAAAAGAAAAAGAATTAAGTACTACTTACATTGATTTCTCATCTGAAAATAATTGTTAATTGTTGCTATATGTTGCAAACATGATTTATCAATAGGTTTTTGGTCAAATAATTGCAACATAATTGCAAAATGTATCATGCAAATGACACAAGACAGGTCCTAGGACTCACCCCTAGAGCCCGGACCTTCAACTTGTCATCGAATGACTGAACATCAGCAAAGTTCTCCTTATCTGTAATATTTTTTCTTATGCATTTTTCTATTACAACAGTATAATTAAAAATTAAAACAAAATCATGCCTCGTTCATAAGTAATGCTAGTTTACTACAACAAACAAAATTAAAAACAACTCAATACGTGTTTAATACATTAAAAAGGATTTCTTTCCGTAGAGACTAAAAAGTGTTCCTGACAGACTGGAAGCTTTTCTTCAAATAGGGATTCAGGGACACAGACCCTTCCATCTTACTGTTCTGCCCTCTTCAGTATGTGGCTTACACGGCTGTCACGCTCTAGATAGCAAGTTGATAGAAGGTGAAAAAGCCAGTAAAAAAAAGCACACCTGCTTTTCTAACATCCCAGCCAAAAAATGAAATGTAAAATTGGAGAAAGAATTTCACCACTATGGAAAGAGGCACACAATTTTGAAGGGAGCATTCAGCGTTCTTTCATATAGCCTGCCCTTTTGGTCATCTTTTTCCTCACACATAGGACATAGTCAAGCCCTCCTGCAGGGAGGTCATCCAAAGTCCCATCAAGAAACTTCATTCAGATCAAAGATCAGAATGTCCTAGTGAAATGGAACCTTCTATACCAGATCTGAATGGTTCCTATAACTCAGCAGACAAATAGACAAATTAGTTTTTACTTGCCACTCATTCTCCTCCTTCCCCCTCAGTCTTTCTCTCAATATAAAACAGAGGAGCAGGGACAGGAGAACGGTGGTAAACATTCTCAATAGGAAAAGAGAATGAAAAACAGTGACTGTACAGCAGTAATTAACTCCTGCCAGGTAGGCATTATGGACAGTATTGAGCAGAGAGCGTATTCCTAGGTTGGACCGTAATCCTGCTCTTTGCTAAAGCATCTCTTACCCACGGTTGTCTCTTGCCACTGGTTCCAGCCTGGGAGGTTGCCCTGGTCCCTTCTCCTCTATGAGTCCTGAGAAGTGAGCTGTCTATACACTTTGGGAGGATAGTTTATAGGTTCCTGAGGGACAATTAGAATTCCTCAAAATCGGCTCGGCGCCTATAGCTCAAC
>NW_003852405.1:8154622-8172697 GCF_000181295.1 Otolemur garnettii
GCTGTAATGCCACGGCACTCTGCCCAGGGGGACAGCTTGAGGCTCTGTCTCAAAAAAAAAAAAAAAAAAAAAGAATTCCTCAAAATCGTAGTCTATTCTGATTTATTTATTTTCAGTTATTTTCATGTGCCAGTAACCACAGCCAAAGTTTTTTCTTGGGTATAATTTTCAAGCCTACCTGAGTCCTTTACTTCCCTGGCCCAGTGCCACTCTCTCAACTGCATGGTGTCTGCCTGGAGGATAATACCTTATGCTTGATGCAGAAGGAAACACTCATAGTCTGATCTTTTGTCCCAGGGTTGTTTACTTGGAAAATCTTAATAACTCTTTGTTGTTCAAAGCTCTTTTTCAGTTTCAGTTTTTGCTGTTTGGGGGTGTAAGAGCAAAGAGCTTTTCTAACTCTATAAAAATCAAAATTTTTATTATAGATTCTTAATATTCCTTGTTTTTTTCTACTTTCAAACTACCAATTCTTCTTTTTTTTTTTTGGATACAGAGTCTCACTTTGTTACCATCGGTAGAGTGCCATGGTGTCAGCTCACAGCAACCTCAAACTCTTAGGCTTAAGCAATCCTCTCACCTCATCCTCCCCAGTAGCTGGGACTACAGGCACTCGCCACAAGGCCCAGCTATTTTTTAAAGATGAGGTCTCACTTTTGCTCAGGCTGGTCTTGAATTTCTGAGCTCCAGCTATCGGCCCATCTCGGCCTCCCAGAGAGCTGGGATTGCAGGTGTGAGTCACCACGCCCAGTCTCAAACTGCAATTCTTCCTATTCTCTTGTTATTTTGTTTTCTTTTGTCTTTGTTATACAAACAAAATGCAATAATGAGCAACCAACACAACTAGGTGTCTGCACACCTAGAATGATAGACTTATAAACAATTAATTGACTCCCAAGTGATTGACAGTTTCACCAAATGCTTTGTCACTGCATAACATAGACTGCCATTTCTCCAGCCTCCAAATGCATTCTCTTTCTGCCCAGTGATTACTAAACCAGTGTCACATAGTTTGAAGTCTTTGTTGATGAAAGAAAAACTTTTTCAAGTTTCCATGACTGCTATACTACAAAAATTTTTTTTTCCTTGGGGCCGTAGTGTTTTATTAGGTCAGGAGACTTGCGAGTTACATATGCTTCACGAGGTCCAGAGATCAAAAGTAGGTGAGTTAAATATCACTCACAATTAATGTGTTAAAGAAAAAAGTGGATGATGTAACAAACTCCAACATTTTAAATGGTCCAAACACATTGAAAGTTTATTAATTACTCTCATAAAATCCAAAATGAATGCTCCTGATCTGTGGAAGAATCTCTTCCACATGGAAATACAGAGAACTAGGCTGTGTCTACCTAGGACTCCACCGTCTTCAAGTTCCCATGTTGACGTGCAAAAAATGGGTGAAAGGGAAAGAGCGAGTGGAGAAATCACATCCATTTCTTAAAAACACATTCGTAACCACTCATATTTCATAAAGAACATAGAAATGGCAACATTGCTAGCAAAAAAGGCTTAGTCCTTTCTGCTTCTGCAGTGTCTTGGGTCCACTAATGTTCTCTGACCCACCCACCAAAAAAAAGCACTAGAAGAAAACAAATTCTAATCCTTGAATTATTGTAGAAAAATATTCATAGAACATTCATTGCAAATTAGCGTATCCTCCACATTCCGAAATCTTTACTAGGAAATTTTTATTGGATCAACATAACACTGAATGAATTGGGGCAAATTATTTGAAAGTAATTCAGAATGGATATTTGTATTATGTAAACACAAAATTCAGAAACAACCACCCATAGTTAAGTTGTACTTGGTTATAGAAAATACAACAAAGGAAAAAATATATAATTGGGAAAAGCAGGGGGGAAAATAACCTACAACAAGGTTAGAACCATGATATTATTAATCCTAAGCCACAATATGGGAAGAGACCAGATGGATAAAGAAATGGGAGCTGAGTTTGCAATGAGATACTGCTACTGACCCACCAGAATGGCTGAAATTTTATAGATCAAACTACCAAGCAACTTGACACTTCTGTTAAGATGTGGAACAATCAGAACTCTCATACTCTATTAGCCAAAGTGAAAATTGGTAAAACCACTTTGGAAAATGAGTAGAAGCCACCAACTCTGGCAACACAGATTCCTGTGGTTTAACAAGTCCACTCCTAATTATATAGTCAACCAAAATGTGTACAGATATACAGCAAGAGATACTATGTGCGTATGGGAATGTTCATAGCAGCATTATCAGTAATAGTCAAAACTTGGAAACAGACCAATTGTCCATTAATAAGAGAGCACAATTCTTTAAATGTATTTTCAAACAATGTTGTACTATAAAACAATGATGAAGAACATACTTCTGCTCCTTCTGCTCCCAGGGACGAATGCCAGAGCATAATATGGAGTATAAAAAGTCAGAGATGCAGATAAGCACTAGATTATTTGGTTTCATAAATTACACATTGAGACAAATCTACTCTGCCGTATTGAAGTCAGCATAGCAATCAGAGAATACCGGGAAAGGCCAGGAAGGAGTTCCCTGAGATGCTGGTCACAGTAAAGACTTTTGGTGGAGTGTTTACACTTAGCTAAACTAAGTTTGCTATGCCCTTAACATTTATGCACTTTTAAAAAAAGGAATCAATGTTTTCATCAATAAATTTTCCTTTTATTTATTATTTCTTTCAACTACAACACCATAATCTGAAACAAGTTGTCTGGTACACTTATTAATAATTAGTTATATTTTTATTACACTTATTCATATTGGAATTTATATTTTATATTTGTGAGTTTATAATATTTTATTTTTATTTTATGTGTCACTTACAGTAGTGGTGATACTAATAAGAAATAAAATTAGATCTATGGATGTTTCGTGCTTCTCAGTGGTACCAGGGACTCATTTTGACTGTCACTCAGAACTTGTACCCAAAGCTGATCACTCACAGGGCAAGTTCTGTTCATGCCAGTGACCATCTGACTGAGTGTTCTCCTCACAGTGTCTGATCTGTTAATTTGTTTCAGGAATTTCCATGACGTCACCAGGTCATTACTTGTTACCTTCAAAATGTGCTGCTTTGTTTCCAGCCCACAGCAAAGTAAATACATTTTGTTATTTGTAGGGAGTCTAATTCCATGGAATTAAACAATTTCAAATAGATTATTGAATGACTAAAAACATCTTAGCTTTTTATATCCATATCCGTAGACTCTTAAATATCTGGAAACTGACAGCATCTCTTATTTCTAGCACAGATTTTAGATTAAGTAGGGGAGAGCCTTTTCCTTAACTCTTTTCAATAAATGATTTGTCACTGAATAATTTGAAAGAGCTACTTAAAGATGCCTACACCAGTAATATTTTAAGGGCTTTATACTTAAGTTGTGAACCTAATCTGTCTATTGATTTTTTTTTTTTTTACTCAATCTTCTCCTTGGAAATTAGCCTCTGTTCTGTAAAAATCTTTACCAGCTTTGAAGTGGACAGGATATCGTTCTATGTTTAAATATATATCATACTAATGCAATAGTTTCAACTTAAGCCCTTTGTTTTCATTTCTGGGGGGAGATGGTATTCAATCTATCAGTCCCTCTGATAGGTGCTGGGTACATAACAATGACTGATTCACAGCCTTTGTCCTCAAAAAACTCACAATTATGTGGGAAAAAATTACCAAAAGTAAATATAAAAAACTGTGAGGTACGTACCATATGCAATGAAGAAGAATCAATATCACTCGGCATATCAGGAAATCTTTAGAAAAAAGACATCATCAGAACCCAAAAGTTCTACATAAAAATGACTTCACATCTGTGTACTACTGATTATTTGCAAGCACTTCATATGTGTTTCATTTTTCTTACAAAAAAAAAAAATCCCTGTGAGTTTTATATTGGTATTATTATTATTACACCTAAGTCAAGTGACTTGACAAGGCCATTCAGAACTTGAAATATTAGCATTTAGGTTCAGATCTCTGAAGGGTTAGTAAGGTTTAGAAGAAAGATAGAGGGCTTTGTAATCAGAGCAAACTATTTTGAAGCACTTCTTTGCTACAGCAGAATGAGAAAATTATTTGTCTTTTCTGAGCCTTGGTTTCTTAATCTGTAACATAGTATAATCTTACATCAGGATTACCATGTGCTTTATAGGAGACCAAAAATGTATGTAAAGTATCTGTCACTCTGTTTATTGAATTGGTGCTCAATCACCTGGCATATTATTTTCTTCTTCAGACACTGAGGGATGACAAATCAATGTCCCAGAGAGACAACTAGGGCAGCAATGTGGAGGAGGGATGAAAATATCAGGAAACATAAGAAATGTACAGTTGTTAGGAGTGTTCTGCAATAGTCTAGCTACAAGCAGATGAATTTTGGAAGCAAGGCAGTAACAGGTGGGATGGAGAAGAGGAAAGGACGCTGAGAAACATCTAGAAGTAGAATAGCCCTGATAATTGGATGACCGTCAGAAGTGGAAAGGAAGGCAGAATAACCTGACAATTAATAATTTGGGAAACTGTTATATGATATCACCAGGAACTGAGGTAGGAAATACATATGGATAAGATGGTTTGCAAGTGAATACTCAATAATCTTTTAGACATGTTGATTTAGGGATCCTAGAGACAAGAAATGTCTAAGTAGACAGTTGAAGACATAAGTCTGAAGCTCAAGAAAAAAGTCAGGATTGTTAATTTAGATTTCAGAGTCAATAAACATTCTGGTGCAAATGTCTTTGTGGTAAAATGACTTTTGTTCTCCTAGGTAGCTACCTAGTCATGGAATTGCAGGATCAAATAGATGTCAACTTTTAGTTATTTGAGGATTCTTCACACTTCTTTCCATAATAATCAGTTTGCTTCAAGCATTCTACATTGTATACCAAATCATCACAGTATACCCCATAAATGTTTACAGTTATTATTTTAATTAAAAATGAATATATAATATTTTCAAACATAAAACAATTTCAGAGTCAAGTCATAAATTAGAGTTGAAGTCAATTAGGGAGATTTAGACCAGATACAGAAAAAGACAAAGACTAAAAACCTGAGGAATAAGAATGTTTAAGGATCAGGCAGTGATGTGGGGTGAGAGGAATACAGGCAAAAAAAAAAACAAACAAACCATTTTTCGTCTAATATTTAAAAGACAAACAAGGAAAGTGACACGGCATAGAAATCAATAGAAGTGAGACTTAAGAGGGAGGATCAACAAATAAATTGCCGCAGTAAATGGCACTGGAGAAAGATACGAGGCCTAGTGTAAGGTCACAGGTGAAGCTTTGAGAGCCTTAGTGAATTGGATGAAAGAATTTGTTGGGAAAAGAGAGACCATGAGTCTACAGAAGATGATGAGCATGTGCAAAGACACAGACTTAGGAAATAATGAGAAGTGTTTGGTAAATACTGAGTTAATGGGGCCATCTCTGCCTTATCTCATTTTTGTGCAAAATAAGGAAAAAAGGCACCCTCTTTAGTAGACACGAAGTGTGCCCAGCTAGGTAAGAGGGCAATGGGGTTTCAGCTCCCTCATGCTGCTGGCTCTGTGCAGTGTACACACTGTGTAACTATTTGCAAGAGCCCTGAGCAAACAGTCTATTGAGTTGAAATGCAGGGTATAGGAAGGGCAGCCCTAGGACATAAATATGGGATGGCGTCTTATAGATCACCCTGTGGAGAGTCTTGAAAGCCAGTTGAGAATTTTGTGTTCAATTTAGGAGACAATGGGGAATCATCCATGTCTAGGAGGTTCACTTAAGGAAGAGGAGGTTGGCAGCAAAATGCAGATGGCGGGAGGCGGGGAACACAGGTGGGAGGAAAACTACTTAGGAAGCAATTTCAATTGGATAGCTAAAATCACAGGCTCATTTTTTCTTTGAACTAAGACATTTTAAATGAAGTCTAGGGGAAATAAAAGGTCAGGAAAAGCCATGTTTATCCATGGAGCTTTGGTTTCTGAAATATAAAAAGAATTAGCTCCTCCAGGAACAAATTAGTCAGACTCTGTTCACCTTGGCAATATAATTTAGTGCCCTGCTTTCCACCTCTCCAAGGAGCTACAATGCTTTGAAGTACTATTTCTGGCCTTTCCCTTGGGTCTTTCTCATGTTTCCTGCTACTAGGAGAAAAGCTGAGTCCTAGAAGGGCAGAAGAAGTTTAAGAACTAAAATGTTCAGTCAAAACAACTCACCTGACCTCACTCTCCTGCTTTTTGCTTATGCCCCTTAGCTCTTAAAATGAGAAAATGACTATTGTCTGACTTGTAGGTACTTCCTTGATTTTGTTTTTGTTTTTATTTGGTTGTTTTTAGGTTTCTTTTTTGAAACAAGGTCTTGCTCTGAGACATGGGCTAGCTAGAGCACAGTGACATCATCACAGTTCGCTTCAACCTCAAACTTCTGAGCTCAAGAGATCTCCGTGCCTCAGCCTCCCAAGTAGCTGAGACTACAGGCATGCACCATCATGCTTGACTAATTTTTTTTTTTTTTTTAGTAGAGATGGGGTCTTGCTCTTGCTCATGCTGATCTCGAACTCTCAACCTTAAGCCATCCTCCTGCCTCAGCCCCCAACAGTGTTAGGATTACAGGTATGAGCCACTGTGCCCTGCCTACTTCATTGTTTTAATGAGTCAGTTATCCTGGTTTGATGACTCCAAAAAGACAACTTAAAGATAAAAGAAAAAGAAAGAGGAGAATTACTTTTAAAAAGAGAAAAATAAGTTAGAATAAATTAAGGATTATTGAGTGTGTAGTGTGTACCTTGCTTCATTTGAACAACACAAATCACCCATAATTTTTGTAACAATCCTGTTATTACTATCAATATTGTACAGAGAAGAAATCTGAAACTTAGAAATCTTTCTTGCCCAATTGTACAATGGCAACTGGTTCAAAAATTATGCCAAGTTATTAAAAAGGAAAAAGACTATATTAACATGGTATTTCTACTAAGCAATTATTAAAATGAATACACTGAATGTAATGAGTCTATGAGGGTAAAGACTGAAACATACTACGGAGTAGAAAAAGTGTCAAAAGAGTAGTACAGAATTAAAACGTACATAGGTAAAATCTTTCAAAAAACATACACCTCCCAATTCATCCAGTTCCATCCCAGATGGAAAGAGATTTCTGGATGTAACAGAAATGGAACTGAAGATCAAGTTGGAAACTGGTAGCCTCCATAAGTTGAAGATTCAGAGCTGAGATTCCTAGAAAATGAAGACATATGCTAAGAAAGATGAAACTGCACAGAGAAAAGATTCAGGTCCTCTGTAAAGACCACGTTCTACCTCCATATCCCACTCCTAGGAGCATTCAACAGAATGTGTATGTGAGAAAATTATCCATGGCTGGGAAAAAAATGCCTGAAATGATTATAGTGAATAGTGCCTGAATTCAAATAGGGCCAAGAAGAGCATCTGTTCTGACCAGCAGGACCACAAAACCTTTATATCACAGAACCCAGGAAGGTGTTGCTTCAGCAGTGGGAAATTAATTCTAGACTTAGAATTCCTCCAAATCCACCTGAAAATTATTTTTATGACTTGTTAAATCCAAAAATAACAAACTGTTTCCAAGTAACTAAAAAACAGACTCAGGAAGATTTATAGACAGGGTGTCTGTAAAGTTCGTGTGCAATTTAAAATAACTATTTTTTGGACACTCTGTGTAAATACAAAATTATCCAGCACTAAACTAAGTAACATTCACAATATCTGATTTCTATTTAATGATTATGAGCATGTACAAAAGGCAGCAAAACACAAACCATAAGGAAGAAAATAATAAATTAATTGAAATTGACCAAGATTGACATAAATATTAGATATAGGAGGCAAGAATGTTAAAACATTTTATACCTATATTTTATGTGCTAAAAAATCAACAAAGACATAGGATATAAAAAGGCCCAAATTGAATTTCTAGAGATGAAAACTGCCATATTGGAAATTTAAAATACTCTAGCCAGGATTAATGATAGATTAGACATTGCAAAAGAAAAGATTGGTGAACTTGAAAATATAGAAGCAGAAACTATCCAAAATGAAACATATAGAGAAAAAAAAGACATTTTAATGACAAAAAGTGCACAAGAGAATGATGAGATAATTTCATTGTTGTGGTACTCAAAAAAGGAAGGGGGGAACAAAAATAATATTTAAGGAAAAAATGGCCAAAAGTTACAATCTTGATGAAAAAGACTGAAATGCATATCCAAGAAGCTTAATGAATCTCACACACAAGGAACAAGAAGAAAACTATTCCAACATGTAGCTTAATCAAATTGCTGGAAACCAGAGATAAAAAGGAAATCAGAAAAGTAGCCAGAGAAAAAGGACATGTTATGTAGAAAAAAAAAACCTACAGATTACATCAGGTTTTCTCATCAGGAACAAAAAAAAAAAAGAGAAGACAATGGAGAAACATCTTCATCGTAATTTGGGGAGGGAGTGCTGTCAACCTAGAATTCTATACCCACTGAATATACCTTACCAAAAAAAAAGGAGGAGGGCAGAATAAAAGGCTTTTAGATATATAAAACCTTAGATAATTCATCATCAGCACACTCGCTCTACCAGAAAGGTTAAAGGAAGTAATTCAAGGACAAAAATACTACTTTGTGGTTTTATGAATAAGTTACATAAAATATTGATTAGCAACAACATCACTTTCTGCCTATGTGACTTTGGGCAAGTAACATTTTGGGACTTCAATTTTCTCATTAACAATTTGAGAATAATCATATTCCCTACCTCAAGTTATGTGTATATGCATATGCCAGCAAGAATAATGACTAAGGACTGGCATAATACGTAGTACAAGTTCACAGAAGGTGTCTAAAGAGTTAAAGGGTCAAGAAGCCCTATAACTGTTGACTATTATTTATGGTTGCATGTGTCTGTAGTAAAAGTAGAAAAGTATGAGTGAGAAGGACAGACACAGACAACCCCACTAATACACAAAAGCCAAAGGAAAAGAAGAAAAAACGCTGGAGAGGACTGAGTTTGTGAGCAGCAAGGGACTGGAGCAATACTTGTCTTTTTCCTCTCACAGCTACAAGAGAGGAATTCTGCAAGAGAAAGAGAGGAGATGTTCTTTCCACTTCAGCTACATGTAAGCAAAATCAAAGGAAAGAATCTGATCAATTGTGCTTAACTATGCAATCACTTTGTAAGTCCACCCCTCAGGGACTATAGACCGCTGAAGATGAACCTTACTCCTCCTTGGGATGTGGGCAGCTGAGCATGAAATCAAGTTTTGAGCATTGGTTTGAATGAATCTCCTAAGGATCATGTTGGAAACTCGATTCCCATTGTAATAGTAGAAAAATGTGAGGCCTTTAAGAAGTAATTAGGCCATGACAGCTCTCACCTCAAGAGTAGATTAATCCTGTTGTTGCAGGAATGGATTCCTGATAAAAGAGTAAGTTCTGCTGCTCTCTCTGGCTCTCACTCGTGTGTGTACTCTCCCCGGCCCCACCTTGATAAGGCAGCAAGAAGGTCCTGCCCAGACACAGACTCCTCAACTTGTCATTTCCCAGTCTCCAGCACTATAGGAAATATATCTCTTACATTTGTATCTCTACCTTGTCTCAAGTATTGTGTTATAGCAGCACAAAATGAACCTCTACAGAAACTTAGGCATAGGAGTAAATCACTGCCAGGTAGGAAGTTCTTCATTTCATGTCTATGAATGAGCTTCAGAGTCCCAGGAAACTGCATACAAAAAGGAACATATAATGATGTGTGTGTGTGTTGTCTGTGTGTGTATTTGTAGTTAGAGAAAGATTTTATAGTCTTCATAAAATTGTCAAAGTAAACACCTTGACCCCCTAAGTAACACAAACTACTGGCCCAGGAGAAAGCTGATTAAAACCAGAAAGCACACTAATTAGGTTGTCTAATTCTACAAACTAGTTTTATGCTTTAAAGGCTCCCAGTATTTTGTTAGCTCCTGGGATTACCGAGTCAATAAAATGCATTCAAACTGAAGTGGACACTGCAAAGTGATTTACTAACTGACCAGATATACAAGTGTTGTAAGACCCGAACTTTAGAAAATGTATTCCCAGCATTCTTCCCCTTATAATCCAATTTAAAAAGCAAGCTATGATAATCCTGAGGTTACATGGACAGAAATTGGTGCTGAAAGCATTTAAACAGTCTTATTAAAAATCCCCAAATGAGATTCTCAAAGTCTCTCTCACTTTTTGGATTATCTTGGCAAGGGGAACAGAATGTATAAAATATTTTGACCCTTGGGGCATTTATTTTCTCTGAGCATAACTGGATGCTCTGGATTAAACTGTGAGTTGCATGATTTTTAGTTTTGTAGAGGTTTTTGGAAATTTTTTTATACTGTCTTCTATTGCTATCTTTTAATCTCTATATCTGTTGCTAATATTGTTAATGCTACTGCTGTAAATTGCTAATACAGTCTGGAAAGGAAAAAATTTTTGGTTTCATAGCACAGCATTAATCCTTTTACCCTCAAGGTCTAAAAGAATTCACAAGTAAAATTCTAGTACCAATGTTAACATTAACCTTAATATTGCCAAAATGAAAATATTTCCCATGAAGTCACATAATTTTTCTTTTCTTTCTTTTTTTTTTTTAATTTCGAGGCAGAGTCTCACTTGGTCACCCTGGGTAGAGGGCCATGGCATCATAGCTCATAGTAACCTCAGTCTCTTGAGCTCAAGCAATCTTCTTGCCTCAGCCTCCCTAGCAACTGGGACAACAGGCACCTGCCACAATGCCTGGCTATTTTTAGAGACTAGGTCTCGCTCTTACTTAGGTTGGTCTCTAACTCCTGAGCTCAAGCAATCTATTCACCTCTACAGGAGTGAGCCACCGCATCCAGCCTTGCATAATTTTTCTTGAGTAAGTCCTCTATAATCTGATCCATATACTGCCCCACCCTTCCCACTCCATGGTCAGCTGTCACAAAGGAAGGGGAAACCTTCCCTTCATATGTGTTCATGTGTGAGTGCAACACACACACACACAAATAAATAGGTTCAAGTATAAGATCTCTGAAGTCAAGATTTTTATTGTCCCACCAATTACTCTGTTATAGGTGGTACTGCACACCTATAACAGACAGTCAGTAAATTTTCCCACTACTTTACAGTTGGCCTTAGGCAAAGAAAAGAACTACTTTGTTCTAAATCAAACAGGATTACTAATAATATTTAATATGGAAGCCTTGTTTGCCTTGTGATAATGTGTTGAATATTAATGACAATAAATCTCCTTTAAGAGACAAAAAACTGAACCATTAATATGTTGAAATGTTTTCAATGAACTGTTCCTATATATGTGCTCATTAAAAGAAGATTCCAGGTTTTTCCTACCAAAAATTATGTAAAAGACTCTTTAAGTAATAAATATTTCTTATAGATATTCATTAAGTGCAGAGTTGTGGAAGAATTCATTATTCTTTACTATTTCTCTTTCACTGCTAGGATGGGACAAATGTATGACTAAGATTTCTGAGTCATTTTTTATTTGTTTGACAGGGAAGGGACTAGAGGCAGAAAGAAGGTAGTAAAAGATTGACTCAAAAAGTAGCACTGCCGTCACTGTGGGCTCCGTGCTACGAGAATCATGGCTCATAAAGCCCTTATCTGAGAAGAGTCAGAAACTATGTGGATAACAAATAAAAATGACTTCAAGGACAAGCACAGTCATCAGAATGTTTACATTTCATACAATGAAAAATATTGAACGTGATGAAAATGAGGGATAGAAAAAATATGTAAAACAGGTGACTATTGCGTCCTACCAAGAGAGTGAGAGACAGAGACAAAGAGACAGAGAGTGAATACAAGCCTTGAGATTTTTCATTATAGTACATTATAACATGTTTTTCAATACATGCCTTGAGATTTTTAAATATAGTACATTATAACACAAAGTGAGAACTTCGTTTGAAGGAAAAGAAAAAGGGGTTAAATGCCTCAAATACTTCCCCTTTCTGTCATCATTAACGCCAGATAAACCCTTGCCTCCATTATCCCTTTATCATGATAAATATGCTTTCACTTTTTCAAGGCATAATACGAAATTACATCTTAGAGCACTCTGTCATTAACTAACTGATAATTAATCAAGCATTGAGCATCTTCAAAAAGCCAACACTCTGCTAGGAACCAACTTACACAGTTGGGAGTCCCTGTTCTAGGAAAGATCTAAGTACATTCATTTAACAAATACGTAAGGCCTTATCATAGCAGCACACGGGGTAGGGATTGCCTCTGATCCCATGGAGATTACCTTCTCATCCAGAAGATAGACATGAAGCTGCTTACTACACAGTTATTCATTACAACTGTAATGAAAGTTAGCACACATGGTCTAATTTGGAGAACCAAAGTTTTTTTTGTTTTTGTTTTTGTTTTTGTTTTTGAGACAGAATTTCACTATTTGTACCCTCAGTAGAGTGCCATGGCATCACAGCTCACAGCAACCTCAAACTCTTAGGCTTAAGCAATTCTCTTGCCATAGACTCCCAAGTAGCTGGGACTATGAGCACCTGCCACAACACCCAACTATTTTTTTGTTTGTTTGTTTAGCAGGCTTGGGCCAGATTCAATCCCAACAGCTCCAGTGCATGTGGCTGGTGCCCTAACCACTGAGCTACAGGATTCCAGCCCGAAGTTTTATTCTTAGGAATAGTCTAAGCTTCAGAGCTATCCTGTTCCTCATCAAGTTCAAATCTAAGCTCCACTTCTAGCTGTGAACAAGTGGGATGACTTCTCTGGCCACTCTGTGCCTCAGTTTCTTAACTGACAAATTCAAAATAATAATAGAAACTTTTTTTAGACCTGTGGTAAATGAGTTAATATATTTGAAGTACTTAGAACAATGTCTGCCACATAATAAAGCTCAGAAAAAATACTACTTATAATTGCATTTATCAAAAAGGTGGAGAGTAAGAGAAAAGGATAGTAAACATAAGGAGGAAGAAGTAATTCCAGGGAGCATGAAGCGCTTCTGCAAAGGTCCTGAGAAAGGAAACCATAAATCTAAGAAACTAAGGTATATGAAAAGGAAGATAGTGCAAGGTTAGGTCGGAGAGGTGGGCAGGGCCCAGAGCCAGGAAAGCCTTGCAGGTCCTGAAAAGTTTTAGGCATTAATGCAAATGAATGTTATTAAGAGTTTCAATTATAAGATTGACATGGTTATTTTAAGTAAAATAATCTCCACTGCAAAGAATGTAGTATAAGGGTAAAAATGAAAGAAGGAAACTTAAAGAGTTATAGTTGCAAATCCGTGAAAAATGATAGTGGTGAGACATTTAGAATGAGGTGCAGTTTAGGGGATGGGTCACCTTCTCACTGTGTCTCAGAGGGTCATCCTCAGGTCTGTGTGTTTGTGTCCTTATCTCCTCTTGCTGGTAATATAAGGACATCTGTCTTAGGATTAGGGTCTACCCAGATGATTCCACTTTAACTTAATTATTTCTCAAAGGACCTATATCCAAATGCAAGCATATTTTGAGATCCTGGGGCTTAGAGTTTCAACATATGGATTTTGGAGGAATTCAATTCGACCTATAACAATTCCCCTATGTTTGAGGGGAGAGGACCATAAGAAAACGCATGAGCATGTTGTATGAGCAGAATATGTAGATCGAGAATTCAAGGGAAAGGTCTTGTACAGAATTGTCAATTAATATTACTTGCATATTTATGTATGCATTTACTAATAAATGAAGTTGGGGTTTGGATGACATATATTAGATGTATGGATGACAATAGATAATGTATCTATGTCTATATATAGAAAGAGAGAGAGATGGATGAAGTATCAGCATTAACTGTTCAAAGAGAAGGAAGAGGAGGAGACGTGGTGGGGTCGAGGAGAGACTTTACAAATCGAAGAAGAATCTTTGAAGGAGATTAAGACGCAGCAGTCAAAAACAAGAGAGAAATCAAAGAGAAGAAGATCATATAAAGCCAAAGAAAAGGAATGCTTCCAACGGGAGCCAACTACATTAAATGCAGTGGAAATAATGAACAATATAAATCCAACAGGAGATTTCGATATGCAAAGAGACAAACAGGAATACAATGCAGTGTTATGAAGAAATAGAAACACAGTGATACGGGAGCATGGAGGGTCCATGTCTGTCAGTTAATACTCGCTTATGGAGTGGCAATATTAATAGTATTAGAACCACAGTATTAGAAAGTGGAAAAAACACCTGCACTATTGGACTTTACAGTCTAATCAGATTTGAAGTCAAATAATCAGGCATTTAAAACAGTATGTGTGTTAATGGGTGACTGGTTTTGGAGAATCAGAGTTTTGAGGATTTTTTTAACAGAAAGAGGAGACAAAGAGTGAAGGCAAAGAATAGGGATAATTAAGAGACAAACTATTTCCCAAAGCACTGAGTCATGAAAGAGCCCAGTGTTCTGGGGATCAGAGTTACTGGATATGAGGAGAACTGTCCACAAAGAGCCAAGAAATGTGTATGTGAACATGTGTGTGGAAGCCACGCTAGGAAAGAATTCCCAGGCCAAACTAAGACATTTCACTTGTTTCTATGTAAAATGTGTCCAGTAGAAGTTTTTCAATGGGAGCTTGTCAATTTTGTTTTATGGAAATATCATTTACGATGAGCTAGCATATGAGAAGCAGCAAACAGAAACTGATGACAGATGTACATGATTAAGATTCTGCCACTGTGTTACAACAGAGAGGCAATGAGAGCTGCACTGAACTGGTGGCAAAGGGATGTGGAAGAAAGGACAACAGGGAGGGACATTCCTAGGTAGAATCATCACATTCATTTTCAGAAAGAGTGGGAAGAGACAAAAGGATGAGTCTAGAAAGAGGAGTCAATAAAACAAGGCAAATGGTGATGTTATTAAAGAACATGGTAAACTGAAACAATCTGGATGTTCAAGAATGCAGTTGGGGTGGGAAAATATTTTGAAACAATAATCACGCTTTTTTCATTCTTACTCTCCTTCCTTCTTGCAATCAGGCTGCAGTGAAGGTATCTAGATTACCCCCCTCAGACTTGAATGTTATCGCGGAACCGCAAAGAAAAAAAAAGAAAGCTAGCTTCTTACTCCAAAATGGAATTTTGAAGTGCATGCTAAAGATTCTATTACAAAATATTTTTAAGTGAGTAGGACACCGGCCCCATATACCAAGGGTAGCGGGTTCAAACCCGGCCCCAGTCAAACTGCAACAAAAAATAGCCAGGCGTTGTGGCAGGTGCCTGTAGTCCCAGCTACTTGGGAGGCTGAGACAGAAGAATCACCTAAGCCCAGAAGTTGGAGGTTGCTGTGAGCTGTGACGTCACAGCACTCTATCAAAGGTAATAAAGTGAGACAGAGTCTCACTATTACTAAAAGTAAATAAATAAATAGTAAAATAAAATATTTTTAAATTGTAAAATTCTAAATTTTGATGATTGAATGCCAGAGCCCTAAATGAGGATGGACAGAACTTTTAAGCCTTAAATAAAAAACATAGAAAAAAATCTGAGCATGATCAAAATAGTTGCTTCTGCTGTTACAGAAAATGTACAGTGGTGGGGAGGTGGCAAAGAATGAAAGAACCAGAGAAGAAACTAGTATTTATATATGCACTTGGAGCTCTGAGTTAAAAGAAAAAAAATCTACACTAGAGTAAAACTTTATGGTAGGAGAGGGTACATGAAAGACAATAAATTGTCCAAACTGGAAATTAAGAGCAAGGTAGACTTAGAGACCTCTGCTAGTTTGGTTTAGAATTAGCAGATCACAAATGAAGGCATCAATCTCCAAGTCCACAGATTGGCATGATAGAGAATCAAAAAATTTTGGGGTCTATACTGGACGTCTCAGAAGTAAATGACAGAGGTACAGAAGAGTTATGGTGTGTTACGAGTAGAGGGTACCCTGTCTGGGTAAGCACTGGAGATCAGATAAAAATGTAGTCATCTTGGGCAGCGCCTGTGGCTCAAAGGAGTAGGGCACCAGCCCCATATGCTGGAGGTGGAGGGTTCAGGCCCAGACCTGGCCAAAAACTGCAAAAAACCAATGTAGTCATCTTGCCAGGTATACCTTAGGACAGACTGTGATGACCAGAAACCAGCATCAGAGAGGCTACAGGGCAGATACTAGCAAGAAGAGACAAAGAACAGACAGAATCCCACCCTCCTCTTCCTCCTATCATGCCCATTTAAGCCCCTAAAACTTAAATGCAGTCTCACAGAGAATTGGCAAAGGGATAAACAATCAACAGATATTGATTTGATATTTTCTTCTACTAAATAATAAGTTTATTTTAGAAGTTATTTTAGAAAAGATAAAGTTTTGCTTGTAGGTGTTCAGTAAGTAATGGGAATGTACATCCAGGACTAAGAAGAAAAATCTGAGCCAGAGATTCCAGTTTGGATTCATAAATACACAGATGATGAACTAAAGCCACAGAAGTGGGTTAGATAAAGAGTGAGGAGGACAGAGCCCTCAGTGCTGAGGCATTCAGGGGGCAAGCAGAGGAGAAGGAGACAGGAACAAATAGGAGCAAAAAGGTGTGGTCAGAGATGAGAAGCAGAAAAGAGTAATGATAGGAGAGAGGGCGAGACATCCAAGGTCACCAGAATCAGAAAGCTGCAAGACGATATGGAATTCACCTTGGATATAGGCACGTTCTCATTGACCTGACCAGGACATTTTTCATGGAAATGGTAACAGAAGTCAGATTCAATAGGTCCAGAAAAGAATGGGAATTTAACAAAGTAAATATAGTAGATTCAGGTTGTGTTTCTAGAGAAACAATATAAAGAGGAAGGAGGGAGAAAGGGATGAACTTTGAAAGTGATGCTTCACTAAATGATTTAGGTCGGTCTTAATTTGACCTTTATTTTTACTGTAAAGATTTGTTTTGTTTAATTTTGTTTTGTGAATGAGAAAAGGAAGAGTTACGATGGAAGAAAAGAAATAGAAAAAAAGATGAAAGAGTTGACTGACTGTAGGAGTAGCTGTTAGAATGTTGGATAGTGCAAAGAGGAAAGATGGCCGGGGAATGGACCACTGCAAAGGAACAAATGAAGCTGGAATGGATATTGTAAGGCATGTGTTTTGAAAGAATGAAGAAATAAATTAAGTGAATTACATTTACATTTTTCTTGGGAAGATGGCAAGGGGGTGTCAATGGGGGTGAAAAGGAGAGGGCCCCGGAAGATCTTAGCACAACTCGGAATGAACAGAGGCCTACTGAGCAATTCTGAGAGTCTAGCTGAAAGTGAAACTCTACAACCTCAGTGCTGCCTATCAGAACAGTATTTTGATTACTATAGGGGCAATGGTAACTAAGGCAGTTCCCCAGTGTCAGGGTGCTCAGTTACTGGAAACAAGTGAATAAACAGTTGAATGTTATAAGTCCTTTAGATGATGAGTCAACAGGGTACTATATATGGGCAACCACCTTGGGATGGTAGAGAAGGCTTTTCAGAGGACATGACATTTTATTTAGGGTTTGAAGGTGGGCATTTTCTAACAGGACAGAAAAGGAAGATCTCTAAACATAGAGGTAGCATACAGAAATCATAAAATAAAAGATATAGGCAATTTTAGGATATGCTACAAATGTTATGTGATTCTATGATGGAGTGAGGAGTGAGCAGGTTGAAGATTATTTTGGAAAGGTAAAACTAGAGGTTGCAATAAATTATTTCTCAGATTATTTATAATTTTTTTCAGTGGTTTTGTAATTTTAATTATGCAGAGAGTCGCAGGAAAGGTGGACCCACTGCTATCATGAAACAGTAAGATTTTTTAGTATTGTAGTAAAACATGTTCAAAAGGAAACCGAAAAGAGACAGTCTATTATTATCAACAGTTGCATCTAGTCAATTAAACCTTCAGGATTATGTGATAGCTAGATAGAAATAAATAGCTAGATAGCTAGTATGGGTAGATATATGATAAGAAGAAAGAAAGAAAGGAAAGAAAGAAAGAAAGAAAGAAAGAAAGAAAGAAAGAAAGAAAGAAAGAAAGAAAGAAAGAAAGAAAGAGAGAGAGAGAGAGAGAGAGAGAGAGAGAGAGAG
>NW_003852405.1:8172764-8267892 GCF_000181295.1 Otolemur garnettii
GGAGGGAGGGAGGGAGGGAGGGAAAGGAAAGGAAAGAAGAAAGGAAAGAAAGGAAAAAAGAAAGAAAGAGAGAGAGAAAGGAGGGAGGGAGGAAAGGAGGGAGAGGAGGAGGGGAGGGGAGAGGAAAGGAGGGAAGGGGAGAGGAGAGGAGAGGAAAGAAGAGAAAGAAAGAAAGCCATTTTTCTGAGAATTTGGCATTTTTATGTTTCTTCTTTGGAAATATTAGTTAAAATCATATTCCAGAGCCATCAGTTGAAAAGGAAAAGAAAATACTTTTTGCTTTAGATAGGAAGATACTTATGTTAATCCAGAAGACTTGTCTGCAGATAATGGCACACCCAATGCCACTAAGTGGCCTATGCAACTATCTATTATGGCTTGACACCCACAATGCTCCTTCTACAGTGCACCATTGGAGTGATAAAACATGAAGGGACTCTGAGAACACTGTGCCTAAAAACAGCATCATGGATTCCAGTCCTATAGATCTAGAGATATAAAGTATTTGAGGAAGAGGATCTCTAAACCACCTTTATTAATATGGCAGGATCCAAGAGTCCTCAGGTTCTGGGAATCACACCATCATTTTAACCTGAACAACATCTGCAACACAAGCAAGTTTTATTTTATCTTATCTAGGAAAAGTAAATTGCTACCTCTACATTTCATTGTTTCTTTTTATTTCAGGAATGTGAATAAATTTTCTCAATCACCATTCAGATTTACGAAAACAAAACTAGTTCATGTCAGGTTACCTTACCTGCTTTCTTGTTTCGAATTCTCACTGCAGATATTTCCCTGGCTAAATGAAGAATTTAAGAGTCCATTAGTTACTGCTGCTGTGTAAAAGAAATTCCTTCAGAATTTAGCAACTTAAAAATAACCATTTTATTTAGCTCAACATAGATTCTGTAGGTCCAAAGTTGGGGACATAGACAACCGGGCTGGCTCTTCTCTGCTTCACAATACCTTGTGCATGAGAGGGGAAGAACTGAATGACGAGGGATGGCTGGAGAACTTGGGACAGAGTCACCTACAGGGGTCTTCACTAACCTGTCTGAGGTTTAAGTTAGAGCTGTTGACAGGAGCAACTGTACACAGCCTTTAGGGCCTGGGCTTCCTTGCCGCCCTCACAAGGTCTTAGTGTACTCAGCCTTCTTACAGATGAATGTGGCTTTTTATAATCTGGCCTCCTAAGTCACATGACATCACATCCAGTGAATTCTGTTAGCTACAAATGAGCCACTAAAGCCAGCCCAACTTCTCCATGACCAGAGTTTGCAGACATGTTTAAACCACCACAGATTGCAAGTAAATACTTAAGCTCATCGTTTTAAAGACTTCTGGAGTTGAGAAAAAATATTCACTATACAAAGAACCTTTCAAACTTCTTAAAGGCACTGTGAGCATGATGTATAAAATTCATATTTACTCTAAATCAACAGGAAGTGGTGTTCTAAATTTACCCAAGTATCAATGAAACATTCTCAGAGAATTCAAGTCTAATAAAATGTATTCAAGGCCATATACAACATAAGATCTCCTAATGTATTTACTAAAAAAATTTTAAGACAATGTACATAATATCCATTATGACTTAGAGTCATTTATATAAAAGTTCATGTTAGGAATTCCATGAAGAATTTAGTAGCAAGTGAAAGTTTATGTGCCTTTTAGAACTAGCATGCTTCCTTCTGTTTGATAAAGGCTGTATAGCTGCTTCAGATTGATAATTTGGAAATTTACAATCAAATTTTACTCTACAATGCAACAGGTGCCTAGAATTTTTCATATGAAATTCCTTCATTTTGCCCTTTTTTTGATGTTTGTGATTTCTACCTATTTCTATTTATTTAACCTTGAGATGTCTTCATGTATGACCTATTGTAAGGCTACTCAAATCCTTTAGAAAAGAATAGAATGTACTACAATTGAAATAAACACTTGGTGTTAAAATTATTCTGAACATAATGTAATCTTCCTTTGATAATTCCAAAGATTTTAACAGCTTGTAATATGTTAATATCAATGTGATGAACATCTATTTTTTTAAATAGATTAAAAAGTTGGAAGTAGTTAGGTTAAATCTATTTTAACCTTGTGACATGCCTTGAAAGTTATTTCACTTTAAAACTTCTTTATATCCATTTTGTATTTTCCATCTGTTTTTCTCATAAAAACAATCAGAAGTCTTCAAATCTGAGTTATAGTCACTCATCTCCATCCTTTATCAGATAAAACATTGATCATTTTACATCTCTGAACATCAATTACCTCATCTGTGAAAGGAGAGAGTAGAGGAGAAAATCAGAAACTTTTGACCTTTTAAATGTTTTGTACCTCAGAGCCAGGTGCAGTGGCTCACGCTTGTAATCCTAGCACGCTGGCAGGTCAATGCCAGTGGATTGCCCGAGCTCATGAGTTTGAGACCAGCCTAAGCTAGAGAGAGACCCTGTCTCTACTAAAAATAGAAAAATTAGCCAGGCCTTGTGGCAGCCACCTAAACTCTCAGCTACTTGGGAGACTGAGGGAGGAGGATCACTTGAACCCAGGAGTTTGAGGTTGCTGTGAGCTAGGTTGATGCCATGGCACTGAGATCCAGAAGACAGAGTGAAACTGTCTCAAAAAAAAAAAAAAAATCTCTTAGATTTAAGATAAATCAGATTTGGATATGGTAGGATAAAAGGAAATGTTGATTTAGCATGTAGGGGAACTTTTTACCCTTATGTTCAGACCCCACACCAAATTAATACTTCAGGGAAAAAGTAGAATTAGTCTTTTGAGATGATGAAGAAATTTCATTCTTAAATATACACATATACTTTATGCATTATAACTTTTATGATTGAACTTTATTATTAGTGCTTAGGAAGAAATATCAGATTTATATTTCCTTATCTTTTGAAGTTATTTTATAATGGACACCAAAAATCTTCATGTACTTGCTTTGTATACCATTGATGGATATTAAAAACCTCAAAGTGAATTTTAAAATTCTTAGTATTTTAAAATGGATGTTGTAGTCCCCTCCATTAATATCAAACCAAGTTAGCAGAATATTTTTATAATTTTGTGACCATTCACCAATATGTAATGTGCAGTATTTAAATTGATATGTATATTATAGACATATGAATATATTAATATTTCCAAGTGTGTTCTCTTAGACATATAATAGAAGAATAGTAGCATTTTCACGTTTTACAAAGCCCTGTTCTGTTTTACATACATTAATTCATTTAATCTTTTGGAAAATGATTTTGCATATATATGCTTACAGCCTTTAGTTCCCTGTTAGGCAAGCATCATTTTGCTAACATCCCTTGCCTCTCATAGCCTTATTTTTATTTGCATTTTGAGCTTTGTTACTTGAAGACAAAATATAGTATTATGTATTATTTATGTCTCAATCTCAATTATCCATGCATTTGCCATCCATCCAGAAGATTCAGTGGCAAATAGCTTTTATGATTTATATTTGTATGCAAAGACACTGATCTAAATCATGAAAAAAAATAAGTGAATTAAGTTTGTTTTCTCTTCTAAAATATCCATAATCTTTCCCATGCCAGCTTCAACAGACATACAACTTAGACTAAAACCACTTTAATTGGAAAGTTTTCTAGAAGGTCTAGGATCATCTTCCAGATTTCTTGTCTTCTCCTTAAATGTTGCATTATGAAATAGACTAAACATAGAGCAATTAAAAACCCACGATCCATTTCAATGTCAAAGCATTGAGCAAACAAATCTAGTGATTCTAATTCAATCAGTCATAGGACGAATATGAAGCCTCTGGGAGACTCCCAAGGATGGCAAATCTTTCTCACGAGCTGTCAGAGTCAGAGTCTACCATGGCTATCAAACATATCATATACTTATGTTTGTAGTCCATGATGGAATACAGTGATGAAGGACACAAGCTCTGGATAGATATGGAAACGCTTGGAATGCATCCCAGGTCTGCGTCTGGGCACCTGGTGGCCAGAGGCATAACATTTGCCATCTCCATTTAGTACAAGAAAATGGAAAGAATAAATTCTGCTCCACAGAATGGTTTTGAGAACCAAATGAGAAATTGCACAAAAGTATATAGAATGGTGCCTTGCGTCTAAAGATTGCATTCCATCAAGAATTTTCATACAGATTGACATAGCATGAATCTGTAATATTGTTTCTGCCTTCCTCCACATTCCATGTAGAAAAAGAGCATGCTCATGGTACTGAGCAATGAAATATCACCAATGACACCTACTGCAAGGACTGAAAATATGTTTGTTAATTTATAAAAACCTTCAAAACCTTAAAGAAAAGAAATGCCACAGCAGCCTTCACTCTGATCTTGTTCTTCTTTAAAAAAAACAAAAAAAAACAAAAAAAAACTAGACCTGTCATTTGATGCAATTCCTCTAATAGGTGTATATCCAAAAGACCAAAAAATAACTTCACAACAAAGATATTTACACCACATTGTTCATTGCAGCTCAATTCATAATTGCCAAGTCATGGAAGAAGCCCAAGTGCCCATTGATCCATGACTGGATGAACAAATTGCGGTATATATACATCATGGAATATTATGCAGCCTTTAAAAAGATGGAGACTTTACCTCTTTTATATTTACATGGATGGAGCTGGAAAATATTCTTAGTAAAGTGTCTCAAGAATGGAAGAAAAATATCCAATGTATTTAGTACTATTATGAAACCAATTTATAATCACTCACACTTTTATATGAAAGATGAATCACAGCTATAGCCCAGTATGGAGGTGGGAGATGGGAGGGGAGGGGAGAGATCTGATGGAAGGAGCGTAAATGGTGGGATCATTCCTATGGTTCATATTACAAGGGTACATATCAATTCTATTAAGTATAGAGTATGAATGTTTTAACAAAATAATTAAGTAAATGAGGTGAAGGCTATATTAACTAGTTTGATGTAAGCATTCCAAATTGTACTTAAAATCAGCACATTTTACCCCATAAATGCATTAATGTATACATGATCTATGTGTTTATGACTCAATACAAAAAATTTAAAAAGTAAAAGGGTAGAATTGGAATGTTCCTATCACAAAGAAAGGAGATGGAACACCCCAATTATCCTGAAAATGATGGACACTCTAATTACCCCTGATTTAATTAATTCACATTGTATGCCTGTACATCACATGTATCCCATAAAAATATACAATTTGTTGCACACCAATGGTAATTAAAAAAATTTTTTAAATGTCCTTAAGGTATAAAGAAAAAAACTATCTTATAGATAACATGTTTAAAATCTAGTGACTCCTTAAGAACATTCCGCTTGTTAAATAAGCACTACAGAACTCCTAAACTATTTCCAACTCTTACATTTCAGCTGCCATATGTCAAATCTTGGGGATCAGACAGTTTGGCTTCAGTGACAAACTAATCTTTGAATTTTTTAGACAGACCTTTCTGACCTTCAGGGTGAAAACTGATTTGATTATATGATTTCAGAATCAACATGGAAGAAAAATCTTGGCCCAAAGATTACTCAACCCCTGCTGAGTGCAGATGTCTCAAAAGTCTTTTAACAAGAGACAAAATTTCTTCAAATAATGAACAATGACACTTAGATACCTTGTGACAGTGAACATTTACTGAGCACCTTGTAGGTGGCAAGACCCTCATGGATTCATATTTTAATTCATTTAACCAAAACTACAAACCTTTGACACAAAAAATTTATTTCATTGTACGCAGGAGGAATCAGAGGCACAGAAAGAATAAGCTACAAACACAACATGGTTAGTGATGGATCCAGGATTAGAATCCATAGTCTGGCTCTCAAATCTGTTTTCAACTATTATGCAAAATAAAATGCAGCAACTAACAATTTTTTTTCGAGATTTTACTGAAGGAAAGGGAGTCACATGTTACTCAAACAAGGAATAGCAATTACATAGGAGGGAGAAAGTAACACAGAAAAAAAGAAACTAGAGGTACCAAATAAACACCTCAGTGACTCACAGTCTCATCAAGAGACTGTTCTAGGTGTGGGATCCCCTTGGAGTTATTTGAATAATTCTTAGACACCCCACTCCCCAGAAGCTTGTTCATAAAGGCAAAGCATATGAAAAGAACCACCCAGAATCCAGCCTCAGAATTTCTTCCCTCTCAGCCCTGAACTAGCGCTCGGCGTAAAACTGCATTTTAGGCTAACATCATTTCCTGATAATTTATTAGTCTGTACCATAATCCATTTTAGAAAGTGCTAAATAAATATGGTATAATCATTTTTTATAAATTTCCTGTTATCTCTGCTAAAGACTGTAGTTACAGCTAATGAATATTTATTACACTGACATCCTCACACACGTAAATTTTAAGTGCTACCTAAATGTTCTATTTGTTCTGAAGGTAAATGCCAAGTTGTTAGCAAATGCTTTGTTAGAAATAAGCTATGCATGGAATTAAAGAATACTCTATTTTCCCTTCGATAAACAAGAGCTGTTTCGAGCTGGATTCTGATGAGCACCATAGCTGTCCTAAGTGGTTTGCAAATCTTGGAGATGCATAAATCAACATCAGAAACCCACCCGGCTACCTGTCTCATGATTCAAAAGCCTCCTTTCTTAGAAAACAGAGAGGAATATTATCAGGACCAAAATTCCATACATCTTTGGCAAGTTTTCAGCCCTTATAAGGATCAGTCCTCTTGGTAAGCTCTCACCTACTGAGCGCGATGCAAGGGTATTACAACACTCCCTGGATGAAGGGCTCAACTACAAACTGAACTTCACCCTGGAAGCTCAAACAATGTAACCTACTCACTTGTACCCTCATATTTATCTGACATTTAAACAAAAGATCAATTCTTATATGATCTAAAATTAATGGCAGTCTTGTTATTGCTTTTCATTGATAATGTTCTCATTCTCATTAATAAAGAGGGAACGAGAAGTATGAAAATATTATTAATTGTTCCATTCACATCACCAATTTTAGGTTCAGCAGTGGTTCTCAACCTTCCTAATGCTGTGGCCCTTTAATACAGTTCCTGTGGGTCACGACCTACAGGTTGAGAACCGCTGACCTATAGTGACTGTTCCATTAAGTAAAGAATGGTAAAGGTTATCCGAATATCTCATGAGTTATATGGCTTTATGTGTCAACTTTCTTATTTCTCAAATTTACCTTACACCGTAACCCTAATCAAACCACTTTCAAATATTTCTCTGTGGTGACAGTGAGACCTAGAAGTTTATTACTGTTATGGTTATTTCCCATAATACCACACCATACACACCCTTACCATTTTAAATCAGCAGTGTCGACAGCATCATTTCTTAATCATGCATCATTCAACATTGTCTAATTGATGTAAGGCATTGTTCTAAGGTATATACAGAAGTGAGCAGGATAAAGTTCCTGCATTAATCAGTTTTATATTCTAGAAGGAGGCAGGAGACAGCAATCGTATATACACAAATAATAAAACTTCAGAAGTAAACAAAATTGGATCATAAGAAAATATCGAAAGCTGTTCATATTTTAAGTAGGGTTGTCAAAAGGCCTCTCCGAGGAGCTGGCAGTTGGAGACCTAAATGGTGAAAAACACAAACATATCACAGAGAAGAGGGTTCAAGGCATAGACAGCTGCAAGTTCAAAGATAGAAATGTATATTCTTGGCCTGTGCAGAGCAGTGAGCACAGTGAAGCTGGAACAGAATGAGGCACTGGAAGCACTTTGGCCTTCGTGTAGAGTGATTAGGGACAGGGTAAAGATTTGGGGATGTATTGTAATGAATATTGAAAGCCTGGGGAGGTGTTTACAAAAAGGAATGATATGATTTGATACGGATTTTAAGAAAATCCCATTGGCTGTTGATTAGAGATAGCTTTGGGGGGTGAAAGATAGGGACAAGCGTGGCAGTTGAAAGAGCAGTTAGGAGACTTCTGCTGTGGTAAAAGTGAGAGATGATGTTGACTTCAGTGTAGTAAACACACTGGGAAGTAATGAGAATTGAGAAGTCATTCAAGACAGCATCATTAAGACTTCATTTTTTTAAATTAAATCATAGCTGTGTACATTAACACAGTCATGGGGTACAATGTGCTGGTTTTACATACAATTTGAACTGCTTTCATCAATTATATGTGCAATGTTAAAGAAATTGCATTATACAACATTAGCACCTGCTGCAGACTATCAAGTACTCACTGAGTTGGTCACTGAGCTACTTCTAGCATGGAAAAAGGTTAACTTGTAGTGAGAAAAAACTATATAACCATAGATGGATGTAACAGAGAAATACAGTCCTGTGAGCTCTTTTAGTTTTGTATTGCTAAAGGTTAAGAAAAATTTTACTTAGTTCTAAATGAGCTGAGTAGAGGTTAATATCTTCCAAAGATTGCTTTCAACCTCTTCTAACATGAAATTTACTGGAAGGTTCTGAGAATTTTGTATTTTCATCTGCTTCACTCCTACAGCATTAAATGAAAATGCAAAACTCTCAGAACATATGTGGTAACATATTGGATTCTCAATGTATAATTCTTCCCTGGTTTCATCATAAAAGCTAGTCTCTAGAGTCTTGCCAATTAAAATATTCTATCTTCATTTTCTCTTGAGCCTTTTGCTTTAGCGGGTGAATTCCTATTCTTTGTACACAATGCATACAACTGTTAAAAATGGATTTTAAAATTGGCCATTTTCAACGAAGTGTTTGACTTACATCAGGATGTGAGAAGGTCACAGCTTGTCAAACACGCCAACTACTGTTAATATTTTATTGATTCTAGGGAAAATCATCTTAAACTGTGCTGAGCATATGTATGTTTTCATTTCCTAAATCCAGACAGACTGGTTGAAAGTAGAATACCGTTGTCCTGGTCCCCGACAAGTTCTTTTCACTTCATTGCACTTCGGTGTGCAACCTTCAGTACATATTCAAGGTGATTATAAGAAAGTTTCCTGATATTCATAATTATACCTCCTTTTAGGATTCAGAAAGGAGTTTGTTTATTGGATCATGAGAAATCTTTTTTATAAAGTACTCCTCAGAGCTACACCTGTCTAATCAGAGTATTAAAATTCAATGATAATTATACTTTAATAAAATAAATGATGTTTTTCTTATGACTGCTGTGAATGGTGTGACTCAATTTTTCTTTTTTTATAAGCTGTTAAAAAAAAATTCCAAGATATTTTGGATTACACAGGTAGTCCTTAAATGAGTCAGTACAGAGTAAGCATGTCAACATTATTTCTGTTTTCTTCCCCCCATCCCAGCTTTTATAGATTTCTTAGTATGCTTCTTTTATGTATCTTTTTAAACTTCTGGAACAAAGACAAGTGTAGACAAATGATTTGACTTCTTTGCATCTCAGTTTCCTCATCTAAAACTTGAGAGTTGGATTACAAAACCTCCGAGTTTCCTTCCTTCTATAATTGTGAATATTCAGATAGATGAAATACATACTTCACCGTCTGAGATAAGGCAAGAATTATAGTACTCCTCAAATCCCAATACAGCAGTGGCTACTTGCTCTGTCTACAGATAAACCCAGATCTGCCTTCAGGAAATGGAAAAGCCCATTTCTATCCTACCTTGTTAACTTGCAAAGTCACATTCAATTAGAACAGTACTCTTCAGCAATACCTTTGAGTTCTTGGAATTTAAGGTGGTTATTTTAGGTGCCTACAGCTCTTCAGCAGTTTCTAATCTCCACCTAAGTAGTTCAGTTTACGATAAAACCAAAATAAATATATGAAGAAAAAAATGTTTGGGCATCAATCATAAATTTCAAGAGTGCTCTATTTTGTTCTGAACTACTGGCGATTGCCTCTATTCTCTACTTTGTGAATCCAGAAAATCATAAAGTAAAACTAATCCCAGACCAGATACTGGCTCTCATCATTCCAAGCTACCAGATACAGAAAAACAAACAGGGGGTGTAAATGAACAAAAAATGTGAAAGAAACATCAATCTGTAAATCAACAAGGAGCTATAAAGTAATGCAATATATGTTAAAGCTATTTTATGCAGTGCCTATGCCAAGAGCTCAAATCATGGCTGGCTCCCAGTACTAACTATATTTCACTACTATATATCTCCCTCTTGGGGTTTTTAAAGTGATTTGCAGACTGGAAAATATTGGGAACAACTGCCTTTGAGTCTCCCATCATCCTGCAATCAGAATGGGAGCTCAGAAACTGCAAGCCAACACCCCTCAAGGACTGAGGCCTCTACTCCATGGTCTTTCCTGGAGAATTAATTATTGCTTGACACATCCCCCAGGTTTTTGTTGTTGTTGTTGTTCCCTTGCATTCTGTGTAAGAAGACTCTATTAAGTTTTATGCCTTGGGATTTTTGCCTAACTTATGAACTCTACCATGAAACCAAAACTTTTCTCCGTCCGCTTCTGTCCTAGTTCCTGCTTCCTTCCAGGGAGGGCACACACTTTTAAGTGAAGGTAAAAACTGTTCTTTTCCACAAGATATTCATAAAATAGACCCACATAAAATTTCAACTTTTGCTCCATATTTTTTTATTTACTATCTCTTCTTGCTGATTTTCCCATATTTCAAGTTCAGTGTTTGCAGTTCTTTTATTACTGTAACATTGCAAAAGCAATGCCAACTAGCAAGCTGGAAAACCATAACACAGATGCCAAGCCATTGATTCTATACTAATTTCTCCTAACTGACATTTTGTGGTTAGCGTCCCACGTAGAAACTAACAGAAGATTTCCCACATGATTATTTTTCATAATTAAGTTTGCAAGGTCTTCAAATTTGAGTTGATTATGCATGTGTATATGTGGGTGTGGGTACATGTATGTATGTGCTGAAGACCACTTATTAATTCTGACTCTGGAACTGTTCATATTTTCAAATTACATTGCTAATAATATGATTTTCTATCCGTTCTTCCTACATAAGAACCCTGAGGAGACCATGCTCAAATAAACTAAATTTAGAGAATTATTTTTAATCTTCTTAGTTTAAAACTTCAGAATTTCCATCACATAGCATACTTAGAATTATGATATATCACTTATAAATATGTACTGAAGAAAGAGTAATATTACAAATTGAGCAAGTCATTATTATTCTAAATATCCTTGGATTCTAAAAAAAAAAAAAAAAAAAAGAACTCTCATTGAAATTATAAAATGTTTACAAAGAGCTCTACTTATAAAATTGGATCACTCTTATTTCCTAATTTTGAGATAATTTGAAGAGGTAAGTTAAATTATTTTAAATTGAGTGTCGTCTAGTTTTCTCACTCGAAGTGACTTTGAAGATTTCTCTTTTAGTTCATTTTTATCTTATTTTTATAGAATTAAAATTTCAGGATTTATATTTTAAATTCACTTAGTAACAATTTCCATTTAATTTAGAAATCAAATACCTATCTGAATGTTGAATCAGAATCATCAAGGAAGTTCTATAAGTTTCCTATTGATTTCTAAAACTAACCCCAAAGATCAAAATTCAGTCAATTGAAGAGTAGTTCAGAATTCTGTTTTGTTTCTCAAGATTTCAAGATTCTTCTAACAGAGAATTTAGTCACAAAAAAAGTTGAGTTTCCTAACATAAATAAAAAATTGGGTACCTACAAACAAAAAGCGTTAAAGGGAAAGAAACCTTGAATTTAATTTAAATTAAAAGAAAAGAGTTTGGAGAAATTTGGAAACAGTGGAATAGTTTACATTGTACCAATTCTTCCATATAAAGCAATATAAACTCTGATAATGATGTAAAATAGAAAGTGGACAGTGGTCAACACATGGAAGAAGAGAAACAGCAGCACTGAGCTTCCCTTTTAAATGGCTCTTGACTTGAGGGTAGGCTCCATTCAATCCTACCAGGTGGCTGAAAATTGGTTAAGAACACACAGTGTTACCAACCATCAGAAACAGGAAAGAGCTCAGACAGAGGAAATAGTAGCTTGAAAGTGAGGAAGAAAATCCTAGCGGGGGATAAAAGGGAAAGAGACTAAAAGATCCAGATTCCTAGGTTCTTATATTTTATAAATGAGACAATATAAACTCTATATAGACTGTGAAAACTAAATATACATATCATAATTCCTGAAGTGACCCATTAAAATAACGTGAAAAATATAAAAAGTCAATAGAGAAATTAATGGAATTTACAAAAGTATTCATTGAATTTACAAAATGAAAAAAGGCCAGAAGAGAAATAACAAAGGAAGAAAACTATTTAGGACAACCAGAAAATAAAAACTGAAATGGTAGACTTAAACCTAAGCATATCAATGATTATAATAAATGTAAATGCATTAAACTCTCCAATTAATAGGGAGAGAGTGTCCTATGGTGCATCTTACAAGGGTACATGTGAAATTTACTAGGTATAGAATATAAATGTCTTAATAATAATAACTAAGAAAATGCGGTGAAGGATATGTTGAACAGTTTGATGAAAACATTTCAAATTGTATGTAAAATCAGCACAATGCATGATTGCATTAATGTAAACAGCTATGATTTAATAAAAAAAAATTGATAAAAAAATAAAACGTAGAGATTGTCAGTATAGATTAAAAGCAAGACAGAACTGTATTTATTTTATAAACATAAGGATATATTGAAGGTACACAAATAAAAAAGTTTTTAAAATAAAAATAGCAAATATGTCATATCATAATGTTAATGTTACATACAATATGTTAATATCAGATAAAGTATACTTTAACACAAAGAGTATTAATAGAAACAACATGCTTATGTTGATAATGATAAGGACATAATAATGACAAACGAGTCAGTTCATACCAAAGCTGTAACAATTAGACATATGCATGTAGCTAATAAGAGAGTTTCACAATACATGAAGAAAAAGTAAACAGCACTCAAGAGAGAAATGGGTAATATTGCAGGGTTGAAGATTTCAACACTCCTTTCTTAGGAACTGATAGATTTAATTTTAAAAATCATCAAAGTCATGGATATTCTCAACAATATCAATTACCTTAATCTATGGGCATTTAAAAAACACACCTCAAAACTGCAGAATACACTTTCCTTTCAAGGGAACATGGTGGCTCTGCTCCTGTAGTACAGTGGTTACAGTTCCAGCCGCATGCACCAAGGCTGGCAGGTTTGAACCCAGCCCAGGCCAGCTAAAAATTGAGAACTACAACAAAAAAATAGCCAGGCATTGTGATGGGCGCCTGTAGTCCCAGCTACTTGGAAGGCTGAGGCAAGAGAATAGCTTAAGCCTAAGAGTCTGAGGTTGCTGTGAGCTGTGATGCCACAGCACTCTATGAGGACAATATAGTGAGACACTATCTCAAAACAAACAAAAAAAAAAGTGCATGGTATATTCAACAAGATAGAAAATACTCTGAGCCAAAAAATATATCAATAAACTTAATAAAAACTGAAGTCCTATAGCATAATAATTTAATGCCATTGTTTTGTAACAATGGCATTAAATTAGAAATAAATAACAATAAAATCTTTACAAAAACCCTACAACCTTTGGACTTCTCTGGGCCACACTGGAAGAAGAGTTGTCTTAGGGCACTATTAAATAAACAAACGCTAAAGAAAATTCATGGCCAAAAATAAAGGTCTGTGTGTAACTTTCATATCTCCACTGCAGATAAGAAAAACATCCTCACATAATGATTATAATTATATGATAGCCTATTTAGAGAGTCTCTTAAAACTGTAAAGCAGATCCCAGGTTTGCAATCACTAACATAGAAAATGTACATATCTATGTCATGAAACATCTTTTTTATATATTTTTTATTATAAAAGAAACCTGGGCAACATAAAACTAGTAGGCTATTTGACATTGTAGTTGAGAAACTAATTCATCAATATCTTGTTTGATGAAAGTAGTTTCAATTCTCGATGAGTTCACAAGGTGCTCATCATGTAGGTTGGTTCGAATTTTACTCTTAATGTGCTTTGTTCTTGAAAATAGTTGCGTACAAATGTAGGTGTTGCCAGGAAGAAATGACATGAATAAGGTGTGACTGTGACGTGAGGGCTATTTGCTTCTGGGATGATAGGACTTGAAGTCCAGAAAAGAGACATGACCAGGTTTCTCTTTAAGTCAAATGTCAGATTGCAGCTCTACACATTGCATTTGAAGATTGGCAAGTAACCTATCTATGTTGACTGAAAACGCAGTCAGAAATGCACCAAAATATTGATTATTTTTATGGAAATCTTGAAATCTGTTTTCAAATTTTCTATCAAATCAAAGATCAAGGCTACGTATTTTCCATTGTTCAGGATTATATTTGGCATATGTGTTGAAATGCATAAAATTGTTTGCCTTAATTTGAGCTTGCTGTAGTTTCAGTTTTATCTAAAATGCTGTTATGGTTTGAAACATTGTATTGATATTGGTTTTCACTTTGAGAGTGCATGTTTAACTTATTCAAATAAGTGGTTAAGTGCACTAAAAATGTCAAATCTGTAAGTCCATTTTCATTGTCAAGTTCTGGTACAAATTCGTTTTTGATACCATAAACAATTTGATAATGTGGCATGATTATAAAATCTCTCCAAAATAAGATCAACTTAGCCATCTTACTTCCAAAAACTAAATGATGTCACCATAGTCAGCATGAATACTTTGAAGGAATTCCTGATTCAGTGCCTTGATCCTTATAAAATTCATAATCTTGGTTTGCATGATGTTATCCATTTCTAAAGCTTTTGTGGATACATTTTCTTGATGTAATGATACTTCATTGCATTGAGTTTGGGGCAGCAAGTTCATTATCTTTTATTAATTTTACAAGTCCCTCTATTTAATCTCCCATCACCAGGGCACCATCAGTAACAATATCAGATGTGTTGACAATGGATAAGGAAAATCACTGTAACATATTTTTTTCTACTTTTTATAAATCTCTTGATTCATTTGTGTCTTTTAATGGCACATTATACCATTGATGAAATTCGAAAGAAGGCATTTCTTCAGTGACATTATATGTGTCATTAGTACCTCTAATAGAAATGGCAAATTAAGGCATATTTGTAGCAGTGGTGCTGCCATCCATAGCTAAAGCATGAAATTTAAAACTGGCAACTTTATTTTCCAATATTTTTGGGATAGATTTTCCAGTTTCTTTAATTTGGCTTTAGTCTAATGAGACAGATGGATTTTAGAAATATCCCCCTTTTTTTGCAGGGCAAATTATATCTGCCATGCTTTCCATACATGGCTTAATAGACTCACCATCAGTAAACGGGTTTGATTTTTTTGCTATTAAATATGCTACCACATAACTATTTTTTACAATGGAATCCACATTGTAACTAAAAAATAATTGAGGTGGGGGTGTCTCTCTCATCTTTTCTCCCCTATAGAGACCACTTCTAAGTCTCTTTGAAAGGGCTCTAAACTTTCTCTTTGTTCTTCCTTAATAAAATGTCTCTTTCTGACACAGTAAAAATGCTTTTTGTTGTTGAAAGGACAGACTTTTTTTCAATTCCTCTATTTTGTCCTACAATGTAATCCTTCATATGCATAGAATCTGGCAGATGTCTTTGCATGATATACTTTTGGAAAACTTGCACAATTCCCTATAAATTAAGCACAGTGCCTCACTATTTGCCTCAACCAAAAAACAGTCATCTGCCCACTTTCAAATAAGCAATCTTCTTTCATCCATAATTTATCTTTTTGTGTGGTCTGTTTTGTTTTGAGACATTGTAGAAGCCAGGCTTAGACTTAAAAAATAATAATAGATAAGGAATTATATTTACTTTTATTATGAAAATTAGTTGATGGGAAAATAGAGAGCAAGCTTTGGGTCTTCCACATCTCAGTCGCTGATGCAGGGCAAGAAAGAGTGCCGACTGTAAATCCACCAAAAAAATCAGAAAACAATCTCATAATGTTTCAAATAAGTTGATGATTTTGTGTTGGGCTACATTAATAGCCATCCTGTGCCACATGCATCCCCTGGACTGTGGGTTGGACACCTCTGCTTTAAATCATGCATAATAAAGAATGCAAAGAGTCAGAAGAAGAGAAATAAATGAGGCACTCCAAATAGCTTCATTAATTAAACTCTGAAACAGCAGACATTATCATAATGCTTTCAAAAGACATTCCTGAAAACTTAGAGTGTAGGAAATCTCTATCAGCATTTTACAGAAATCTTTGTAAAAAATATTTATAGTCATTTTATTTTCAACAGATGAAGACAAAGAGTTTTGTGACTTACTGAAGCTGTAAATTCTTTTTAAAAATGTCTTACTTCCCAGATGGAGGCAATTGAGGGCAGGCCCCCTCGTACTCCTCAAACTATTAGCACTTACAACTTAGAGCATAGGGAAGGGAAGAAAGAGACAGAGAAGGACAGAAAGCGGCTATGCTGCCATCTAGTTTCTCTTTCCAAACCCCTTGCAATCACAAGGAATGAAGCTTTTGAAAGGATGGAGGAGCCAAGAGGGTTACAGTAATTGATGTCTTTTTCCATAAAAAGAAATACAGGTCAGGAAAGAAAGGACATTCTTCCAATGTGGTCCTACAATCTTCTTTGTGCCACTACTGGATACTGAGAATATGGATAAGAATCAGTAGAGATCCCTGCCCAGGAGGAAGACACAGCGTTGGGAGGAAGGCAATCTTGTCAACAGAGCCATTAACAGAGCTTCACTTCCTCCTCTATCCTCTACTTAACTACAGCTTGTTTCTGCCCCACCCACATCACTGAAGTTACTCTCACTGAGACAAACCAGATGAATCCATTGAGCACGATTCTTTTCCTCGCACGATTCTACTCCTCTGTCACTTTTGTGAAGAAGCCTGAGTTTTGTCCTCTCTCTGACTACTCCTTCTAGTGTTCTTGATGGGATCATCTTTCTCTGTCTTCTTTCTGAGGGCTTTATCAGCCTTCTCACATGGAAATACCATCAGTTCTCACAGTTTCCTCCACCTTATTTCCAAGTGCAGCCCAATAAGTCCCATTATTTTCAAGCAAAAAATGGAGGGTTAACATAGTCATATACGTCATATAAATTTTACAAAGCAAAACTTAAGTTCCTAACTTTAATAAATACGGACTGCAACCAAATAATGTCATCTCATTTATTATCAAGCATCACTGAGGTTTTAATCAGCATCAGTTTGGTATTGGAGTTTGAAAAATGAAACTCCTATTACCCACATAGATATAAAAGGTCTCAGTGGCTGTTGTTGTTCTGTTTTATAAGTGAATTAATTAATTAAGAGCAGATAAATTATTCTGACAACATCTTTTAAATCAGTTCGAGCAGGTCATGGCAGGTTCTCTGATGGGCTGTGTGTTTTTTCTACCCATTTGCAGAATAGATTTTATGGGCATGTTGGGTCTCCAATTTCTAGTCTCTGGTTACTGAGAAATAATTTTCTAGAACTCTGGAGCTACAGGATTTTATAAACCTCAACCCAAAGTAACTTCTGGATAGTTAGATGTAAGGTAGACCAGCCATGATCTGAGTGCATAGAACAGTTAGGTCTTTATAATATCAATAGGACTTAACTAAAATTTTCTGGTTTATGGAGAAGAAAGCAGTGTGGCATCTGATAATGGGTCTTGCAGATCTGTGACATTATATCCTAGGGACTTTTAGCAGCAAGGACCTGGGGGAGAGGAAGATGAAGAAAGAGAGTGTATCATGGAGGGCTAGGAAGAACAAAGACTGAGAAGATGAGACCAAGGAGAAGACCATGATGTCCTAGTTGAAGGGCATAACTCTGTCTCTTTTCAAAGGAGTCTTTTGAGATGAGTAAAGAATGGGTTGGAAATTCTTGATGGGCCCTTCAATATCATTATGTTTGCTTTGCATTTCATAGACAGGGATACTGAGGCCTAGAGAGGGGCAAAACCCTACCTGAAATCAGTAGTTAACAAAATAAATAAATTTAAAAGAAAATCATGAGCAGTCTTCTAAGTTATAGTCTACTGAACACAGAAAGGTTATTTATAATGTTAAATATGATACTTATTTGTCTAATATATCACATTTATGGGCAGGCAGAATCAACCAACCGAGCAATCCACATGGATAATCTTTTAAGTTTGCCAATGTGGTGGACTCATGATGAATTCAACAATGCTTAGGATTTACCCATTTGCCAAAACATTTCTGGATGAGATCTAGTCTGATTATTTTCTGTTGCTGCATTTCAACTAACGACAGACTTAGCAGCTTAAAATAATATCCATAAATTAGCTCAGAGTTTTGTAGATCAGAAGTCTGATGTGGCATGACTGGGTTCTGGCTTCAGGGTATCACAAGACTGAAATTGAGGTGTCAACAAGATTGAATTTTTTATCTAGAAGTTGTAAGAGAAAATTCCTCACCCAAGCTCATTCTTGTCTTTGGCAAAATTCAGACCCTTCTGGTTTTAGGACAGAGGTCTGAATATTTTGCTGTGTCTTCTAGGGGCTACACTAAGCTCCTAGAGGCTACAATTGTTCTTTGCCATATGACTTCCTCTTCATCTATGAGATAAGATACTCCTCGTGCTTCAAATCTCTGACCACCTGTCTTTCACTTCTAGACATAAATTTAAAGGCTGATATGCAGGCCAAGCCCTCATGGATAATCTCTTTATCTCAAGGTCAACTGATTAGAGACTTTAATTACAACTGCCCAATGTTTTTTGCCATATAACATAATCATGATATTAGTAACCACCACATTCACAATCCTGCCAGTTATACTGAATGTGTACATCTAGAAGCAGAAATCTTGAGAATCATCTTAGAATGGTCCCAATCACACAAGCTAACAGTATAGTGAATCTTACTGAAAAACAATATTTATTAAATAAGAAATTATTAACAAAACTCACGTGCAATGTGATTAACAATGTGATGAACATTATAAGTGATCTAGAAATTACTTGAATAGATGTTTATACTTTTTAGATATGGCCCCAAATTAATTACAATGAAGCACAATACAATAAAATTACTAGGTTATAGGCAGAAAAATATTTGGCAACTTTTAACCTTTCTTTTTGAGCCAAAGGCAGAAACCAAGACTTGCAGGAGAGTTTGAATTGCTATCCAAACCAGATAGAGAAATAACTCTTGCATATTAAAACCTATTTGAATAAAATAAAGCCTTAATATTGCATGTTGCACCAACATAGTATCTTATGTAATAGCCATTGGTGGTTTATAGAGATAGTTATTCATATACTAGATCAGATAAACTCTGTGCCTTGAGATTATAACCATTTCTTAAATGATACTTGCTGCTAAAAATACCCTCCCATGCTTCTATGCAGAGACTATGCTAAGATGAAAGTGCAGACTATAAAATCTGGGTGCAGAGAATGAAGCAGACAAGATTTCACTAACTTGAAAGCCTATAACATTGCTCCATTGGTGCATTTCTAGCTCCAAGGTTTAAGAACGAATTTTCCTCAGAGATGATAAAAAGTAGTACCTGCAAATATATTAGAATGAAAATATAGAAATGAAAGCAACAATGGCCCTACTTCTAAAAATATTCACAAAGTGCATCCTCCAGCAATGCACAAAGCTTTTGTGTGTGGGATTGTATCACTGGGACAACAGCAATAGTACTAATCAAATTTGGGATCCTAGATGTTAAACAATAGTTAACCTTCACTATGGTCAGCTATCGTGAGGATTCTCCATACTTTTTCCCAAAAAGGCTATATTATTTTGCAGTCCCACCAACAGTACATAAGTGTTTCCCTCCTTTCACAATATAGCATGGTGTAATATTCAGCCATAAAGAAAGATGGAGACTTTACAGTTTTTGTATTTACCTGAATGGGTTTGTAGAACATTCTCCTAAGTGAAGTATCTCGAGAATGGAAAAGCAATCATCCCATGTACTTAATACTAAATGGAAAGTAGTAGGTTAAGAACTATAGGCCAACACAAGAGAAGAAATACAAATAAATTCAAGAATGGAGGAGGAGGAAGGGATTCAGAAAATTCCCACCTCATGGGTCCAACGTGGGGGTATATGGCACACCTCCCGGGTGAAGGACTCAGCACAACTTGAATCTTACCTTACAAATAATCATTATATGCCTTCATATTAATCTGAAATTAAAAAGAAAATAAAACAAAACAAAAAGAAAAAATGTAAGAACTTGGTGACAACATAATGATCCAGAAGTTCCCTCTTCCGGACCAGGCAGCCAAAACAGATCTTGCCCTACCATTGACTTCCCTCAGTTAAAAGTGAGTACTTATGCTTGAAAGTTTCAAATCCTATGTTTTAACATCAAACTTTTTAAATAGATCTAGGAAAAAATTCAAAAATTAAATCATTATCATAGTAAACATTTTTAATAACGTTTCAAATGTTATTTTAAATACTCTTTGGCCAAAAGGCATATTTGTTACAATTCTGGTTATAAATTCCATATTTTTGATTATATAACATTTTATTCTTCAGCTTTTTTTAAAACCTAAGTTAGCCATATAGTCGTGTATTTCGGATCTTGAGCGAATTAGTAAAACAATGGTATTGATTTACCTTTTGGGTTGATGAATGGGAATTTTTATTCTGTGATAAACTACACTATTCAGTGTCTGCACTCATCCTCATTATTTGCAAAGAAATACCTAACATAAAGTCAACATTGCCTTGAGTTTTTAAAACTTATGCCACAACTGAGCTTATACATATTATTAACATTTTGTTTACAGAAACGTAAGAAATGGCATTCATCTAAAACTACTTTGTATTAGACTTCAGCCATAAAATTAAAGAAAAGTGCGGTGCCTGTGGTTCAAAGGAGTAGAGCGCCCGCCCCATATGCCAGAGGTGGTGGGTTCAAACCCAGCCCTGGCCAAAAAAAAAACTACAAACAAAATTAAAGAATTTTAGAGTCCAAAGAATTATACTTTTCAGTAAGAAATTTATTTGTGGGCAGAGAAGTCATGACCAGGTTAAAAACCTTTTTCATGTATTTATAAAATGGTCATAAATATTAAGGAGTTGGAGGAACAATGTCTTCTCTCAAATATTGGATTGAACAAATTGGACATTTATGTTTATAGTAAGGTACAATATAAAATTAAAACATAAAGATTTCAAAAATCCCTTGTAGCACATATTGAAATATATACACATATATCGTATGATATCACACATATGTCAAGAAACTAAACTTTTCAGAAAAAAATATATAATTTCTTAAGGACGTTTAGAAAGTCCATCTTAATTTTAAAACCAACATAGGGCTTGATTCATTTTTCTCCTTGAATTATTTAACAAAGTGAAGAAAAAATAAAAAACACAATTAAAGAGTCAAAGAAATATATACATATAATATGCAATATTCTCTCTATTTAAATGATAAGTAAACTTGTAGGTTTCTAAAATACTGTCAATTCACCCTTACTGTAATAGATATAATTTTTCTTTTTTTTTGCAGTTTTGGCCAGGGCTGGGTTTGAACCCACCACCTCTGGCATATGGGGCCGGCGCCCTACTCTCTTGAGTCCCGGCGCCGCCCAATGGATATAATTTTTCTAATTGCTGGTCTCTATCTTTAAACTCTCGCATCTTGCTGAATTTAACCTCAAATGGATTGTTAACTCTTTTAAAAGCCTATTCAGAGAAATAAGCTTTTAAAGTATCTTAACAGTTCCACATCTACTTAGATGATTTGGCTGATACAGACATAAGCCTTTAACATAGATTCTGATCAAAATTTCAAAAAGTCAATGACTTTTTCTCTTCCTAAGTAACCACATGAAGATACTAGATTTGTTAAAATAGGTTCATAGCTAACAGACACGGTTTCAGTCAGAACTTCAAAGATCTCAGAGCAGTGGAAGTTCTACCTTATTTTATTTTATTTCATTTCTATTTAATTTTATTTATTGATTTAGATTAAGTGTGAGAGACACGTACAAAGATTGTGATAAATTAGATTGTTGATGCTTCTGAAACGATCTTCCCATGAGCTGTCAAAAGACGAGATTACAACAAATTTATTTTAAAGATCATAATTGGCTTTTCATTGTGATCGTAGACTCAGGAAACACTTCCTTCTGTATTAGAACGAATGTTCTAATAAGCTGAGCAGAGGAGTTTCGCTTTATAGTAAAGGACTGAGGAAAGCAGAAAGAACAGAAAGCAGATTCCCCATTTCAAAGTTATTTTCCTTTTAAAGGTAAAAGCCAAAGGGACTTTCTTAACACGCAAGCTAAACCTAGGGTGTCTGGGGATTTGGCTATTATCTCTCTCTCTCCTGATTTCTCAGAAGATGGGATAGACAACTTAGTTTTGGCCTGGTGGTGTGGAACTTCCGTGTGAGTAGCTCCATCTGGTTTGGTCTGTTGAGTCGAGTGCTGGAACTCAGTCCAAACAAATAGTCTTCCATAAATAATAAAGTCAGCCGAGATTACAAAGGAAAAGTCATTAAATCACATAAAACGATGTGACAGGCATCATAGGCATCAGCAATCTTCTGAGTCCCCTGCATTCATATAGCACTGAAAATGCACAAACTTTCCTCTGGGAAGATTCTTTCTGGAGAGCCTCTGTCCCCACAGTCCTACTCGCCTCCAACCACTCCTTATCCCCAACACATACATAGTTTCTTTTATGGTGTGTTTGACACTATTGTAGTTTAGTTTGTCCTTAATTATATTTTCTGCCAAATATCTCTGTTAAGATGACTTGGCATACGGCCCCTGTGCCTCTGATATTTATGGTTTTCATTTAGTTGTGCATTTCAAAGAGAATTCTTGTTTCAAATATTCTGTCCTATTGTCCTCATAAATGCACTCCTACTTATCAAATCATATATCCTGGATTTCAGTTTCTAAAATAACATCCTGGCACTCTTGGTTGGAATTTGACATTCTCATGGAATTTTTTTTTTCATCATGGAATAATATCATAAATGTTGGTAAGACTCCCAGGCAAGCCTAAAGCTCATTTAACCTGTAGTTGAGTATAATGCAGATAATATAAATGAATTATTTATCAATTAATCCACAAGCCCACACTGATTTCTAGTGGACAGAATCAGAGAGCATCCGAATATTGTGAGCTAAGGTGGGTGATGGGTTAACACTAAAACAGAACAGGGCAAAAGAATACAAAGAACTGATAGAGTTGCACGTGCGGGGAGTTAAGCTTTTTCAGATTGCAATTAACGAAAATAAAAGCAATCCCTTGTAAATAATGAAACTTTTTGGTGTGGATGCTCGGGAAGTAAGCAAGAACAGAAGAGAATCCCAGGGTCCAGAGAGCTGAAGTTGTGAGAGAAACCTGGAATGAATCTGAGAAGGGAATAGCCCGGGTGGCTGTCCAGACCCAGCAACAGCTGCAGCCATCTGGTTGGCATTTTATGCCCTCTGCAGTAGTGCTGTGCTGTGAGCAGCTATTCTCTGTTTTACCTCTTTCAACTTCTCCAATGAGAGAATAGTATAGCAATACACAGTCCCCCATCTAATGCCCTAAGGGCCGCTTCACAGGCTGCTATCCACCCAATAGACCACCTCTGTTGGGAATGCCACCAATCTTCAATCTAGTCATTTGCTGTGACAGTGCTAAATTCAGTTTGTCCTGGTTTGTCCCAGCTTCCATCTATCATCTCGGTATCATGAATAGCCCCTTTTCATTCTCAAAAAGTGTTTGGTTTGTGTGCAAATTATATGGTTGCTCTATGCAGCATCACATTGAACGAAAGCACGAGGTTTTTTTAGGTCGGAAAATGCCTGCAGGAAGGCAAATACTGGCATTTACCCCAACCATCTGTCCAGTTCAGTAGGCTATCACCTCAGCAAGGGTCATCCATGAAATTGCTAGACTGTAGGACGCGTTGTTACCAGTGACATGCAACTCATCAGTTCTAGATGCAAATGCTACACTCGATTATTTTTTATGGAGTGTCTCTTTGTTCCAGGCATTATTACTGCAGGTGCAGCAGTAAACAGAATACATGGAAATCCTGCCCTGTGGTGTTTACACACAAGTAACTTAATTTTATAATTAAGGCAAGTGTTTATTGAATACTTCTAAGTGCTGAGACTATTGTCGTCATATTAAACATATTATCTCATCATGTCCTAAAACTTACTCCACTGTGTGGGTCCTATCGTCATCATCGTCATCATCATCATGAATGAGTGAACCAGACAGAAATTTAGAGACATGTCAAGGTCAGACAGATGATGAGTGGCGGGCCTACGACTTGAACCCGGACAGCCTGGTGCTGAGTCCCTGATGAGGATCACTATACTATAATGCTTCTCTGTCTGTAGGAAATACAGTGTCCCTCTTGGAAACTTCTTGGAATTATAGAAGAGTGTACGAGTTCAAATGAGGCCAGTTCCACTTAAAGTCCCAAAGAAAAATTGAAGTGAAATCTGGACAAGCGATTACTGTCCTTGCCTTTCCTGCCAATTTCCAACACTATTTGGGATAGCCGGTCAGAGCCGTGAAGAAACCCTTGAAGGCCAGTTACCTATTAACACCTCAAGCTTGAAGGTTACGTTTTTCTTAGATCCCAGCCTTATACTTAGTCATTGTTCTCCAAGTCAATACCTCATCAGATTGATTGAGTTCTGAAACGTTTTCATCCTATGTCCAAGGCCTTCTGTCTCTGTGGTTCCTTCTTGCTGACTCTGCCCTCCTTCTCTTTACCCCCTGGCCCTTCTCCTTCCAAAGCAACCATGTGAGCACAAAAGATTCAATTTTTTTTTAATGTAAATAACTGAGATAGAAAAAGATTATGCAAAATTTTCAATAGAAAAAGATTATACAGATATTTCAGTAGCCTGTGTTTAAGTTGCTCAACTTAATTAGAAAGGTTTTTCTCAAAGATGACTTCATGCCAAAGACATGACCTGCTCTACTTCTCAAACATTGGCAATTCTGAGATGATATTTCCTGTAATCATCTTCTTAATAGTGTGCAAGTTTTTGTTATTGAAACCTTTACCGTTTTCACTTCACTTCATTATTTCTAGCTCCAAGATATTTTTTTATGGACCTAACTCCCAGAAATCTTGACACACAATTGTAAGCTTTATAATCAACAGAAGAAACACTAAAGTTAACTTATTCCAGAATTTTGAAAATGGAGAACTCATAGTTGAAAAGAAATTAAATATACAAGAATTACTCATTTAATGTTGTCTATAGTATCTCAAAAACTGCAACTTTAAGTGAAACATCATATAAGGAAACCAATTAATTTTTTCTCATCAATGTTATAATGCAACAATATTGGAAAAAATTATATTGTGGCATGACATCAACCTATCTCACAGAAACTTGAAACTCCTGAGTTCAAGGGCTCTTCCTGCCTCAGCCTCCCAGAGTGCTAAGATTGCCGCTCTGAGCCACCAGCCCAGCCAAAACAATGTTATTTTGAAGATCTACTATATGTCTTTTGTTTAAAACTGTAGTTACCAAGAATCTATAGAAACATGCCAACTCCCAACATTCTACAAACATTAACTAAATTGTTTTCTCATTTTATTGGAAACAGTCTCACACTGTCACCCAAGCTAGAGTGCCATGGCATCATAGCTCACAACAACCACAAATTCCTGGGTTGAAATGATCCTTTTACCTCAGCCTCCTAAGTAGCTGGGTCTACAGGCACCTGCCACAATGCCTAGATAACTTTTTTCTGTTTTTATTGGAGACACAGTCTTGCTCTTGCTCAGTCTGGTTTGGAACTCCTCAGTTCAAGTAATCCACCCTCCTTGGCCTCCCAATGTGTTGGCATTACAAGCATGAGCCACCACGCCCAGCCCTTAACTAAAATCTTAATGTGAGAAGGCACAAAGATGTACAAGTTAGCCCAGCCTTTAGGAAATTTACATCTTTTATTTTAACCTGGATAGAGTTGGAACACATTCTTCTTAGTAAAGTATCACAAGAGTGGAGAAGCAAGAATGCAATGTACTCAATTCTAATATGAAGCCAGTAGATGATCTAACACATATCCACATAAGAGAAAAACTAACATCAATTCAAGGTGGAGGGTGGAGCAATGAGAGAGCAGGGAGAGAGGAGGCAGGAGGGGGATGGGGGATTGCGGGGTATGGCACACCTCTTGGGGGCAGGACACAATTATAAGAGGAACTTAACCTAACAAATGCAAACTGTGTAACCTAATTATTTGTACCCTCAATGAACCTGAAACAATAAAAATAATTTATAATATAGCGAAGAAAACACTCAGGCAATTAGTAGTGCTTGCTAACATTTACCAAACACTTAGGTGGTGTTAGCTACTATGTGAAACATTTTTCCTATATAGTTTGATACTCAAAACATTCATTATTATTACATCATTCCCATCTTACAAATGAAGAAACCAATGTTCAGGGTTCAACAGCTCATTCAAGGACATATAGTTAATAACTGAAAAATCTAGAATTTAATGCCAATAATCTAACTCCAAAGACTGTACCCTGAATTCCACACCCTTACAAAACACCAGCCAATGTGTATCCTTCATAATCTTTTTAAAGTCATTTTAAATTAAGAAGATTTTAGTTAAACCTTTTAAAATCTTTCTGTTCTTGGCACATAGTGTCTGGGATAAATGACAACACATTACTGCTAATACTTTAGTATTTTACCTTAGTATTATCAGGGTGCATTAGACTATTTGACACTAAATCAATCACCTGTTGTGCATATTGCAAGGGTTCTTGTCAAAGATATTAATAGTAGAGTATAAATGTCTAAGCACAACAATTAAATAAGTGAGGTGAAGGCTATGCTAACCAGTTTGATGTAAACATTCCAAATTGTACGCAAAATCAGCACATTGTACCCCATAAATGCAGTAATGTACACAGTTATGATCTAATAAAAAAATAAAAATGTATTCCTGTTGTAGGCTGTATACCATCTTTTTGTATATAGTATCTAATTTAATCCTTATGGCAGCCTATGAAATCATTATTATTATTGGATAACATTATTGCATTTGAGAGACTGGCCAAGTTAAGAAATGCATTCAAGGACTACCCAACTATTAAGAAGCAGGACTGATATTTTGTATATAATTTGAAGAAAGGACTTGAGTATTTCCACCACACGAATATTTTCTGAGAACTTAGCAAGTGTAAAAGGTTTTTATATCCCAGAGAAGAATTGTTATACACTTCTTTCTTATTAAGTTGTCTGGGCTTGAGCTAGCACTAACAGTGTAAAATGTCCCTGTTTCTGATGGATCTGCTTTCTTTAGTTCTAACATTGCCCTGGAGGAACTCTTTTGGGAATTGTCGGAAGTATTTCTTCTCCAACATCTGATCTTATTCTCCTCACCTGATATGAGAGATGCCGGACAGTTCGCTCTGGCTGTACTCTCAAGTCTCCTGCCTCAGCTAAATTTTCCCATTCTGAAAATAAAGCTGCCACTAATACCGTGTGGGGAATTGAAAGACAAATTTAACTTTGCTTCTCCAAAGCTAAGTCCGAATGGAAGAATTCTTCCTTTAAGGTATTTTGTCCTAAGTGGGCAATTATAGCTTGTCTCTTCTTAGCTAATTTTCCTGACTCTAGCTGGTTATTTACTCACTAAAAAACAGCTAGGAATTGCATTCATTTTAACTCTCTCGTATTTTTTTTTTCCTTTCTGGCTGAAAATAAAAAAGGGAAAAAAACCAGGTACTTCAAAACAATGATTGCATTTTGTCAAGTAGTGTGAGTTGGAGATAACTGGTTCCACTGTGGTGTTTAACTGTGGACTTTGAATTCCTAACAAGGAACAAGGCTGACAGATGTAGCCTCAAAGTTCAACAACATCACTTACTCTACCTACAATGTTAGGCCAAATACTTCATAACAGCTTTGAGTCTCACCATCTTCATCCATAAAATGAAAATTATATTTCTTATTACTAATCTCAAGGGACTACCAGAGAGCTTATATGAGCTAATATAAGAATAGTACTTAGCCCACGTTCAGGCATAAAATATATGTATTCAGAAATATTAGTACCTCTCCCTTATTCTTTCTTTTATTCATGCAGAGTTAGCAAATCCCTTGTGTTTCCAGTTCAAAGCTATCAACTAATACAACCCTAGCTAAAGCTTTTTTCCTACCAATATTCTTTACTGGAAACTTATAAACACTGTCAAAATACCATATGTATCCTATAAATATGTGCAATGATTATGTACCAATAAAAATATTTTCAGGCTGGGCTTGGTGTGTCACACCTATAATCCCAGTACTCTGGAAGGCTGAGGTGGGTGGATCACCTGAGCTCACAAGTTCGAGAGTAGCCTGAGCCTCATTTCTAAAAATAGCCAGATGTTGTGGCAGGCACCTATAGTCCCAGCTACTTGGGAGGCTGAGGCAAGAGTATCACTTGAGCACAAGAGTTTAAGTTTGCTGTAAGTTATGATGGCACGGCACTCTACCAAAGGCAACAAAGTGAGACTGTCTCAAACAAACAAACCAACAAACAAAAAAACATTTTCAGTCAACTGGGTTATCTAGAAATTAAAAAAATCAAGTTTGGGTATTTATTGTGCTATTCAATGTATGTGAAAACAACACAAAAGTACTGAGGTTGTCAAAAAATGTGTACACATTTTAAGAAAGAAAAAACTATATTAACATTATAATACTCCCCTTAGTAGGGCTGAGTACACTGGATACTTTTTCTTCCATTTTTGAGATACTTTGCTAAGAAGAATATATTCCAGCTACGTCCATATAAACATGAAAAGGACAAAGTCTCCATCTTTCTTTAAGGCTGCATAATATTCCATGGTGTACTTACACCACATTTTTTTTTTTATTTTTTGTTTATTATTTATTTATTTTTTGGCCGGGGCTGGGTTTGAACCCGCCACCTCTGGCACATATACCACAATTTATTGGTATATGTGCCCTTCATGGGTCGAAGGGCACTAAGGGGAAAGGGAGGAGAGGGGATGGGGGAGGATGGGTGGAGGGAGGGTAATCGGTGAGATTACACCTACCATGCATCTTACAAGGGTACATGTTAAATTTACTAAGTGTAGAATATAAATGTCTTAACACAATAACTAAGAAAATGCCATGAAACTATGTTAACCAGTTTGATTGTATATAAAACCAGTACCTTGTGCCCCATAATTGCATTAATGTACACAGCTATAATTTAATTTAAAAAAATTATAATATTCAAGTCATGTTTGACTTCTGCAATTACAGGAAGTGCTCAAACATGACTTGTATTCATCTTTTGTTATTGTTATACATTGTGTATTACAATTCTAATACAATTCTTTCCTTTCTTAAAATGGATATACACTTTTTAGACACTCTGTATATTTTTGTTAGTACATAGAGAGAGAAAGAATATAAAATAAAGGATTAATAGTGATTATCTCAGGGAAATGGGATAATGAGGCACTTTAACTTTTTCCTCTATTAAAAATTTCTATAACATTTTAATGTTTTATCAAGGAGCAGATATTACTTTTGTAATTAATAAAAACAATTTTGAAAGGCTAAAAATAGATTACTTAAGTAAATTGAGATTCCTTTAAAATGCAGATCCACAGTGACAGCATGGAAATTAACTTCAAGAGAACATGAAATTAGGGAGAAAGCTACCACGCTGGGTGCTAGATTTAGGAATTCAAAAAGATTTTATTAAGCTCTAATTATGGGTTGAATCTGACTATAATCTAACAGGGATAAATAAAAAATCTAGAGCACAAGTCCAAAAATATAGTAGCACATATATAGCCTTTGGAGGGTTTAATTTTCTACAAGATTTGTAAGAATCAATGATCTATCTGTAATTTAATACACACTAAAAAGGAACATATTATTAAGGCCCATGCTCTGCTCTAATACATCTTCAAAATGTGGAGATTATCCAGAATTATTCCATGTAATCTGCATTACTCAGTATAAAGTACCAGAAAAAGAAAGAGTATCCTATTTTACCCTGAGCAATCAGAACACATTTAGATGTAGTTTGGGGAATACGAGAGAATGAGATTGTGGACCACCAGAGTAGGTGCTGAGGAAGAGTGGAAAAGTGGGTAGGAGGATTCGATATAACGGCATTAGAGCTGTGGGCCAAGTCCCCATGGAGAGGGAAGGCTTGTGTGGGATATTATAACTGACCTCACATATTATGAAGAGAAATTAGACTTCCTTCTATGTGCCTTAAAAAGCAGCACAAAGAGCAATGAGTATAATTTCCTGGGAGCTGGATTTCATTTAAAGGTAATGAAAAACTTCTCAACAATTATATCTAATATTAGGATGCACTGACTGAAATAAAAAAGTTCAAAGCACTAGTGGTTTTAGAACAAAAGTATTAGGGTTTTCTTTCACCAGAAAATGATCTCCAGTGAACCTTCCAACTAAAAGGCTATTATTATTATTATTATTATTATTATTTGCAGTTTTTTGGCTTGGGCTGGGTTTGAACCTGCCACCCCTGGCATTTGGGGCCAGCACCCTACTCCTTGAGCTACAGGCACTGCCCTAAAGGGCTACTATTTTGTGATACACTTACACACACACATATATTATTTCACATAAAATTCACACACATATATTCTTTCTATCTGGAATTTTCAGTAAAGTGAACATATACACTCTGAAAAGGTACTTTGGGGAGGGAGGCAGTGTCAACTTGAGCGATTGATTCTGAGACACCATCATTGCCATATAATTAGCTTAAGGTTTTTTTCTTTTTTTTTTATTGTGAATCCATCTCTTAGCACATGATGATAGTGTTAACAATGGCTAATGTGTATTAGTACTTACTATATGCAGGGCATAATGCAAATGCTCTCCACTGATTAGCCCATTAATCCTCACAACAACCCCAGTCCTTTAACATACACATACTTCTAACTGTATTCAGTTAGGCTATGGCTATCCCCATTTCACAGATGAGGAAGCAAAGAAATGATGTGTGATTATCATGCTCAAGGTTCCTTTTGCTGTTCCTCTGGACACACAAAATATAAGTCTAAGGTTTCTTTGCAGACTATCTGAATTCAACTTTGTCATCTCACAAATCAGCAATATAAGCAATAATTAGAAATATCAAGAGCCCCTCTCAAGACACTCAAACTCCAAAGTCTAACTTTTGCATTTTTATATATTTCAGGGATAAAACACAAGAGCACTGAGGAAATTAACAACCTTTTTTTTTGTTACTAGAAATTTTAAAATAAAATTTTTACTTCCAACAGAAAAAACATAAATTTTCAAAGCATAATTTATTAATTCTTTCTATACAGATATTAATAACCACTGATAAAATTTTTGTTAATAAAAATAATTTTGCAACAAGATTTACTATTATTCCTTCTTAGACTTCTTCGTAATTCATTGTTGATTTTCACAACAAAATCCTAAACTACCTTAAAGGAAATGTCCAATTTCTAGCCAATGAACTTCCACAAAAGTATTTAATTTTAGATACTTCTAGATACTTCTCAATGCTAAAATAATCTGCCAAGATTATTGCGTTTTGGTCTACTGAGGTTTGCATTTACTAAGTATTATTAAATGATATGTGCAAAACACTCATTTTAAAATGCTGACTAAGACTTTGTCCTAATCTAGAGGAGCTCAGAGATTTTAGAGATTACAGATACAGAGTAAAATTATATCATCAAAATGAAAAAAAATGATCAAACATAGGCTTGCCTAGGGTGCTATGGAGTGCACAAAATTGAAAAATGTATTAGTCAGGGGCATGTCCAAAAAAAAAAAAAAAAACTCTAAGTGATAAAAAAGTAAGCTTTGTGGGAGAATATTAGAAGGATTCTGGAGTAATTTGCAGAATCTGAAAACATTATGCAGGAAGCACAGCTATTCTGTATACATCAGAGGTTGGAAAAGGACCTCATCATCATTGGAACTCTTTCTCCTTCTTGCCTCTGATAGTCTTTAATTTCTCCAACTGATAAGGGCTTTTTCTTTTTCATCTTAAAGAGCTGATAGGCAATAAGATCTTTCCTCTCCAGTTACTGTTATAGTAAGTTCTGCCATCTCCCTTCTACTGGCATCAGAACATCCAAAACTGTTGCATAACTGGGGAGGAGAGAAGGGCACTGGGCAGACAAAAAGGCTATTGCCATAAGCTACCAAGACACTTTGTGTAAAAGCTTCTGAAATATCAGAAAATAGAGCTAGACAAAAGTATTTAAAAATTAGTTAGTTTTAGTCTAAATCTTATACTAAAAGGGTAAAATTATAAGAATAAGCAAAGCTAACTCAGCAATCATCAAGCTGATATTTGGCCTGGGTACAGTTTGAAGTGGAAATTATTGGACATGGGCTGAAATGTCAGATAAGGGTCAAGTCATGGAGAACCTTGTATACTCTGCCCCAAATCAAAAATGATTGATTAGCGTATACAATTCAAAGTTTTAAATTTCCAAGTCTGCCTAAGATTTAATGATCATGTTAAGTCTCTCATAGGCAAAATTCTCTGCTACCAAAATCCACACCTCTATCCTTCATTTATTCACCACTCCTATTCTTCCTCCATTATACCATTGGTCTACTGTAGTCTCAGCTTCATCGACTCTGATGGTGTCACACATTTGTATGGTAACAAGCTCAGGGCTGCACAAAATGGTGGCAACTCTTTTCTTCCTGGCAGAGTTTTATAGCTTCAATCACTTTTCTTTCTACCATCCTATTTTATTTTAGCTGAGGGCATAAAATTCACTGAGTTTGCCAATCCATTCTGCATCCTGTTGTTTGAAACCTATTCATCATTTTACCCAGAGAATTGCTTAGGAAGGAAGTCTTTCTTGAGACATGTATAGACTGAGGTTCCAATATAAAATAAGTGGAACCAGTTGAGAAATTAATTTGTTTCAGCTTCATTAATAATCCACATTTGTGTTTTATGTATCTTTTCAACCTCAGCCTCCCTCTAATTTATAGTTAATATTCCAGAGTCTTGATTGCAGAGTGTATCCCCCAGAAAACTGTGCTGTTCTTTCTTTTGTTAGTTTTTGTTCACATGCCAAGCATGGCTGTGCAGCCTTCTCAGGGGAATTCTATTTCAACTCCAGAAAGTTGTTAACATAAGGCTGAGTCTGTACTATGACCCTATTATGACAGCTTGTTCAAAACTACAAAAGATAAAGGACAGGGAAAAGTTTAGAAATTGTGTCTGTTACCTACACACATGGTCCCTACAATATGCTAACTTTGGGAAATGGTGGGGGCTACCATCCTAGAAGAAAGCCCAAAGCAGTCAACCATTCCTGATTCTATTCAGCCATTCAATAGTAGATGGCTCTTCAGAAATAAAACTAAATCTAACTGCTAAAATGCAGGGATGGTAACTATTTAGACTGGAAAGAGTCTATAAAAATATTTATTAATTTGATTCAAATGATTCAGACTTTTAGGAAAATTCTAAGTTTTGCTATGGAATTCTCACTGCCTATGAAGGTGAAAAAACCCTGTGCAATTCCACTTTGTGAAATGGTTTGGATCATTCATTGTCAAGCAGTGTGTATGTGTGTGTGTGTGTGTATATATATATATATATGTACATATATGATATGATATAATATCAAAATAAGAAAATTGAACTCAAAGTAATACAAACATATTTATTAAAACTACAAAAATATATGAACATTATTTTAAATGATGAACAATTAGAAGTAATCAAAATGTCCAACAACAGGAAGATGATTTATGTGGAATATACATTTCATGAAATGTTTTATAGTTGCTAAAGATTACATTGAAAAAAGGTTGTAATACAAAATGACACATTTATAATACAGGATGTTTGTAAAGTTTGTGTGCATTTGAATTGCACACAAACATCATGGATACTCTGTATATTTAGAAAGTAAGCTCAGGAGGCGGAGCAAGGTGGTGGAGGGGATGCATCCCTGGATCAACTCTCCTGGTGGTTTCAGGTAAAACAGAGACCAGCCGAAAACAAGATAGAAACACACAGTCCTCCAGGCTCTCAGATCATAGCATTATATGCATCCTTGGCAAAGCTGTAGAGGAAAAGGTACACACACTAGTCCCAGCCTTTGCCCAAAAAGGCGAGTAAAACACTACTCCTGGAGCCCCCAACCCAACTTGTTCTTACCTGCTCATCTAGCCAAACAGAGTAAATCCAGCATGGGACGGAGTCAGAGGAAAAACTCTGGTAGTACGAATAACCAGAGTAGATCAACCCCCCCAAGGAAGGATGTGGCAGGTGCATCTGAAGATCCAACCCATAAACAGATGGCTGAGATGACAGAAATTCAGTTCAGAATATGGATAGTAAATAAGATTAACAGAATGGAAGAAAGGAAAGAGCTAGAACTTCAAGAAATTATTCAAAAAATGTCTCAAGAAATTATTCAAAAGATGTCTCAAGAAATTATTCAAAAGATGATGCAAGAATTCAACAATTTCAAAGATAAAATGATCGAAGATTTTGAAACATTGAGGCAAGAGTTCGTAGCCCTCAAAGATTTGAAAAATATGGTAGAATCTCGTTGTAACAGAGTGGAACAGGGTGAAGAAAGGATCTCTGACATTGAAGACAAACCTTTTGAATAAGCCCAAGAGTACAAAGATGAAAAGAAATGGAAAGCCAAAACAGAACTTTCTCTCAGAGAGCTCTGGGATAATTCAAAGAAAACTAATATTCGCCTTATAGGAATCCCTGAAAGCGACGAAGCTGCCTTACAAAACACAGAGGTTCTACTTCATGAAATTTTGAAAGAGAACTTTCCAGACATGCCAAGAGATTCTGAAATTCAGATAGTAGATAGTTTCAGAACTCCAGCAGGACTCAACCCGAACAAGACATCCCCCAAGCACATCATAATTAACTTCACTAAAGTTAATATGAAAAAGAAAATTCTGAAAGCAGTTAGATGCAAGAAAACCATAACCTACAAAGGAAAGAGTATTAGAATGATGGCAGATCTTCCTGCTGAAATCTTTCAGGCTAGAAGAGGATTGTCAGCAACTTTTAATCTCCTAAAACAAAACAACTTCCTATCCAGGATCCTATATCCAGCTAAACTGAGTCTCATCTATGATGGAGAAATTAAATACTCTAATGACATCCACATGTTGAAGAAATTTGCCATAACTAAACCAGTTCTGCAGGAAATTCCCAAATCTATCCTCCATATGACCACTGTAATCCCCCACTACAAAAGTAAACTCATCCAGAAACTTTTGATCAAATTCCAACTTCCACAATGGCAAAAGGATTAAAAATGTCTACTGGACTTTTGAGCAACTCAAGGACAGGTCTATTAATAATTTCAATCAATGTGAATAGCTTAAACTGCCCTTTAAAGAGGCACAGATTGGCTGATTGGATACAGAAATTCAGACCAGGTATTTGTTGTATCCAAGACATATTACTTTAAAAGACAAATACAGACTCAGGGTGAAGGGATGGACATCTATATTCCAGGCAGATGGAAACCAGAAAAAAGCAGGTGTTGCAATTTTATTCGCAGATACGTTAGGGTTTAAACAAAAACAAAATAAGCAAAGATAAGGATGGCCATTTTATATTTCTTAAGGTAATACCCAAGATGATGAGATCTCAATTATCAATATCTATGCACCCAACGAAAATGCACCTCAATTTATAAGAGATACTCTAACAGGCATGAGCAATTTGATCTCTCCCAGCTCTATCATAGTTGGAGATTTTAACACTCCTTTGGCAGTGTCAGATAGATCCTCCAATAAGAAGCTTAGCAAGGAAATTTTAGATTTAAATTTAACTATTCATCTTTTGGACCTAACAGACATCTACAGAACATTTCATCCTAACAAAACTGAATACACATTTTTCTCATCAGTACATGGAACATACTCCAAAATTGATCACATCTTAGGCCACAAATCTAACCTCAGCAAATTTAAAGGAATAGAAATTATTCCATGCATCTTCTCGGACCATCATGGAATAAAAGTTGAACTTAGTAACAACAGGAATTTGAAGTCTCATACAAAAACATGGAAGCTAAATAACCTTATGCTGAATGATAGATGGGTCAGAGACGAGATCAAGAAGGAAATTACCGAATTTTTTGAATATAATGATAATGATGATACGAGTTATCAGAACCTCTGGGACACCACAAAGGCAGTCCTAAGAGGGAAATTTATAGCATTACAAGCTTTCCTCAAGAGAACAGAAATAGAGGAAGTTAACAACTTAATGTGACATCTTAAGCAACTGGAAAAGGAAGAACATTCCAATCCCAAACCCAGCAGAAGAAAAGAGATAACCAAATTTAGAGCAGAATTAAATGAAATTGAAAAAAAAGGATTATAGAACAGATCAATAAATCAAAAAGTTGGTTTTTTGAAAAGGTCAATAAAATAGATAAACCTTTGGCCAGCTTAACCAAGAAAAAAAGAGTAAAATCTCTAATCTCGTCAATAAGAAACAGTAAAGAAAAAATAACAACAGACCCCTTAGAAATTCAAAAAATCCTTAATGAATATTACAAGAAACTTTACTCCCAGAAGTATGACAGTCTAAAGGAAATCGACCAATACTTGGAAGCACGCCACCTCCCAAGACTCAGCCAGAAGGAAGTGGAAATGTTGAACAGACCTATATCAAGTTCGGAAATAGCATCAACTATACAAAATTTCCCTAAAAAGAAAAGCCCAAGACCAGATGGCTTCACATCAGAATTCTACCAAACCTTTAAAGAGGAACTAGTACCTATACTACTCAACCTTTTCCAAAATGTAGAAAAAGACGGAATATTACCCAACACATTCTATGAAGCAAACATCACCTGATCCCCAAACCAGGAAACGACCCAACAAGAAAAGAAAATTATAGACCAATATCACTAATAAATATTGATGTAAAATATTCAACAAGATCCTAACCAACAGAATCCAGCAACACATCAAATTATACACCACAACCAAGTGGATTTTATCCCAGGATCTCAAGGATGGTTCAACATATGTAAATCTATAAATATAATTCATCACATAAACAAATTAAAAATCAAAGACCATATGATTCTCTCAATTGATGCAGAAAAGGCTTTTGATAACATCCAGCATCCCTTTATGACCAGAACACTTAAGAAAATTGGTACAGAAGGGACATTTCTTAAACTGATAGAGGCCATCTACAACCAGTAAGTCCATTCATTTCTAGATACGTAACCAGATGCAACCTTCACACATCTACACACAAGGATACAAGCCCAGCACAGTTCATTATAACATTGACTAGCTACAAAAGAACAGTGAATAAACTGGTATGTTAATGAATATTAAATTCAGCAAACCAGAGCTGCATGTGTCAACATAGATAAATTTCAGAAGCATAATGTTGACCAAAAAAAAAATCGAGCTGCAGAAAGTGCACACTGTATAAAAGACAGTTTTATGAACTTGAAGGTATGTGTAGCCCTCCTACACCTCAAGGGTGAAAAAACAAAGAATACAATGTAAAAATGAGAAGAGTTGACTAGACATTTCTTCAACAAAGGCAAACCGGTATATAAAATATGCTCTACATTACTATTCGTTACTGAAAATCAAATTAAAACCATAATGAGGTATCACTTCATACCTGTTAGGATGTCTGCTATCCAAAATGCAAAGATAATAGGTTTTGATGTGGAGAAATTGAAACTCGTGCAGGAAAGTAAAATAGTATGGTTGCAGTTGCTTTAGAGCAACAGTGTGATTTGGAAATTGGAGAGGGGGTGGTGCCTAAAGCTCAGTGGTAGGGCTCTGGCCACATACACTGAGGCTGGCAGGTTCGAACACGTCCCCAGCCTGCAACAAAAAAATAGCCAGGCATTGTCATGGACACCTGTAGTCCCAGCTATTTGGGAGGCTGAGTCAAGAGAATCACTTAAGACCAAGAGTTGGAGGTTGCTGTGAGCTGTGACACAACAGCACTCTACCTAGGGTGACAAAGTGAGACTCTGTCTCAAAAAAAAAAAAAAAAAAAAAATGGAGAATGACCTCTTTCCTCAAAGAGCATTGGTGCCACATGGCTGACCACCAGCTCCATTTCCCGATGATGGGGTTGGTCCTGGTTATGGACTGGGGCTTTTCCTCCTCATACTCCCCTGCTTTATCTGGGATCCTTTCTCACCACCACCTGGGCAGAAAAGAAACATCAGAAACATTGGAGAAAAGGGAGTGGCCTAGAAACAGGAAAAGGAGCTGTGTCCAGAAAGCTTGTAAGAACTGCCATAGAAAACTGCAGGGGGGTCAGGACCTGAGTTTACTTCTGCAGAGCCACCTGGGGAAGCTCCCTGATAAGAGAGGCTCTCATCAGCCCTCATGCCCAGACCCCCGGGAAAAATGTGCAAACCAACCAGACCCCACTGGCCATGTGGGGAGGATATAGAAGATGCTTTTCCTGCCACCTTGTCCACATTGGCATCCCCAGCTCCTCTGGCCTAGCAACCTTCCCAGTTGGGGCTGAATCACACTTATCCCTGAGTGCCTCCCAGCCACCAGAGCCATTGGTTTCCTTAGAATACCCTTTGCCCCAGCCATAGGGCTTGTCCCCTCCCACCCCTTGGCCCCCTTCTCCTGTGGCCTGCCCTCTGCCTTCTCCTGACTCCAGCCTGGCTCATCCTCAGTGTGACTCAATAGCACCCCCACTGGGCACTATCCCACACAGCTCTTCTGTTTGCAATAACAACTCTTGGGTGCCTTTCTCAACCACATGAAGACTTGGTCACTCCAGCAATCCTAGCTCAGCCCTCTCTGGGAGCAGATGACTGCTAGAGCCAGTAGAGCCTGGACCCTCTCCACTAGCTCCAGGACACAACCCAGCAAAAATATCTTTTCAACTATCCACCAGAGGCTTCATTCCAGGGAAACACCATACACAGGCAGATGGAGGCTGGTGGCCCCACTTTTGTCAACCCTGGTGTCCAGAACCTTCTGGAGATACTAATTTCCAGGTACATAGAACAAAAACTATGGAAAAAGAAAGAAAATGAGGGGTTGTTTCTGAAACAAAGAAGCCCAGAATACCCTTGGTGGGGTCTCTGGAGAATATGTTCTCTGAGGAATATGTCTGAAAAGATCTATCTTGTGATCTACAGGGCTCCCCACTGAAAGTTCCAGGAGTCAGCTTAGAGGAGTCAGCTCTGATGAGTTCCTCAAGAAGTGACAAAAGAAATGACTTACCAGAGAGCCCAGATGAGGAGCCTCTAGCAGACATTCTGAAATCCCACATGAGCAGGAAGCTGGAACAGATTGAGGGTGGCAGGACCCTTGGGAATGGTCATCATTCCATGTTTGCTATTAACTAAGCCTTGGTCCCTTCAACAAACTCGAATATGCATGCAGAAACTATGTATCTAGCATCTTTAAAGGGCAGGAATCCTGTGAGGACACTTTGCAGAAACTTCTCCTAGTTCGAGGTAGGAAACGTGCTGGAAGCACATGTCAAAAGATTACAGCTGGGGCACAAGGGGAGCCTGCCCTCAAAGAACCTCAATGAAGAAAATCTTGTAATGAAAACAACTCAAGCCCTGCCCCTTCCACTACACATCTGTCCTTCCTGTGCCACCTGTGAATTTAGAGGTATTTCCACAGCTGAGGTTGCTAGTTTCCGGGGAGAAGATCCTTGGGAAGGTCCAGGAATGAGGGTGATAACAGAAAAGCCAGTGCACATCCTGACTGGTCCTTTCCCTGTCTCCTCATCTGTAGGTGGAGATGTTGAAATGGACCTGAGAGGGACCAAGTACAGTGACAGCCATGGGCACTGAGAGGCCCCTTCCACTAGACAGAAAAGCAGATGGTCATCTCAGCCCCTCTTAGGCAGAACCTGGCACAGTGAGACAGTCCTGGTGGCTAAGAGAGAGAGCCTAGAGCCAAGTCCAATTCCAACCATGGCCAGGAATGAGCCACAGGAGGAAGGAGAGAGTGTGGCCTCAGAAGACCTCCATCCCAGACAGACAATGCTAGAACTCACCATAGGGTCCCAGTCTTTAGAGGTCAAGGAGACCACGGAGCCAATAGAGGACAAGGACAAGAAGTCCTCTGCTTGGGAAGCCACCTTTGAAGCCAGTGTGAGAGCAGACTCCCATATCCTTAATGCCAGTCTCATCTCAGCAGTCAAACTTCCTACCCTCTACACTTTATATCCCCCAGGACCCAAAAGAGAGGTGCCTCAAGGCACAGACTATCAGTGAGTGGGAGATTGCAGTGGAGATGGAGCTGGAGAGCCAGTCTGAAGGCCCTTCCCCTGATGTCTTCCTCTAAGACTGCACTGTTGGTGCCATCCTTGATAACCATGTCCCTGAAGTTCTCCTCACTGCAGACAGGTTGGCTTCTTGGTCCTTTCTGTCCAGTTTCCACAGCAAGTCTAATGGTGACACTAAGGGTAGAGAGTAGCCAGAAGCTAAGGGAGACAGGGATCCTGAAACGCCAAGGTGCATGGCAGAGTCTGAGCAAGATGTTTGGCCTTACTGATGAGAGAGAGTGCTGTAGGCAGCCCTAACAGGGAGACACAGAGGGCTCAGGGGCAAAGGTTTCTCAAGCCAGTGGGATAAACCACCTTGCCCAGAACAGAGAATTAGCAGAGTTGCTAAGAAGCAAGTTCTCCCAGTTCCTGCCAAACAAAGGACAAGGCCCTATAGGAAGTTGCTTTAGGAACAAGATGAGGCAATTTTTGCAGTGAATTTTCCCCGAGAAAGGCTTAGGGAAGAAAGAGCCCCTGTGGAACTGCAAGACTGCATCATCCATGAGTTAATGCTGGGGACCCATCACAGGCAGATAGTCTGTGGACTGCAGAATGGCTAGAGCTCAAGAGGACATGACCACTGCTGGACACATGTTAGAGGAGAAAATTGGACCTAATCATGAACTTCCTGCCTCAAAAGGAAATTGGTACAAAGAAGAACTCTAGGTCCCAGTGGGCATATGGTTATTGCAGACACCCAAGGGGTTCCTCCCACCCAGAGCAAAGGGCAGTGATGAGTGACATGGCCTGCAGTCACCAAGCCACCCACAGGGGCCACAGCTGTCATGTTCAGAACAAGTGGGCCAGAGATAGCAAATGGACCTCCCCAACCAGGACCCACCAGCACAGGCCAAGGATGGCAAGAGCCTCTAGACACCCCAACTACTGCCCCAGGAACTGGCATCTACCTAGAGATATCTCACCTGCTAAACCAGATCCCATCTTTCACTATGAGCAAACTTTTCTCCCCAAAGTCCAATTCAGGAAGAGAGAACCTAACCTGACTTAACCCAACACATCTCTCAAATGCTGAATGGCTTCCACCTACCAAGACCTATAACCTTCCTTAATAGATATGCATATTCTTAAAAGAAAAAATGAATAAATAAAAATAAAATAAAATAGTATGGTCACTACAGAAAAGGCCGTGTAACTGTTCCTCAAAAATTAAAAATAGAACTATCATAAAACCCATGAATCCTAAAGAGTGCATATACAAAAGAATTAAAATCCAGACCCCAAAGAGATATCTGTATTCTCATGTTTATTGCTGCAATATTCACAATACCTGAGATATGAAAACAACCTGAATGTCCATCAACAGGTGAATAGATTTTTGAAAGTGATAAATATGTACAATGGAATATCATTCAGACTTAAGAAAAAGAAAACTCTGCAAAATGCAATAACATGGATGAACCTGGAGCACATTATGCTGAATAAAGTAAGCCAGTCACTGAAAGATAAATACGCATGATTCTAGGAGGATTCTAAACTAGTCACATTCATAGAAATAGGGAGCAGAATAGTGGTTGCCAGGAGTTGGAGGAGGAGAAATAATGAACTATTACTGTTTGTCAAGACCATACTGAGCCAGGTAAATTTTGAGTAAGCCAAAAAGTGAGATGAATAGAACACTAGGAAAAGCAAAATAAGAATAACCACATAGCTCCAGGAAAATGAATCCACTTCTTAATCTTCTAGTTTCCAATTCTACTACAAGATAAAATATGAACTTCTCAAAAAAAAAAAAAAAACACGCATCAAAAATAAAATAAAATATGAACTTTGCCTTAGACTCATAAAGATCTTCTGCATCCCATGATAAAATCCCCTAGTTTGCTAATATAAAAGGGTGACATTTTTGCAGCCAAAAAGGTTTTGACTGAAATGAAATTGAAATTTCATTGAAAATATTCATCCAAGAGCAAAAGTTATCCACACTTATAGAAAAGAGGTGATCTCTACAGTCAATGAATAGCAATCGCGTATGTGTCAATGAACAGCAATGAAGGCAAAACCCAACCAGAATGAAAGTCTTACATTATAATTATACTCACGAAAGGAAAACCTTACTGTGAAGTAAAATGGGCATGAAAGTCCCTTGAAGCAGGTTAGTGTTCCTGCAACCTCTTGTCCCAGCACATGACTCAGTGAAGTTCGGAGAAGATAGTGGTTGCTCAATAAACACGTTTGATTTATTCCAAAACTCTGAATTTCTTCCATTTTCCCCCCTATTTTTCTACAGGAGATGAGCTATGCTTTGGTGCTTTTTACAACACCAAATCTTAACTCAAATGTCACTGGTACAGAAGAACACCCAAGTTCTTTTCATTCTAGTGTTTTTTTTTTTTTTTTTCCTTTCCAGGAAAATATAATACCACCAAGAAATGTGGTGAACAGTGAGTCTAAATTATTTGTGAGAAATTAAGTTTAAAAGACATCAACAAACTTGTTTGAATATGAAGAGCAAAAGAACCCTAAGAAATCTCTTCCTTAGGTGCTAAGAAAGTAATTCCAGAAAGTCACAGTCTATTTTCTAAGAGGGACAAAAACAGAAAAACAATAGGTTTAGCATAAGGATGGAAATGGAGTGCCAAGGGCTATTTATTTTAAAGATACAAAATATTATGGAAAAGTCAATAAATACGAATGCAAATTGTCTGAGTTTCACTCTGAAAGATGCCAATAAAACCTTGGCTGGCTGAATATTATTTCCTATCATCCAGATGTGAAAATGTGGATGACATATAATAAAATATTTAAAAATACAGAATCTCTTATGTAAATCTGGATTCTGACTTCCCAGGAGCATCAGAAATCTTCCCTGACTCTGTAATCTCTGTGCTTCCCAGTTCTAAAGTACCCAGAGAACATAAGTAAATAGCCATTGTTAAAGAAAAAAATGCATTATTGTGCAGTAGAAAGTGTAAATTCTTTGAAAAATGCTAAAGATGGAAGCATGCTAATGGAGTTTATCTTTCTGTTCAAAAAGTTTATTATAAACTGTGACTTCCAGGAACATGGCTCATTTGAATGAAAACAAAATAACAAACCAAGAAATTACTTCTAAGTTTTATATAGACTCCCCACATCCATCATGACTGGGTTAATTAAGTAGAAGGAACTCAAAGTCCAGGACCTGTATAGCTTTTTTTTATGACTCAAAAGGTTACCCCTGGTCTTCCAGAACATAATGGGTTAAGAAGGCAAAATCCTTCATAGATCATTACTTAAACTCTCAACAAAATATATTTAAAACCCTCTGAAGAAGAGGTGTTAGGCAAATCCCAAATGTGATTAGCATTTGAGGTTAGTAAAGTAGAAAAGATTTTAAAAGTCTGTCTTTAATCAAATCTTTGTCCATAATTAGAAAAGCCCTTACTTGCCTGGCAAACGACAATCAAAGCAAAGAGAAGCTTTATTTAGATAGAGTACAGTAGCTACAGCTTGCTTCAGCAAGTTTTAAAGACTTTTTCCTCCTTTCCATCAAATAACCCCTAAAGTGTCATATTCTTGTTAGTTTCCCAGGCACAGGAAAGAAATACTCTATTAAAAATTTTATAGCTGAGTAAACCAAGTCCCAGAGCACAATAAAAAATACAGCAAAAAGAACAATAAGTTTTCACACTGTTACTTTATAAAATAAGTTTATTTGAGGTTATTTTCAGGCTTTCTTCAAAGCAAAAATAGATTTGTGACCAGAATTGACCCACATTAGGCTCCCCATCTTGCTCTGTTCGAGCTATAACGTGGCTTCATGGGTTGCCTTCAATAGAAAAGTCATAGCTATTCTTCTAAAACCTAAGACTTAATTAGATTTTTAAAGGCTTTTGGATCCAGCCAAAGCTATCAGATTTTTTTCCCAGATAAAAATGTGAATTTATTGCATTTTAAATTCTTCCAGAACATCTCTTGATAAAGGTAGGGTTAAGGAAAAAGTTCCCACACATTTACCTCCCAGGTAAAAAAAAAGACGGGCACATTCATTTATGGTCCCTTCCATATGGTGGCCTTTGTCATAAACCAATTTAAGCAAATAAAATAATTTCTCCATTAGAGAATACCATCAATTGTAAAAAGCACCATTTGCTTGATTTCACGTAATTTACACATCAATAGAAAGCACACTTAATCTTGGATGTGGTAAAAATGCTCTGATCTGCATTAGAGCCAAGAATATTCCAGTTCTCATATTTTCGTTAATAAAAATAGTGCCTAGGCCAGGTGCAGGTGCTCATTCCTGTAATCCTAGTACTCTTGAAGGCCAAGGCAAGTGGATCTCCTGGGCTCAGGAGTTTGAGAACAGCCTGAGCAAGAGCGAGACCCTGTCTCTACTAAAAATAGAAAAACTAGCCACGTGTAGTGGTGGGCCCCTACAGTCCTAGCTATTCAGGGCTGAGGGAAGAGGATCTCTTAAGCCCAAGAGTTTGAGGTTGCTGTGAGCTATGATGACACCACGACACTCTATCCAGGGAGACTGAGGAATACTGTTAACTTAGTGAACCTGTTGACATCTAAATGATGTTCAAGTATAGACAATTTGAAGTATAGAAAACCAGGATATTGCTAAGGGCTGACTCCCTGAAATATTATGTGAGCAACCTTTGATAAGATAGAACTGAGTTAATTTTTACCATGGGAAGGGAAGTCGCTTCATTAACAGAGTCTTAGTTTTATCTCTGAATAGTGAGTGCAAAGTTGCATTACTTAATGGTACTTAAGATTCTGGTTTAACATGGGTCTTTCAATTCATCAGCTTGATTAGGTTTGGTAAGAATCATGATCTGTTTGTTATTGATGTGCAGAGGAAGGCCAAGCTTTTCAGGCAAGTTCAAGCAGTCTTAAGGAGTAAACAATCATCAGAGGCTATCTATTGAAGAGTTAAAAGAGTTTGATGCTAATTTAAATGGATTTTTCAGGAAGTTTGGAACAGACAGTAAATTATTTGCAACTTTTGTCTTCCTAGGCAAGAGTTTCCTGGAAATTGGTAAAAGTGGAGGAGTCAAGTCATGCTAATGTAGACAGTAAATTGCACAGGTGCAGATGACTCAATTCTCAAGGTCCCTGAAGGTGGTGACCATACAATATGCTGCCTAAACTGAGATGTTTTTGAGACTAAAAAGTACTTCTATTAATAATTGTATTGAGACAAACCTATAACCTGGGATACTCCCAATTAAAGCTGGTTGTATAGTTAACCTATGACAAGAAGCCATACTTTCCAGGTACATAGTCTACGTTCCTTCTCTGCCCCAAATAAGAAAATGGTGTAACCTTCAATAAAGCTGTTTTTTTTCCTAGCTGAATCACCTTCTGACAATAAGACACATCACTAAGGTAAGACCGAATGTCATCCCATGGACCAATCATTGCAGCCAGAAGTTTTGAGATTCTGTTCTGTCTTTGGTTCACTTCCTACACAGCTCTGAAAGTATCAGTAAAGGGAGGTTGGGTATGTCAAGGAGACATTTTTGTTTTGTTAGCTTATTTCTGTTCAGGTTAGGCACAGTATGGTATAGTGGTTAAGTACACACAGTAGCTAGACTACATGCATTCAAATCCTGGCTAAGCTACTTATTAGCTAAGTGAACATGTGTGCCTCAATTTCCTTGTCTGCAATTTGGGAATAATAGTAGCACTATACAATGGGTTGTTATGAGATGACAATGAGCTAATAAACATGAAAAAGTTTGATCAGTACTGTAGCAAAGAGTTGGCAAGCTACGGCCTAGGCCCATTGCCCCTTTTTGTATAGTCTGCGAGCTAAGAACAGTTTTCACATTTTTTAATAGTTAAAAACAGAAGCAAAATAATAATTTGTAACAAGTTAAAATTACATAAAATTAAAATTTGAGTGTCTATGTTAAAGTTTTATTGGAGTACAAGTAGGCTCGTTCTCTTACTTATCATTTATGACTGACTGCTTTGTGCTACAATGACAGGGTTGAGTAATTACGACAGAGACGAGAGGGTTTGGTCCTTTACAGAAAAAGTTTACTGATTCCTCCTATAGCAAATACTGTCTGTGCTCCCCTCAGATTCCCTTTCTTTACCAATTCTCTGTGCCCCTATACTGGATTTGGCTTTGTGTACTTTTACTATAAACTCTCTTTTTTTGAGAGAGAGAGAGAGAGAAAGTCTCATTTTGTCGCTCTTGGTAGAATGTGGTGGTATCATAGCTCAACAGCAACCTCAAACTCTTGGGTTCAAGCAATCCTCTCGCCTCAGTTTTTGTCATTGTTAGTAAGGATGGCAGTTCACTCTTGCTCAAGCAGGTCTCAAATTCCTGACCTCAAGCAATCCACCTACCTTGGCCCTCCAGAGTGCCAAGATTACAGGTGTGAGCATACTTCTATTAGTAACTTCTTCACTTTAACTCTCTTTGGATGACTACTTTTGAGTGATTGCTACCACTTTGCAGTTTAGAAATACCTGAGAGTTTACATTTCCCAGTCCTATCACAGCCTTATGCCGATAACTAACTGGTATGCAAGTATGAAAGTATTTCCTCAATTTGGGATGAATTCTGAGGGGTGATTTATACTTCATAGATACTTCATAGATACATAGATGTATTTCAAATACATCTTAGTGGGATGTGGCTTATCTTACAGCCTGCCACTTCAGTATTTTGCCTTGACTGGAGATGGCAGGGTTGAGTTTTCCAATTATCACTATCTTTTCCTTTAAAATAAATAATTGTAAGAAGGCAAGCACTAAATTTGCTATAATCTCAAAAATTGTGTTCATTGTTCTGAAGCAATGATGCCATGTTATAATGTCTCCTTACTGCAATTGCTCAGGTTTTGCTACTTAGTTTGATGCTCATAGTCGGGTGATCTAGAAATAAGCTTCATTTCTCCAGGTCCAGTCAGTCACTTGGCAGTTTTTGACTACCCATTATATAGGCCTTAAAAAGTCTGTACTTTTGTGAATTGTTTGTAATTTTATATGCTACTAGAGAAAGGAATGGATCTGCCACTATATTTCAAATTTTGGGTGTGCCAAGCACAGTGATGTGCTCAATAAATACTTACTAAATGCAATTGTATCTCATCATTCTCAAGAATTTAAATCTATCTAGCCAAGACAGCTTAATTTCATATACAATTTCTGGTAAAGGAATCACTGACACATAATGCAACATGATGTAATATCACCAGGGATGGGCACCTGGCAGAGAACCTTAAGTCCTGATCCCTTCTTCCCACTCTATTAATAATTTCCCTAAGTGACCCTAGACAATTCTTTTTATTCTCTGAACCTCAATTTCTTCACCTAGAAGATTAAGACGCCAGACTAGATTACACATGAGACTTGCTTCAGCTCTGTAATTCTGATTCCTCTGAACTTTCCAATTCTTTAGCAATGCCTGACTTCTCATGAACTAATAAACCTTACTTTAGGGCCCTAGTCAATAGGACATGTAATACAAAAGTTGAACTACAGAATTTTTAATGAGATGAACCTCATTTGGGGGGTAAAACCAATATGCCCCATGATTTATTCTGTCTACAGTCTCAGGTATAAAAATAACATTTCCCCAATAGATCATCCTCAGACTTCACTCGTTCACTTAAAAAGGTCTGTAGTAAGTTCCAAAAATATTTATGAATTATTTTCTGGATCAAATTTGTAGACAGAACCAAGTTTCAACCAATTTCATAATTTTCTGTTCCAACAAATTTCCTTGATTTATCAAGTTATTTTTCAGATTTAAAAATCCTTAATACATTCAAAGTTGTTACATTTTTTTCTGACCATCTTTGCCTCAGGTTTTCTTGGTCCCCAGTTCTCAGTACAAGTCTTGAAGCTAGTAAAAACAGAGCAAATCAGCAGAATAGCAGAATAGGATTTTCCGCACTCATCCCATCTCAAAAATATCAATTTGAGAAGCTACATATACATGAAAATCCCTTCAAACTAGCTGGGAAATCCAGGAAAGAGATTACAGCATCTGACTGGAGCACAAAAATAAGGAAAGATGAACTAAAGCGTGTAGGAAGGACAGTTTCTTACTCACACTACCCCTCCTTCAAGGTTGGGCAGCACATTGCAAAAAGAGTTACCCTCCTTGTAGGGGAAGGAGAATGAAATGAGTACTCAACTTTGTTTTGTTTTGGTTTGGTTTTTTGAGACAGAGTCTCACTCTGTTCTCAAACTCCTGAGCTCAGGTGATCTACTTACCTCGGCCCCCCAAATTGCTAGCGTAACTGGGTGAGCCACTGACTCTAGCACCAAGCTCACTCAGGCTCTGAGCTCATCCCAGCATCAGGCTCCCAGCCTGCCCCACCACCAGGGCAGTCACCACAACTCCTGAATCTAGGCTAACCTTTGCAGACCCAGAATCCAGACATCATCCATCATCAGGCTAGCCCCTGGGAACCTAAGATATAGGCCCATACCACAGACTTAGGCACCAAGTTTGTACCCACAAACCCATTCTCCAGACCTAAACCTGCAGACACATGCCTCAGTCTAGCCCTGAAAATCCAGGCTCCAGGCTGGCTTCTGTGGACATATCTGCTAGATCTGCCCTCCCACTGACTTAAGATTCTGGCCAGCTCAGCTGAAGACATCAGCAATGAGCCCATTAGTGGACTTCACCAGAACTTCTGGATGGGTTGATTGGTGAGGAACTTTCCCTGGAAAAGTCAGTCTGTAGAGGTGGGAAGAAAGGTCTAGTTCTTCAAATGTACAGACATCAATGCAAGGCCACAAGAATCACAAATAATCAGGAAAATATGACATCATCAAAGGAACAAAATATAGCACAGGTTACTTACCCTACAGAAATAGAGATCTACAAACTGGCTACTAAATAATTTAAAATAATCATCTGAAATAATTTCAGTGAGATACAAGAGAAACCATATAGTCAACCAAACAAAATCAGAAAAAAAGATAATGAAAAAATGAGAAATTCAACAGCTAGCTAGAAATCAGAAGAAAAGAAACAAATAGACATTCTGGGACTGAAGGACAGAATGACTAAACTTAAAAATTTTATGGAAAGCTTCAACAGCTGATTTGATACAACAGAAGAAAAAAATCAAAGCAATCTCAAGCAATAAGAACTAACTGGAAGCATCACATGAACTGATTTCAAAATGTACTACAAAGCTACAGTAACAAAACATAATGGTATAGGCATGGAAAGAGACATATAGACTAAACAGAACAGAATAGAGAAGTCAGAAATGAACTTAAACTTTATGCAATCAAGTGACCTTCGAAAAGAGTATCAAGAAGACACAGGGAAAGGAGTGTCTCTTCAATATAGTTCTGGGAAAACTGGACATACACATGCAGAAGACTGAAAGTGGGCCCTTATGCATGTATCACACCATCTGCAAAAATCAATTCAAAATGGGTTAAAGACTTAACTGTAAAACTGCTAGAATAAAATACAAGAAAAATGGTTTTCGACATTAGTCTAGGCAATTATTCTTTTTTGGGATGTGATACCAAAGCACAGGCAAAAAAAGTAAAAATTTGTCAAATGCAATTGCATCAAAGTAAAAAGTATTTGTACAGCAAAGAAAATAACAAAGTGAAGAGAAAAAAAATCCGAGGAATGAGATAAAATATTTTAAAATCATACATCTGATAGTAATTAATATCCAGAATATAGAGAAACTCAACTCAATAGCAAGGAAATAACTCAATTTAAAAAGAAATATCTGAATGGCCTGAGTAGACATTTCTCAGAAGAAAACATACAAATGGCCAACAGGTATATGAAAAGATGCTTGACACCACTAATCATCCAGCAAATGAAAATCAAAACCACAATGAGATATCACCTCACCCCTGCTAGGACGGTCATGATTAAAAAGACAAAAGACAACAAATAATGGCAAGGATGTGGATAAAAGGAACCTGTGGTATAAGAATTTATAAGAATTTAAATTGGTACATTGTGGAAAACAGTATGGAGGTTCCTCAAAAAATTATGGAAAACAGTATGGAGGTTCTTCAAAAAGTTAAAAATGGCATATGATCCAAAATCTCACTTTTTGATATATTTTCAAAGGAAATGAAATCAGTCCCAAATCACTCCCATGTTAACTTCAACATTGTTCACAATGGCGAAGATATGAAATCAAACTAAATGCCAGTCAACAGATGACTGGATAAAGAGCATACTATATATATAAACATGTATTATATACACAGTAATCATAAAATATTATTCAATCTCACAAAAGAAGGAAATCCTATCATTTGTACCAATATGGGTGAAGGAAAGTTACTCCAATAGGGGAAATAAGCCTGACACATAAAGAAGACAAACATCATATAATCTCACTTATCAGTAGACTCTTAAAAAGTGGAACTTACAGAAGCAGACAGTAGAGTGGCAGTTGTTAGGGACTGAGGGATGGGAGAAATGGGGAGATACTGATGAAAGGGTATAAATTTAGCTATTCAAAATGAATAAATTGTGGAAATTCAATACAGAGCTTAGTAACTATAATTCATAATACTCTATTGTATGGTTGAAATTTGCTAAGAAAGTAAATCTTAAATGTTTTCACAACGAGAATGATAATTATGTGAGGTGATGGATATATTAATTAGCTTGATTGTGATGATCATTTTACAATGTGTGTGTGTGTGTGTGTATACTTCGCATTGGATACCAAAAGTATTCACATTTATATTTCTCAGTTATGCCTTAATAACGCTGAACAAGAGATTTATAGGAATTTAAATCTAAAGCAGCTCTTGCTCCAAAAACAATATGAAACTAGGATATAGAAAGTAGGAGTAATTTGTTTGTATTATGATGTAAATAATTTATTTTTTGATCACTCAGACACAATTATAGATATGAAGTTGAGTGTTCTCTTCTTTCCAACTGTTTTTTTAATCAGAAATTCAGTTTTTTATGATTCTAAATGTAAACACATAAGACTTTTACTCTCTTCTTTTTCCTCATCTCTAAAACCATGCCTCTTTCTAAAGTCTTTCTCCAGTGGAAAGAAGAATATTCTCACTACTAGTATTGATCTCTATGTGATTATCCACTGTTTTAACATTAATTGGACCCCAAATACCCGACATGATGCTAAATGTTGAGAATATAGAGAAAGAAGAAAGGAAATGTTTCCCTTTCCCTTTTAAAGGTGTTAAATTACATTTTGAAGAAGTAAAGTTATAAAAAATAAGATGGAGCCTTGAAGATGAGAAAATATACAAGGATTGCAAGTACCCTAAAATGGCTCAGTGACAGTGTCCTCCATTAACTACTAATCAAATATCAGTGGAAAGTGTATGATTTATTACTGGTTCCTCTTCCTATGTTAGCCTTATTTCTAACTAATGAAAGAAAATAAAAGGTATTTTATTTTGCCATTATCCATTTCCTCCTTTTCTTTGTTCACAATTTTTAATTTATCACCCAATCCCATCATTTTATTTTCCCATCTCCTAGGACTCATTGAAAGTAGGCTATTACTGTGTAAGTAAGGACCAATTGCAAATCAAGCTCAAGATCAATTCTACATTAAAATTCTGGACATAGAAGTTTAAAAGTTAAGCTAAAAAGATGAGAAAACAAATACCATAATCAGCAATGTATGTTGCGCAGTTCTGAGTAAATAAGTCCCTTAAGATAATCTTTAAAAGAAAATGTATAAGTTGGAAAAAATAATTTAACAATGATTTACACTTTCTATAAAGAAAAAAGGAAACAGCATATTTGAAATTTGAACTCCCCAAAATTGCTTTTTTATAAACAATGATTTATACTCTCTACATAGGAAAGAGAAAAAAAGAAAACAGCACATTTGAATCATCCAAAATCACTTTTTTATAAACTGAGTCTTGTTTGTTCCCTACCCTCAAGATGTCCTTAATGAGCTAAAAATCAATGAAAATGATAATCTCCCCACAGACACCCATGTCATGTGTGTCATTCCAAATATGTTTGCCTATACACACACAAGCACATGTATGCACCCAAGATCCTTGCCCTATACTAAATAGTCAAATCCTATGATAATGAAGCAGCTTCAAAGACAAATTTTAGATAGGTGGTCACAGTTATTCAAACTAAATAGTTTGTCCACAATTATCTATCACCCAAGTACACAGAAAGATGGCACAATCAACCTTTTCCATAACTTTTCATTGTATATGCTCACTACAACCATGACTATGTCCCTTCTTTTTCTTTGTAATTTCATTACTTCATCAACTTAATCAGAAAACAAATGCAAGGAAAGTATAGAAAATTAGATGGAAATTTTACTGACATAAAATCAGATCTGATTCTTTCCCCTTTGCCCAGTTCTGAACATGATATTTTGTTAAATAACAGAGAATTTTAAAACATTTATTGGCTTCACTTTAATCAACTGACATGTGGAGGGAAAGAAGGAGTTAAAATGTAGACTTTTAAAAATTTTTTTCTTTGTTTCTTTCTATTGTGATAAAAGTTAAGTTACTTGCTAGGTATGGTGGCTCATGTTTGCAATCCTAATATTCTGGATGGTTAAGATAAAAGAATCACTTGAGGCTAGGAGTTAGAGACCACCCTGGGCAACATAATGAAACCCCATCTCTACAAAAAATAAAAAACTAAGTCAGGTGTAGTGGAACATGCCTATAGTCCAAGATACTCAGGCGGCTGAGTCAACAGGATGTCTTGAGCCCAGGAGTTTAAGGTTACCTTGAGTTCTGATGATGCCCCTGTATTCTAGCTCAAGTAATGGAAAAAATACCCTATTTCCAACAAAACATAAAACAAACAAAAACATTAAAAATCAAAACAGAAAGAAATAAAATTCAAATTGTCATAAGTATAAAATAACTTATTATAACTATACAAAGTTTCTTAAAAGCCTCATTGTAACCACAAAGCAAATATCTGTAATGAATACATAAAAAGTAAAAAGCAAAGAATTAAAACATGCCATCAAAGAAAATCACTAACCACAAAGAAAGACAGTTAGAAAAGAAGAAAGGAATATAGTCACAAAAGAACCAGAAAACAAGCAACAAAATGGCAATAGTAAGTCCTAACTCATCAAGAATAACATTAAATGTAAATGGACTAAATTATTCAATTAAATGGTATGGAATGGATGTATAGATTAAAAGAAAATGAGACTGAAACAATGTGTGCCTTCAGAAAACTCACTTTACCTATAAAGATATACATATACTAAAAGTGAAGGGATAGTAAAAGATATATCATGCAAATGGAAGCCAAAAAAGAGTAAGAAAAGCTATACTTAGAAAATATAGACTTCAAGTTAAAAACTGTAAAAAGAGATAAAGAAAGTCATTATATAATGCTAAAGGGTTCAATTTATAAAAACTATAAAATAATTATAAACATATATGCAGTCAACACTGGGGCATCCAAATATATAAAGCAAATATTAACATATCTAAAAGGAGAGATAGACTGAAATACAATAGTAGTAGGGAATTTTAACATCCCAATTTCAGTAATGTTTACATCATCCAGCAGAAAATTAGCAAAGAAACATGAGTGTTACAACTATATTCTCTTCCAACTGAACTTAACTGATATTTATGGAACATTTCATCCAACTACTACAGAATACACATTTTTCTCATGAGCACAAAAAACACTCTATAGAATGGACCACATGTTATGCCACAGAATAAGTCTCAACAAGTTTTGAAAAAGCAAAAATATCAAATTCTTTTCTGACTACAATTGAATAAAACTAGAAGTCAGTAATAAGAATAACTTTGGAAACTTTAAAACTTCACAGATTAAACAACATGTTCCTAAATGATCAATGGGTCAATCAAGAAATTAAGAAGGAAATCAAAATAACTCTTGAAACCAATGAAAAGGGAGACACAACATATCTGAACCTATGGGGGATTGTAAAGCAGTAGTGAAAGGAAAGTTTATAATCAAGAAATGCCTACATCGAAGAAAGTAGAAAGACTTCAGATATACAAACTAATGAAGCACTTCAAAGAACTACAAAAACAAGAGCAAACTGAGCCCCAAATTACTAGAACAAAAGAAATAATAAAGATCACAGTAGACATAAATAAAATTGTGGCTAAAAAACAATGTGAAAGATTAATGAAATAAGAATTTGTTTCTTTTGAAAATATGGACAAAATCACCAAGCCTTTAGCTAGACTAAAAGAAAGAGAAAGAAGACCCCAATGAATAAAATAGGAGATGAAAAAGGAGGTATGATTACAGTCAATCTCTGCCATCTTACTCAATAATTTATGAGCTGGGCTTTATAGATTTGACACTCATTTTATGGATATTTTAAAATCTTTCAAAGAATAAGAAAAACCTCATATGTATTTCATATTGTATACTTTTCACATGGAATGTATGGCTTCTATTAGCAACATCAATAATAATCATAATAATAATGAATAATCTGTGTAGCATCATGGTGTCTCAGATTCTGAGTTAATCACTTCATGTGCATTATTGTACATCTGTTCAAGACAACTTAATGAGGCAGGTACTAGTAATAGAGGTAGTCATTTCTTAACATAATAGAATGAAAAACTGGTAGTCCTAGGTTTCCAATCCCAAGTTTGCATCATTTTAATGAATAGTATGCTGACTACTTTCTCATCTACAGAAAGAAGAATTTTTGCTTAAGATATACTTCAAATTTCTTTTTATTTTTTTCACAATCTTGTTCTTAGATTAAAAAGTACAACTTGCCTGTCCTGTCCTGGGTTTCACATCCAGCAATTCAAACTAACCACGGGGTTGAACATATTCAGAAAAAAATAAAAATAAACAATAAAAAATAATACAGATAAAAAATGTAGTATAGCGACTATGTAGATAATATTTATATTAGGTATTATAAGTACACAAGGCATGTGCCTAAATTATATGCAATTATACAATTTAATATACACCATTTAATATAAGGGACTAGCATTGAAGGTTTTAGTGTTTGTAGGGGTTCTGGAACCAATCCCCCATGGAGGCTGAAGGAAAACTATATTTCAAACTCTTTATTAAGTCTTCCTTTCCCTAAGGCATGACAGAAACAACAAAACTCCAAAATCTACAAACAAGTCTAGTCATGGGAGCTGAAGAAACTGCTGAAGCTGTGACCAAATCACAATTCTAACGCATGCTAAAATTCCCTCTCCTCAGATAACACAGGCAGAGAAAAAATTGTCACAGGATTATGATTCCATTTTCACAGACTCTGAAGTGCAATCAAAGCAGACTGAACCAAATCTGTTGGAAAATAAATCATTATTACTCTTCACTCCTTAATCCTATAACTCTGGTTAGTCAGAATGGAGATGACTTCTGCCTTGTCTGTACACCACAGTATTTGTACGTCCTTGATACTTGGTGATCCTATTCCCTGAAGATGAAGGCTTTGCTTCCATTTAATAAAATTACATCTTAAAATGTCAAATTAATAAATTTTGGGATCCCACAGACAGATACTTTGTCTTTATAGAGTTTAAGAAATCATGTTGTGCAACAGTTTAAAGTCTGTTCGATTTTTAATGAGGGTGGGTTTTAGTTTTTAAATTAGAGAAATCATGCACACATTTGTTTCGTCTGCCCTTGGAGATTACAAACACCCAGCGGCAATTCATTTTTGCAGAGTATTTGCTGTCAAGAAGCAATGAAGTGCAAATGGAAGCCAATTGAACTTAGCAATTTGTTTACTCAGAAAGAAAACAGCTGGAGAAAAAATAGACTATTTTAATAATTAGTCAGTCATGTTAGATAAGGGGCATTCCAGTATATGATCCAGCATTATAATAAGGAGGCTCCCACCTTGGATGATAAAGAATGAGCAATTAACCTTCTTCAAACTCAAGAAAAATGTCCTCAGAACCAGAGTAAAGTAGAGAAACAGCCTTCGGTTTTGAATTTTATCCAGTAAGTCTTAAAGTCAAAATAATTATTTTATGAAATTTTATAAGATAATGTTCTTTGAGTGCATTTACAAATAGGTTTTTGTAGGCCAATGTTAAGTGTATTTAAGAAATTATAAATTATTATAGTTATCACAGGGAACTATTCTCAACTATTTTATAAGTTAATCTGATAATTCTGATAATCTTTTAACCATAATGTGTATGTACACACACTATAAATTGCCAAGAAAAAGTGAGTCAATCTCTGCTATAGCCCAATTACTAGTTCCAAGGTTAACTGTAAGAAGCACTCACCTTTATTTACTTCAAATCTTCAACCATAAAGTCCTTTCATCATGCTTTCAGATAAAACACTCCTTGAAAATGTAACAGACAGTCAACAAGATTCGGAATCATGTACTACTGATGTATGGCATTGTGACTATGGTCCAAGGAGAACCCACACAATAGGAGTCAGGGAGGGAGAATATGCCCAGAGCTTACATTTTCACCTTCTGTCCACCTGCCAGCGAATGGAGAACCTGAGCCCTTCCATTCCAGAGAAGAGTTCCAATTGTCAGTTCAGAAAAATTGATCTAGACCTCAGGTAGTATGCTTTTGTGTAGCTATATCTCAACATATAGATTGGCCTTTGAAGTCTTGATGAAGACTAAGTTAAATAATAGCTATGTCACACAGATCCCAAGGAGCATAAAAAACAAAGACGTAGTCATTGAGTGAAGCTGTGCTTGGTACCTGGAGGGAAGAGAAGCAAGGAAGGGATACAGAAATCAAAAGACTTCAAAATAGGCTTACAGAGACATCCGAATGGTTTGTGTTATCATTGGAAATCTCTAAATTTGTTACAAGTCGAAATAAGCTGATACAGTGGAGGTACTGAGTCACAACAACCTAAAAACAAGGGCTCAGAAAATGCTGCTGCCAGGATTGTTATTGTGTGATTGTTGAGGTTGCCGCTACTGTGGTCCTGCTGTGCCTCAAGACAATCGGATAGAGCTGAAGAAAAGTATTTGCAAGCCTGTAGTCTTTGGAACCCAATACTACAAAGTAGCTGGGCTACCCAGAGACTTCCAACATCCAGAGAGATAAGACCACATAATGCCAACATTACTTTCCTATAAAAATAGTCTCTTTTTCTCCTTCTTTGATCACACAGATGTGAATAAATTGAGATTTTATCAAAATCACTTCATCCTATTGTTACTTGCCCCAGAGATATGGTGTATTACACCCTCCTAACACTGATGCAGACAATGAAACTTTCTAATAGATTGCCAATTGCTTTGACATTAAAGCTAGAGAAAATGTAACTTATCTCAGAACCTCGTCCCAATCTGTCTCCAGCACTGCGGCTGTCAAATCTGGCCTCTTAAAATGCCCTTGATTAAAGGAGTGAGCCCAAGAAAGAGTAATAGTCTGCCAAGTTAGGTGGCTGTAATCCTCAATATTGGTAATTATACTTCAAATACATTGAGCTTTGTTGGTGAAGCTCAGAAAGTAAAACTCTGATTCATCTGAACAAAATATGATTCAAATCTTGTAGGACTCAAAAAGCTAAGAATGTTCTACACTATCTTCTGCAGTGAAATTACCTTCATTTATGATTTTGTCAGATCTCTCACTATAGCTTCTGTCTGATGTGGTCATCAGAGGAAATTTTAGGCAATCATAGAAAATACTAGTTGAGGCTCGTTTTTCTTAGGAAGGGTATCAAGTGTAACACTTGGCTTTACTGATGTACTATAAACTGGAGCCTCTGCCACTTGTGGTCAACAGCTCTGAGATTTCATTGAGAAGAAAAAGCCCATCTACCTCTCCTTCTCCAAAACCAGCAAGAGGAATTAATTCACCTAATAATGCCAACCATTTGTACCACTATCACATCCAAAGCCTGGCTTAATAATGGAGTTCTTATATCTCTGTCGGTAAAAATGCATTGCTCTTCACTTTCACTGGGTCACAGACCCAAAAGTGAGAAATATTTATAGACCTGGTCGACACCGAAGGGCAAATGTCTCCTGTTGGTTAGCAGCTGGGTTCTTCACTTTTATTAATGGGTTTTTTCTCATGAATAATAGGATGACTTTGTTCAAGTTTCTATCCTGTATCAGTTAATGCATAATTTAATTGCTTCCACAATCAAGAGTGTCAAAGTGTATGTTATAGCCTTCTGCTTGTCTAACTTGCAGAAGGCCTGCTGCTGACAGAGCAGCATTAAATTAAACAGCCGCTTTCATAGCCCCTGAATGGGATGCAGTCAGGACTTTCTACGCTTCTGTCTTAATTGGCACCAATTAATTCACCCTTATGGAAGCATTTCTCAAATATTTAAGAGCGAAAACACAAGAGTTGCTATTATGGTTACCCTCCTTCCAACCCAGTCAGCCAAATTAAAGCCAGTTTACCTGAAACAAGATTTATTTTTATTTTATTCATTAATTTTTTTTTTCCTGAGGCAACATTTAAATCTTGATTATGGCTTTTAAAAACTCTTCTACCCAAAGTTCTCTGTTCAGTTTCAACTTCACTCCTTCAGAACCTCCTTCGCAATCTATTTAAAAATAATCTTGAAACCCAATTTTACATTTTAAAAAGTAACATCTAGAAACTCCCTTCCCATGCTACATTCTCTAAGCACTCCCAAAATAATTTAGGGTTGGATGTGGTAAAATCCTTGGCTTAAGATGTCATTTCAGAAACTAATCCAGCCAGAAGGTAATGAATGCTGCTTGTATTGTCAGAGCCATGGCTAAATTACCTTTAATCACTAATGACATATCAATCTTGATACATACTTAGTTACAAATAATATTCTAAGAGGTTCTCTGGTCTTGCCTATATAACCAAACCAGAACCATTGGAACACTAAGAGTCAGTCAGCCCTATACCACCTATTGCTTCATTTTCCATAATGTCACCCCATTTCTTTCCCTGTAGACCAGGAAAGAAATACCCAGATTTGTGTTTGGAAGCCTACTTATTATCATTGTTGGTAGTAGAAATGGTGGTAATCATAGTTGTCATTTACCAAGTACTTTACCATGGACCAGTCATGATGTTAAATATTTTGGATACTTTGTCCTTGCACTTAATAATTGAATATTTGAGAAAATATTATTTTTAGTGTTAGAAATCCTATACACTAAATATTCAAAAGGTGACCTAGTTTTCTACGAAGTCTTTTGCTTAAACTATCAGAGAATAACTTGCCTAATTAATTACATAGCTATCAGCCTTTTGGAAAAAGGAAAATAGATAAGAAATGTGTTGAGGGAATAAGTCCTAGTTACTTCCAACTGGGCAAAGAGAGATGTGAATTCCAAGAAAGAAAGACAAAAAAGGAAAGAAAATATTTCAAGAATAAGTCATCTGGAATGATAATAATATCAAAAGACCCAAGTAGTACAGATATTACAGTGCCCAAGCAGAGAGAAGACAGACAAAGAAAATACATTAAAGGTTGTATAAGAAAGAGTGTCTACTATATTTGTGTGAAATATGAATAAGATTAAAGCACAGTAGGTAGGTAGTTTGGGGTCTGCATAGCTTAACATTGGCTTTGCATTCATTAACAAAATCAGTATTTAAATTTAGTAATGTTTCATCCGCGTTAAAGTGGAATAAACATATGACTAGAAATCCCTGTGTTTTATTGAACACTGAATCAGCAGTTGGAACTTAAGTAATAACCTTCCTGGGATTCAGTTTCATCAATTGTACAATGGAAATTAATCAAACCACTCTGCAAACATCACATATTTTTAATGTCATATTGTGTGAAATAATAAATAGGAATGCCCTTCGGAATAATAGAAAGCACTATAAAATGTAAAAAGTATTATTATTTTGTGTCTCAATGCAGTCAACTCCAAACTGAGGGCTAGATACTACACTTTTTCATGAGAGGGGCACTGGACAACATAAAAAGTGTCTAATGACTACTACCTCCGTAGCCGACAGTGACAAGGGTATATGTGAAATTTACTACGTGTAGAATATAAATGTCTTAACACAATAACTAAGAAATGCTGTGAAGGTTATGTTAACCAATTTTATCAAAATATTTCAAATTGTGTATAAAAACAACACATTGTACCCCATGACTGCATTAATGTACATAGCAATGATTTAATTAAAAAGTAAAAAGAAAAGAGCATAATGGGAATGGATCAAAACATCACTGGGAATGGTATCTGAAGGAAGAAAAATCTGAACATTTTCTTGTGTCCCTACCAATAGATTTAATTATCCATTTGTTAAATCTACAATCCCCCCCCCCCAGGATATTTTAAACTTACTTTCTCTTGTTGACTAGATATGAAGAATAGAACAGTAACTCTCATCTATTGACCATAGCAACATTAATACCAAGGTTTTTCATCTTGAAGAAAATTAACTCTATTCATAACTCCAATGTTTTTCATTCTTTCTGGCCAAAATTTTCTATTTGACCAACCTTTAGTTAAGATCCTCTGAGTCCAACAAGGCCCCACCCTTGAATATGTTTTCTAAGAACCCAGTTTTTAGCAAAAGTCCTGTCAGTTTCATGGAATCAGAATCCTCCTTTGATATCTACTCATCCTTCATATTTGATTGAGTTCCTCATCCTCCACCATCTTTCACAATCTGATAACCCCAGTGAACCTTCAGCAAGAATTCTGTTAGCTTGGGTTAGCCACAACCTCCTCTGACTTTTGGTATTCTCATACTAATCAACATTCTCATCAACACCCTCACCCTGGCCATTGGCGATAAAGTCCCACTTTTTATTGTTATATTCTGAGTTGACCACGAGCTCTTTCCACTTCTTTATTGCTGTAGTCTCTATACTATTGTAATAGTTGTGAGTAAAGTCTTAGCTTACTATTTTAACAAGTTTCATAGTCTTTTTTCTTTTGCTTCCCTCAAATAGAAATGTTTCACAACTCTTTAATTATCCTCATTCAACTCATCTGGATTGTAAAAGTGTGGGAACCTGGGTTGTCTGTTAGACTTTGTCAGAATGGAGAAAGATCTTTTTATCAAATATTGTTCTGGAGAAAGCCTGCCCTGACTTGAAGTCATTTAGGTAACAAAGAAACTTTCAGGCCTGAACTTAATTAAGGTCAACACTGATTGCTAGTGCCCTTATGCATCTGACAAAAGCAAGTGACAATCTTCTTTGGAGGAAAGAAATATAATACCCTGTTATGAATTATTTCAGCAATTAACTTTTCAAACTACAATGTCCAGCATGGAAGCTGAAGTTACTAGAAATATGTGGGGACAAGAGACCATGAGAAAAAGAAAAGACAAACAATTAACTGAAAGTCAAACTTGAACGGTTGCAGGGACCTGGAAACTATGAAAATTGATATAGAGAATTTTAAAAATAAAAGTGAAAATGTTACAAAATGTTAGGAAATTTTCTTAGTCCATTCTGCTGCTATAAGAAAATATCTCAGACTAGATAATTTATAAAGAAAGTAAATTTATTTTCTCATAGTTCTGGGGGATGGGAAGTCCAAGATCAAGGCCCTGGCATCTGGTGTAAGGTGAAAATCTAGTCTCTGCTTGCGAGATAGTGTCTTGATGCTGAATCTTTCAGGGGAGAGGAACACTGTCTCCTTACATGGAAGAAGGTGGAATGGAAAAAGGGATGAACATCTTCCATCAAGCCACTCTATAAGGGAAATCCCATTCATGAGGATAGAGCCCTCATGACTCAGTCATCTACCAAATGTGTACAAAAGGCTACACCTCCCAACACTGTTGCAATGGGGATTAAGTTTCAACATGGATTCTGGAGAGGACAAAAACATGCAAAACATAGCAGATATCATGGAAGAATTTGAGAATTCAATGAACACAATTGAAGATAGAATAAAGCGTGAAGAGAAAGAGATGCACTAAAAAATAAACACCAATGAAATAAATATGTGGAAGAGCCTCTGTTTGTAGAAGACAATAGCAATGCTGTTTTAAAACAGATTATGCAGCTACAGACTTTACATATTATCATTTGTTTTATACAATCACTGTTCATTTATATTTGCACATATCTGTGAGTATGTATATATGTGCAAAAAAATAAGAAAGTAATAATAACATGTGAGTCTGTATAAATGAATTGAAATGTTCAAATGTCCTTGCAAGGTCCAGGGAAATTTGAAAGTGCCCGTCAGACCCTTCTAACGTATTCACACCACACACATACAGAAAAAGAGCGAGACAGACAGAAACAATTCTAACTAGAGAATGAAAAGTAAAAGTTATCACCCTGGGTAATGAGAAAGAAAGACATAGCCAGAGCTGATTGAACAGAAAGGAGAAGTGTCGGGAAGGATGTAGGACTAATATGATCATTTTTACATTAAGGGAAATCAAGAGATACAGTGGAGAACTGATGGAAGGAAAAGGAGGTTTAAGGACAATAAAGCAACCAAATTAGCCAGCATAGAACCACGAGAAATAGGATAGCTTTCAAATGCGGGAGACACGAAGAGGTGACATGAGACGTTAAAATGAGTTAAATGTTCATTTTCATCTGGGGGCAGCAAGTTTATAAATTAGGAAACACTTTTATAAACTTTTCATTCTTATTTGGAGGAAATTACCTGGAAAACTAAAATAAAACATAGTGTGGTGATATTGGTCTGGGACTGAGGATGGTAGAAGACGATAGAGGCTGCTGCTTTTTATTTTAAAGTTCTGCCAATTGATTATTTTATACTCTGGATAAGATTTAGATCATATATATATTAATATATGATTATACAGCTTTATATCACTAATACATGGATATAGCATATCATATTTCTATCCAATATAAGCTATACTGTTAGCATATATTTTCTGTTAAATATAATTTTGCATATTTTATATATATCCACATTTTATATAGTTATCATTATGTATTCATACTAGATTAAACGATTATTAACCTTATGAGCTAACTTCATTTTCACTTGTCTTTAATACAAGGTTGTTATAATCTACGTCATGCTTTAGCAAGTTTAGAATAAGACAAATTAGATTTCAAATCTCCTTTCTGTCATAATGCAGCTATGTGACATATGAAAATTCACTTAGCTTTGTGGAATCTCTATTTCCTCATCTATTAAAATAAGAAAAATTATAGCTATTTTCAGAAGCGTAGTGATAGTTGGACATAACATTTTAAATACAAACCTAGTACCTTTATAAAGTAAATTTAAAAAGTCATTATTATTCAATATTATTGTTATTCCTTAGTACACATTTTTTGGTCCTACTATGTGTAATAAATTTAGTAAATTTTTGTCCACAAGAGGTTAGCACTAGTGGAAAGAGGCAGAGGATGCTGTGGGTATAAGACTTCAGGGATGGCTTCATTGAATCACTGACATATGAACTAAATTGTGATAAATAATAAGCCACAGGTAAGGAAAGGCAATTTTAAGCAGAGGAAACAGTATGGGCAAACAACATAGACATAAAATAATATGGCATATTTTATGTTTTAGATAAGAAATTTGAAACTAGTAAATTTCTAGAGATGGCCATTGAAGAATTTTGAGCAGGACAATTACTTTAATTGATTGATATTAGCAAGCTCACTCTGTTGACAATAATAAAGACAAGCTGAGAAGTAGGAAGGAGAAAAGTTACAGCAATTAAGATAAGTGGGACAATTTAAAATAATATCACAGGAATCTGGGAGATAAATGATGAAGACTTGAATTAAATCAGTAGAAAGGCAAGAAGAGAAATTAAAACTTCAGAAGGCAGATATTACAGACATGGCTGGCAATGTGGCAGGTGAACAAGGGGGAAGAATTTAGGATGGGAAAACAGGTGAATAGCAGTGAACAACTGAGAGAAAAATAGAGGGAAATCAGGTGAGGACATATGAATTTGGGCAATCTCTGGGAACCAAACTATAAATTCCCAGTGAGGAGCTGGCTTTGTGGATCTGGAGCTTAGCAGGTAACTTGGGCTGAAGGTCTGTATTTGGCTTGGTAACAGGTGAAAATATAAATTTAAACTAATGTTCCAAGGGAAATCATAGAAAATGAGACAAGCAGTTACTCCATATATAAGAACCAGCCATTCTTATGCCATTACACTGTACAAAGCTGTACTTTCATTTACTCCAAATATCCCAATTGAATGCTTATTGTTCTCCAAATGCCGTGATATTTTTGCATGTCACATTCTATATATGTTTGTTTCCATTCCCAAACTAGACTTTTTCTAGGATAAGGGCTATGTCATTGCTGCATCATCTCCTATTACCAGCGTAAACTGTGGCACAGAGAAGGCCCCAAATACATGTTTGCAGAGTTAACTCCTCACACCTCTGTTAGCCATATAATTCTACTTCTCACCTTGTGTTTGAATCACAGCTGTTTATACAACTTTAATTCAAGCTACTTTTCTGTTCTGTGTCTCCTACTTTACACCACACTGCGTGTTACTGCTCGTGTTTCTTTTCATAAATGTATGTCAGTGTCAAGCCACCCAGTCAGCCATATGGAGCTCACTAATCACGACACAAGTCATAAGAGGACAAGGGAAACTTTAAAGAAGCTCAAGGTAGACACTTGCTTGTGTTTCCCGAATTATGGTTGATGAACAAGCCCTGGGCCAGAAATAGGGACAAGAGATGGCATCATTGACCTTGCAATCATTGGGCTAATTTTAATACTGCTATTTTCTTTTCATTGAAATCAGCTATCATAGAGAAATGCCCTGGTCTGTGGGAGATTCACAGCCTATCCCAGGTCTATCCATCATGCAAATATTTAACCTGCAGTTTTAGCAAGAATGGCGACATTTCTACTAGATGAGAATTTCATAAGGAGTAACATTTAATAAAACATGAGAAACATGTTCTTTGAAAACTGTCCTTCCAAAAGAGACATTTTTCACAATGTTGAGTGCAACGGGGAAAAGAAGGTCACATTGAAGTCAGCTGCACAAAAACACTGGCTCACAAAAACTCCGGCAACAAATAAATAACATTTGGGAAATAATTGTCTTGCCCTGACTGTATAAAAACTCTTCAAATGCTTCAATACCTTCATTTTGAAAAGACTGTCAACCTCAGAGGCTGTTTCTGATGATACATTACTGGGAACACTCGCACCTTGTGGTTTTCAGAGCTATTAACCAAATGTTAAATATTATGCAAGTGCCGTTGGAAAAAATGCGTGTCTGAGATGCATTTAGCTTGTAATTTATTATTTAATATTCTCACAAGTAACTAAGCGGGAAAGAATATTTGGAACAAGGGCCCTGTTTTGTCAAACCAGTAAAAGTTTCCAGAAAGTGAAATTATAAAAAAATAAGTGATTTATTCTAGAGTAAAAACAATTAGAGCATGGCAGATAAGCAATACGAAGGAGGAACATAGCCGAAATTTGACAGCACGTTATACAAGTAGCAGTGACCTGTTTTCTTGTTTGCTTTGTTATCATCATTAATAATTAAAGACAGTTAAAAATTGCTTTTCTGTATTTAAGATCAAGTTATTATCGTAAAGATCACTTAGGGAGAGCAGTGTGTTCCAATTTTTGCCCATGCAAGCATAGACAGTGTTTATAAAAGTCAAAAACTTTGTGCGTCATTAACAAAATGCATTTAGACACATAGAAAATCAACCAGAGAAAGCATTCTCAGACCAGTCCTCCCATCTGGCCAGTAATTACAGGCACAGCACCAGGATCTCGTGACGGTCATCTAGGATCTCACTCAAGTTCAAGGTACTTGTGAGCCAGCCTCCATTCCTACCCACCACAATGTCTAGTATCACCATCCCCAAATCCCCGTTGTTTTAAGGAAAGTTGCCACACCGTACATTTTCTTTGCTTTCTTTTTGAAACATAGTCTCACTATGTTGCCCTTGGTAGAGTGCCATGGCATCACAGCTCCTCACAGCAACCTCAAACTCTTGGGCTTAAGGGATTCTCTTGCCTCAGTCTCCCAAGTAGCTGGGACTACAGGTGCCCACCACAGTGCCTGGCTATTTTTTGGTTGTAGTTGTCATGGTCAACGAACCTGGGTCGTGTTCGAACCCGCCACCCTCAGTGTATGTAGCCAGCACCATAACGTCTGCGCTACGGGCTCCAAGCCCAGACTGTACCTTTTCATATAGGGAGAATATTTTTTTTTCCTTAGATACAACTTTAAAACACCACTGCCAGCTTCAATGTTAAAGGGCAGAGGAGTATGAAGAAAAAGGGAAGAAACATAAAAGGAAAGCAATTTCTCCAAAACCCCCACCTAATAAATAACACGTCACCATAGTGCATAGTGTTTCATTGTACATCAATAATTCACTCACCGAATTAATAGGTTGTTTAGTGCTATATTTGCCATACCCGCTTAGAAAAATTAAAAGGCAAACAAAACAGACTACCATTTGGCAATGTGCCTACTGAATACCTTTGCAGTTACTGAATATTACTGAAAAACAGAGGACAATGCCCATTCCTCGGAGGATCTGTTTTAGTCAGTGATGGTGACTGTTGCCCAGGAATTCTTTGTCTCCGTTCTTTAGAAGAGGGCAGATAGTAAATTAAACATTATTTGTCAAGATCAATTAGTCTATTTTTTCCTCCATGCAGACAGGCCAGGTTTGAGACCCCCATTACCTTATGTGGTATCTATAGAAAGAATTCTCCCTCTCCACAGCAGGGCACAGAGCCCATCCACAACGGATAATAACGTGCAGGAATGTACTGATGGCTTCTGGAATAAAACCTCTTGAAACTGATCCCTATTCCTCCATTTATTAACCCTAGAGCCTGAGACAAATTACTCGACCTCTTTGTGTCTCAGTGTCCTAATCTATAGTCCATGTAGTCGCAACCCATAGGAAATATATTAAAGGGCCACGGCATTAGGAAGGTTGAGAACCACTGATGTAGATGTACTAACTACTTCATGGAATTATTGTCAAAATTACATAAAATAATTGAAATACAAAACCAATGCAAGGACTGGCATATGATAAGAACTGAAGAAAAGTTAGCTATCATAGTCACTGTTATTCCTTGACCTAAATCCATATACCCAACATAATACAGGGTCTAGATTAGAACCAAGGCTCACACACACCCAGTGCTGGGTGGTGCCCTTTCCCTAAACTTCTATGTGAATCTATGATTTTCCTGGAGACTGTGGAGTTTCGAGGACAAAAATTTCAACTGTAGCCATAATGAGAGTTCATATTTATATAATTATGTGTGAAGGCCGGGGAAAGGGGTTGAGGCAGTGGTGACAGGAGGAGGGTTCTGCTAAATTTGCATAGGGGACAAAGAGCCCTAAGATGGAAATTACATGAAGACCTGGACCAGTGGACCAGGTGTAGGGTTAGAGGAGAGCAGTAATTCTGCTTACACAAGGTCACTGTTATTTTGGGATACTCTTAATCCAACTGTTTTAGTGGAGTAGAAAAGAAACAAAAAGCTACATAATCCACCTCTGTAGTGATTCAGAACACAAGCAACAGTACTGGAGATGTGCCCTGCCCCCAACCTGAGCATGAGGCAGAGGGGGGCGGGCAAGCCTGTGAGATGGATCAGCAGAGCTCTGAGCCTCAGCAGGTCAAGACAGCTAAGGTCAGAAGCAGGGCTGCTCAGCTGTCAGCGGCAGCAGCTGCAAAGTCCAGGACCAGCCAACAGTGAGGTCAGCAGTTCTTCAGGGTGACAAAGGTGGAGGTGGCGGAAGGACCCAGAACAGACCGTTCAATGCGGTGGCACAGCACAGAGCAGCAGAAATCTGCCCTGGGAAGCAGATTTGCAGCTGTGTGTAAAACCCCTCCTGCGCCAGCCCAAAACCACAAAGGAGAATGCGCTATGCTGGGGGCCCCATACTTTCAGCATGGATGCCGTGAGGCTCTCTCTCTGGCTCTTCTCTGGCTGTGCAGTCCTGGGACAGTGGCTTCCATGTACATCTTGTTTTTGCCTTGCTCAGGAAAGCCTGGGGTCATTTTTGTGGCAGCTGTTTAAATTCCAAGCAAAGATTCACTGTTGACAAGTTGGTTCAAAGATATTTCTGGTGATCACTGAGGCACAAGCTCAGACCCCAGAGAAGCTGCTCTTCTCTCCTCCAAATCCCAGAAGGCAGGTCACAGTGGCGTTACAGGTACAGACGTGACAGCCAAGCTGAAAACAAGGTCCTGTGCTCCCATTTAGAATAGGAGATCACTGAGCAGGGACAGGGGGAATACCCTCAGTAGGTTTCTTCTCCCGCTCCTAACATTTTTCCTCAAGTAAAATACAGTTAAAATGAGTAATAACTTATACAGCGGGTGAAGAAGAGAGGTTAACAGAAAATTATGACTATATCATACATGCTCTTCAGTTTACTAACTTGGCTGTACAAGAAGTACCATGCTTTTAAATTTTTAATCTAAAATTTAAAAAACAATGGTACTTAACTAAACAAAAAAGTCACATTCTGAGCCCCCATCCCACCAGGCTGTTCCCGAACCTATCTCCTCCCCTGGATTGAGCAAAGGTTGAACATCTTACAAAAAATCAATGCATTTGGGAGGCCCTCCTGGCCAAGACTCATTGGTATTTGTCCCCATTGTCTATCTTGAGGACACATGTGGTCTTTTCAGATCCTGCAGCTTTGCTATTGCTATATCATTCTTGAGTCAGGAAATCTTTCAAGAGTGCTAGAGCCTCCAGATTGGGACCTGAGCTTCCCCAGGGGCTCCAGGTAGCCTTTACCTGAGCAAATGACTCCTTCCCAATGTGGAATTACAGAGCAGAACAAGGGTCTCCACTATCAAAGCACACAAGCCCCTCTATTTCTCTCTCCCCTTACTGCCCCCAGAAGTTTTTAGAATAAATGACTCTAAAAGTGAATTTTAAAGTAACATTTGCTTCCCACAAGGCCAAAATATCCAGAATCAAAAAATCCATGAGCTTGACTTTCTGCTTGAATAAAGAAAGGGCGAGGTCGGAAGTTCACAGAGAAAAGCAGGCTTGAGTGTTTCTGTCCCCTCCAAAGTAACTGTTGAAACTTAATCCCCAACACAACAGTGTCGAGGGGGGGGCCTTTTGGAGATATTTAGGTCATAGGGGCTTTGCCCTCATAAGTGAATTAAGTTACAATGAAAAGGGCTTGCAGGACTGAACTCTGCCATTGGCTTTGTGGAGACACAGGTTTATGCCCACTTGCCTTCCACCTTCCACCATATGCAAATGCAACAAGAAGACTCTGACTGGACACTGGATGCTGGTGGCCTCATCTTAGACTTCCTAGACTCCAGAACGATAAGAAGTACATTTTTGTTCTCTAGACATTACCCAGTCTCAGATCTCCTGTTAGAGCAGCACATAAGTCAACCTGTCAAAAAATCATCTTGCTACAAGTGAAAAACTACGGTGACAATTTAGTTATTTACTTGTCAAGCCCTGGCAAATGCTTACTTGAGCCAGCCACTGCTTTAAACACTTTTCAAATATTGACTTAATCCTCACAATAATCCTATATTATCCTCATCCTACACTGCAGAAACTAAGGCATGGAGATTAGTTAACTTGCTCCAGTTTACAGCCAGTGGGTACAGTGGTCTATATTCAAAGCCAGGCCATCAGGCTCCTCAGTCTCTGCCTTTGCCCACTGCTGTGTGCTTCTTCTGGAAGGATGAGCTGGGTCCGCTGAGTATTATGCTGTTCCATTGCCGCTGCCTTCTCTTGCTGCCTTCCTACCCTGAGCTTCCGTGGCTCCCCCTTCGTGACCCACAATTCACTGGGCCCACGTTTATATTCCAGAGTCTAAACCTCACATGAGGTCAGATCCTCTCACCTTGTTCCAATCTTTGGTCTTCGCTCCAGGCTATGTTACTACATCTTCATTGTCCTCCCTGATGTTCTGACTTTAAGACAGATTTAGTTTTCTGGCTTCTGCCTTAAGAGCCCCTTGACTTTCCCACCTTGGGCTTCTTTAAACCTCTTGATCAAGTTCTGGAATTGGTGCCAGGTACAACTCTAAAAAAATACAATATATTCTGTATCCTTGAACTCAGGAATCTCAAAACCCTTTTACAAATAAGACATCATTTTTGCTTAATAGAATAAAGTTTGCATTTGTAATTTTTAGACAGTTAATACTTGAAAGTCTTCATTTTTTCAAACTGTTATTACAAAACAGTATGATGTTATTATAGCAAATTAGAAAGCAAAGCACGCAGTTTATTACAGAGTGTATTTTATATTAAGAGATTGTTTTCATATCGTGCACATTTTTGTAAGACCCTTGTGACAACTTTTTAAGGTAAATTACCTAAGAGACTTTAATTGCTTCAAGCAATGGTTGTCAAAGATTTGTAACTGCAGTCTATAGTAAGAAAAACAAATAATGGTGCACACGTGCTCAAACAAACATTTCCTCTAATACCTGATTTTCCTTTGTGTAATACACTCTGGTTTTGTGTATATTAAGCTATTTCCTTTCTTTCCAATAAATCCACCAGTAAGTTATGTTTCAGCTTGAAAAATAACCGACACGCTATCACTGGCTGATTCTTTTTTGATAAACCCGTCTATTCTTTGCTCCTTCCACATACACACACAGACCCTGCACAGAGAATATAGATTCCGAAAGTGTACACTGGGAACAAAACATTGTCTCTCCAAACCGGGGTGTTTTCTCGAGCCTAACAACTATCAGGATAGTGTGTGAGCACATGGATTTCCTGTCCCTCTGGTCCATGGGATCAATTTATCAAATACCAGAGGCTTGGTGTAAGACTCTATCCTGAAGCAAATGACACTGGTAGTAGTTGTTTCCTTGGCCCAAATGAGGCAGTATTGACTGGGGGACATACATTATTTGTCAAAGGAGGGTTAAGTGATACCTGAGGCTTAGAAGGAGAGGTATTTAAATGCTGACCAAAAAAACAATAGCTGTTCTCTAGAATGATATTTTCTGAATTTAAAAATCATACTGGATTAAGAATATGGGATTTCTACAAATCATTCACTTGGCTTTGCAATCTTTTCTATATCTACGATATAAAAATAAATACGTTATTTCACAAATGTATCCTAAGGTTATAGGGAAGAGCCTAGGACTATGTTAAGAAATTCCAGAGAAGCGTCTCTGGCTGGAGTAGCTGCAGGCAAGCAGGGTGTGAGCTGCGAGCTACAGCAGTGGGAGTCATAGCAGATGTTTAGAAAGTTTCTTCACAATTCGCCAGGCGTTGTGGCGGGCACCTGTAGTCCCAGCTACTTGGGAGGCTGAGGCAACAGGAGCTTTTGGACCTAAGAGTTTGAGGGTGCTTTGAGCTGTGATGACACTGCGGTACTCTACTCAGGACAACAGAGTGAGATTCTATTTCAAAAAATAAAAAATAAGAAAAATAGAAAATTTCTTCTGCTCTTTGACCAAGTAAGAGTTGAAAGGTATGCAGGTAAAACTGTAACCAAGGGAGACGTGATGCTGCTGGAGAAATCTTGAGGAAAAGTATTGCAGTGGCTGCCGTGGCTGTTGGATCTGGCTCTAAAGGAAAAGGTGGAGAGCCTCCACCAGCCGGTGTGAAACTTGGAGATCAAGTTCTTCTCTTAGAATATGGAGGCACCAAAGTAGCTCTAGATGACAAGGATGATTTCACATATAGAGAAGGTGATATGCTTGGAAAGTATGGAGACTGACATAGGTCACTGTTGAAATTGTGTCAATGTGACACGGCTCATTCTCCTGAAGTTCTGAAACCTTTCATCATGCAAATAACATCCGCGTCTCCCCTTTACGATGAACTAACGATATCTAAACTGCTGATATCTATTGTCTAAAATTTAGTTTCCCTGGACTGATAAGACATCTCCAAATTTAAAAAACAATTCCAACTAATTTCCCTCACCAGAGTTCTTGAATCTTTACACATTTGACAGGATTGGTAACCAAGACACTTTGAGACATCTTCAGCTTCCAGATTCAGCTCAGAGGATTATCCCACTGTGTAGAGGACATTTCAGGCAAGAGAAACTGAAGTAGTAAATGGGACTAAAGAACCTAAGGAACACTTCATCATGGTTACGTCACTGCTTTCAGGGAACCATTAGGAGGGAAGAAGGCGCCTTATGGTTTCAAGGCCAGATGCTGTTCGAAAGTAGGAAGTTGAATGCTCCACGTTACTGTGGACTTGATCTTGTATCTTCTCAGCCCTGAGGGTATTAAATGGTAAGGGTAGGATAACAAGCCAAAAAACAAAAGAACATAAAAAGTAGTGGTGGGGAGGGCACTGATAGCACTGTTTTTGCTTCAGACAGGACAGTTAACATGAAATTGAAATGAAAAAAGGAAGCAAAATACTTCCCAACAAGTAGGTAGCGAAAGACAGGTGCTCTAACTCTCTTGGGGGCAGACAATTTCAAATTGATAGCATTTATAGGTGTTTGGTGTCATTAAAACTCGAAGCCTGGCGTTGCCTAGAAAATTACTTAAATTATTTATTTAATTCATTTCAAAGATACATTATCATCTCCCCTGGATTCAGTCACTCTTCTCTTTCAAAGATTTATTCAAAAATCACTGTCCTACTTTTGTCTTACATTTTGTGTAGCTATAACAGAATACCCAAGACCGGGCAATTTATAAAGAACAAAGGTTTATGTCTTACAGTTCTGTAGATCAAGGTGAGCATTTAATGCTGTCCAGAATTCCTCCCCAATTTTTCTAGTCCACCTTCCTTTCCACTTTCTTAGATGACAGATAACCTACACCTATCTCTTCCTACTTCAAACACCTTCAATTCTATCCTTACTCCCCCTTGGAAACTGATGACCCTACTTCCTCCACAGAGAGAAAATTAGAACCAGCAGAAGACAAATTCCATCGATGCCACCATCTACTAACACTTGCACTCACATACTTGCCCCTTTCTTCTGCTGCTATAGATGAATTATTGATGTGACTATACAAAGTCAAACCTTCCATTTTTGTGCTATATTCCTTTGCCTCTCTCCTACAAAAGCTTCATCCTTTCCTGAATCATTGCTGTTTGTATTCAAAAAAAACCTTCTTTTTGAGCCACTATTCATGCCACTTACATGTTTTTATCTTTGCTCCCATTTGCAGAAAACCTTTTTGAGAGAGTTGTCTGTATATTTTGCCTACACATTCTCTGGCACTAATTCTCTTTTACACGCATCCCATCAGGCTTTCAAATTTCTTGGGGTAACGTCACAAAGGACCTCCATGTAGCTAAAACCAACTGTCCATTTTCAGTCTTCCTCTTATTTCCTAGAGTTGATCATTTTCTCCTCTTGATGCATTTTTTTTACAGTTTCCATAAGTCTATGTGTCTCTCAAGTTTCTTGCCTCTGCACAAATCATGCCCATTCCTTCTCAATCCGCTTTGTGACCCAAAGTCTTTGCACTGAAGTGCTTCAGGACTTCTTCCTTAATTGCCTCCCGGAGGAGGATTTACTATGAAGATAATGAAGTTTGATCCCAGCTTCAGCAGCCCTTCCTTACAGGAGCCCATTTCAAGGGGTCTAGGAGGGCCCGAGAAACCTGTCCAGAGTTTTACATTGTAGTTGGCTTTCCCTTCATCGCCGCTTCTTTCTATCATATTATCTGGCATCCAGGTGTTATTGGAGTGGCAGCAGCCATTGCAGAGATGTAATAGGATATGTCTCATGTAGTTTTGTCATTTCACTTGTTAAGTGAATGCTGGCTACCTCAAAAAGGAGTGGGCTTCAAAGAATACTCCAACCACAGATGTGCCAGAGGTCATGTTGTGATATGCACGTGTTCTGAGGCACCTGAGATGATGCAAGAAGGGGAAGGAAAAGGGGGGGTTAAAATATATGGATCCATAAGCTGGTCTACGGAAAATTCTTCCAATCTTTGGACATGGATAATTAATACCCAATCACAATGGAAGTCTTTTTCTGTCAGGAACACTGTAACAGAGCATGCCGATTATAAATGTATAACTTCCCCCTTTTTTGACAAGAATAACGTGCAAACAAATTTTATGAGAATTCCTATGTTTATAGGGTATAAACCTGCATCAGTATTACACTGAGTATGTCTGCGAATAACGTCATGTAGCTTATCCATCCCAGGAACCAATGACAAAAATGCAAATTCAAACCAATTATCTCTATTTACTATGAAAACATTTCTAAATTATTGTTATAGGGAATGATATTAGTAGATAGCCAAAAACATTAAGGAAAAAGGTTTAAGTGGTTTGTCAGTAAATGCATAAAAATACTGTTATTTTTCTGGATTTTGTACTCTTTTTAGATTATTCAGTGCTTTAAAATGTATATGACGCATTTTTTTCCCTTTCTATGCTAAGTATCTGTTTCGTATTGTCCTGCCTTTGTGTTCATAATTCTGGGTTCTGTTTCTTGAAGTGGGTCCTTCACCGTATTGAAGCAGAGCGGGGAAAGCTGGATCTCTGCTGCTGCTTCTCCTCCACCCCTACACGCATTCTGTTGGGGATCCAGCCAGTCATGGATTTGGATCAACACCAAAGACCCACAGACTCCCATCTCAAGACCAGACACCTCACTGGGTCTCCAGATTTTAATGAATGTCTAATACATATTTTATACTCAATGTACCTCCTTTATAAAAAGAAAACTGCTCCTTCTGCTGGTCTTTCCAATGGCAGATATTGATGACTCCATATTTCCTGTTGCTTAGGCCAAAACTTTGAAGTGACTCTTTTTTCTGAGCCTTTGAAGCTAATCCTGTTAGTTCTCCTGACTATGTCCAGACTGCTTCTCATCACCATCCCTGCTCCCTCCCTGGTCCAAGTCCCCACCATTTCATGTCTGGGTTACAAATAAGCAGATATAAAATCCTGCTTCTACTTTTGCCCACCTTGCTTCTGAAACCCTCCCACATAAATACCATAAGTCAGTTCATGTCTCTCCTAGGCTCAAACCCTGCCCTGGCATCCCATTTCAATCAGGAGGAAAGGAAAAGTCTCAACAATGACCACTAGGTGCTACGCATTTGTCCCCTTCTCGTTCTTCTCTATGACATCGTCTCTCACCACACTCGCCTCTATCCCTCTACTCCAAGGACACAAACTTTTCTTGTCCTCAAATATCTAAGCCTACTGCCTGAGGTCTTGGTCTCTATCTGCCGCTTCTGTCTGATACACTCTTTCCTCACAATCTTCAGAGTTGTAATCACTCATATCCTTCAAGTCACAAATGCCACCTTCTCAGTGAAACCTACCCTTGACTATCCTACACAATTTTCAACACATTCGATCTCCATTCCTAATACTCTTATCCCTCCTTTATGTAATCTTTTTTCATACCTTCTCACATTTTATGTAATTAATTTAATTATGTTATCAGATATCTGTACCTGCAACTAGCCTTGTATACATACACACAAACACACACACACAACATACACATATTCCCCTGTGTGTAAATTCAGTGACTCAGAGATGTTTCTTGTTTCAATTACTCAGGTATCCCAGGAGCGTATGCACTCAGATAATTTTTGCATTAATAAATAGTTAGAATATGTTTGTTATAGTAGTAACTCATGCAAATAAGACTAATAGCTACTAATGCTTATTTTTCTTAAAAATAGAAGTTAGTCTACTATGCCAATATTGCTCCCAAAATTCCTACCCTTTCTATCTCTCCTCTAAAATTTTATTTTTTATGAGAAAAACTCAGGTTGACCCACCATTGGTGTCTTCCCATGAATTACAGTCAGTTTCAGAAGCACTAAGACCTAAAATAGTGTTTTAGGAAACCATGTCCACAGAAGTGGGCATTGCTACAAAGTAGGATCTCAGTGTACACATTGATCTGACATTTTCAAAACTCCTACAAAAATCAGTGAGACACTGCCTCTACAAAAATATACAAAAATTAGCTATGTGTCATGTTGAGCACCTGGATGGGGCACTCTAGTTCAGGAGTTTAAGACTTTGAGGTTGCAATGAACTATGTTGGTGCCACTGCACTCTAGCTGGGGAGAAAAAGCAAGACTCTGTCTCAAAAAAAAAAAAAAAAGAAAAGAAGCTACCTAGCTTTTAATATTTTTTTAATTTTATTCAACCTATCCCTAAACAAGGTCAAAGTATTTCTATTTTCATAAGAAAATGTAGGATCTTCCAGATGTATGTTTCTGAAAAATTAATCCTATCTTTATACATTTCAGTTCTTTATTTTACAAACTTAAAAAAATTAGAACCCTTTTTGAGGGCAGAGGACTGGGAAGCAGCATTTATTCATCAGTGTATTCTGCTGTAGGCACCATTAGCTACATTATAGGAAAGAAATAGATGTACTGACTGGTACATTAATGAGATACTCAAATAAGCCTTGAGTATGGAGTCAAAAAGCCGACTTTCCAAAACAAAGGGCCGGGAAAGAAAATCACTGGTATCAACACCCAGGTCACCCAAATGACTTTGGTACATTCTCTAGATACATAAAAATAACTACAATGACATTAGATAAGCCTGAGGGAAATTAAAGAAAAATGAGAATATGTTGAAAATTTTGTCTTTTACAACACAGATAACGTTAAGCTCTGATACAAAAAAACATAAATGCAAGTGTGTATGTCACAACCGAAGAGTAATTTCTTAAACAATAGAAATCAAAACTATAGTTTCCAAATCAAAAGAGAAAATAAATTCAAAAAAAAATTGAACTCAACTCAACAGGATATAGGAAAGGAGAAAAAAGTAGAAAAGAAGCATGAAAAAGACAAAACACAAAATAAAAGTTGGCAAAAACGGTTTCAGGTATATCCATTATCAAAAAAACACGAAATCCCTAGTTAAAAAAACAGAAAACTCAATTTTACTTTCTTCTGAAAAGGTATTTAAAGTAAATGATCACACGTACCCCAGAATTGCATTAATGTACATAGTTATAACTTAATAAAAAAAATTTTTAAATTATTTCAATTGAAAAAAAAGAAAAAAAGAAAGGAAAGGAAAGAAATGTAAAGTAAAGGATATAAGAAAGTAAAAATAGAGGAAAAGTAAATACCAAACAAGGTTATTAAAATATTAATATCAGAAAATACAGACTTTAGAGAAAAATAAGAATCAAAAGGGTCACAGTGAACTGTTATCACGGCTTTAAATAGGGAAGAACAAACACTTGTTCATTAAGTCAACAAATATGTTTTGACAGCCTACAGTATGTCAAGCACAAGCTGGGGACACATCAGTGAGAAAACAGAACAAAACAAAATACATAATAGAGAAAAATACCACTTACCCTCAAATAAAATGAAACTCTTCACAGCAAATATAATAAAACTTTTAAGATTTATAAGATTAAATCATAAAATAACATATCACTTGAAATTATAACTGTAATTATAGTTATTCCTTATAATCATAATAATATTTGATTAAAGACAAAAATGAATAAATTAAGCAATACGTTAATTAATGAATTCATCTTGTAACAATATCAGCTTTTTCCAAAGTCATCTATGAATTCAAAACAATTCCCACTTCAGTTTTTCTTTAAATTGATGTCATTTTGATACAACTCCATAACAGAATTTTTTATGAAAGAAACTTAGGAAATTCCTTTTTTTTTTTTTAGTTTGAGAGAATTATAGACTCTTGTGTAGTTGTAAGAAATAGTACAAAAAGATCAGCACATGTGCCCTTGACCCAGTTCCTCCAATGATAACATCTCACAGACTCCACCCTTCCAAGCTGTTACACCTATCAGCAGCCCTTTCCTTTACATCGCCAGGTCACACTCCATGGTGTGGCTGCACCACACTTTGTTTGCCCGTTCCCTTGCTGAGGAATATCTGGTTGCTTCCAGTTGGGAGCTATCATGAGTAAAGCTTCTGTGAATATTCCTATACAGGTTTTGTATGAATAAACATTTTTATTTCTCTGGGTTAAAAGTGTAATGATACAATTGTGAGATCATATAGTAGTTGCATGTTTTGTTTTTAAAAACCTGCCAAGCTATTAAGCAGAGTGCCTAGATCATTCTACAATTACATTTACATTACATTTCTCATCCCACCAGCAATGAATGGTAGTTTCTCTGCATTATCACTAGCATTTCATTTCGTCACTATTTTTTTCTATTTTGGCCATTCCAATCAGTCTGTAGTATACCTCATTGTAACTAGAATTTATATTTCCCTAATGACTAATGATATTAATATCTTTTCATATACTGTTTTCATCTGTGTATTCTCTTTATTGAAATGTCTGTTCATGTCTTTTGCTCAATTTTCTAATCGCATTGTTTGGAGGGTGTTATTGTTGAGTGTTGGAAGTTCTTTATATATTCTAGACACTACTTTATATACATAATATAGAACCATTTTCCTCACATATAGCTTATTTTTTCATCCTCCTAGTAGTGTCTTTTCTTTTTTTTTCTTTATTTTTTTTCTAGTAGTGTCTTTTGCAGAGCAAAATTTTAGATTCTTGATGAGCTCTAGTTTATCAATTTTTCCTTTTATGGCTTCTTTTGTAATCAACTCTAATTCTGTCTATCCCTAAAACACAAAGGTTTTTTTCCTATCTTTGTCTAAAGGTTTTTTCTTTTTCTGTTTTTTCTAAAAGTTTTACATTTTACATTTAAGTCTGTGATCCATGTTCTCAATAGTTTTCCATTGATCTATGAGCCTTTACTATACACAAATACAACAGTGTATTGATTACCATACCAACTATATTAAAACAAATTTAAATCAGATAACGTGATTTCTCTAGTTTCTTCTTTCTCTTTTTTCTTTTAGAGATTGCCTTAGGTTTCCTAAGACCAGCACCACTTCTTATAAATTTTATAATAAATCTGTCTATGTATATAAAAATGACTTGCTGAGATTGTAATGCAATGGCATTAAACCAATAAATAAACTTTGGAAACATTGATAGCTTTGCAGTATTTTGTTTCCATGTCTTCAGTGGACTTTACAACATTTTACAATGTTGGGTCTTCTATACCTCTACATGTACTTTGATTTTCTTTTATAGCGTTTTGTAATTTTCAGCATACAGATTCTTTACATTTTGTTAAATTCATACCTGAGTATCTCACTTTCTTTGGAGTTGACATAAATGTCACATGTTTTTAATTTCTGTTTGCAAATGTTCATTACTGGTACATAGAAATGTAATTGATTTTTGTGTGTTGATTTCATATCCTATAACCTTGGTGAAGGTACTTACTAGTTCCAGGAGTTTTTGTTGTTGTTGTTGTTGGATTCCTTGGAATTTAGGAGAAGTTATATATCTTCCTTTTGAATCTACACATCTTTTTCCCCTTCTTTCATGCCCTTTTGCAGTGGCCAGAAATTCCAGTTATCATGTTGAATAAAAGTGATGCCAGAAAATTGACTTTAACATTCATACAAAAGATCAAAGGCCAAGAATAGTCATGCTACTTCTGAAGTACAAGATCCCCTCAGAGCTGTGGGCTGGGGGGGCAGTGGCACTGGTACCTGGGGTTCAGGTGCTCTCGCTGCCACAGTGGCAAAGATGTATAAGGCGTGAGTTGCTTGTGGAGCGGCGGGGGAGCCAGAGTTGGGAACCTGGCACAAGCAGAATTGCAGCGGCTCTGGGGTCTGGGGCATGGACTGACTCACTGTGGTAGTGAAACCAGTGTCAGGGGCACAGATATGTGCACAAGAGACTGTGTCTCTGTAGCCCAGGGACTGGGCTAGCCCACAGTGGTGGTGGCTACAGTGTCTGCGGTACTGGCACATATGGTGCAGCTGGGCACTTAGGGTCTGGAATGCAGCTGTGTGAGAAGCGGTGCAAGTACAGTCCCGGGGCCACGACACAGACTAGCCTTCTGTGGCTCAGATGTCAGCGATGTGGACGCTCACAGAGTGGCCATGGAGCAAGAGCCCAAAGTGCAGGTGTGCACAGAGCAACCAGGCTCCAAGGCTGAAGTTAGGGGTGACCTGGAGCCGCAGGGGCTCTAGTGTTTGAGGTGTGGTGGGCACACAGGGCACAGCATATAGCCGGGATCTAGAATGTGGGCACATGTGGAAGAACCACGTGGCCAGGTCTGGAGTGCTGCATACCTGGGGCTGCCACAGTGCCTGGGTCGGGACACACCCAGGGCCATGAAGGGTAGCAGCCTTGGTCTACAAGTGGCACCAGAACAGCTCCTACTTGAGGTGAGGTGACGTCAGCATCGTGCCCTCTGGGCATGCATGGGGAGGAAGTTGTTGGGTCCCTTAGTGACAAAAGGTTCTGGTGTCCTCTGCAGAGCAGGCCACTATGGTCTGCTGTGGCATTTACCACTGTACCAGCTGTTACCGACAGCCCCTCCCCTTCTTCTTTGTACCTAGCCATCTCCAGACAGCTGAGCTATGTCAATCTCCCCAGAAATCCTTTCTGTACAGTTATTCTCCATTTTTTCCTCTGCTCTGTTGCTACAGATTCTTAATTAGACCCTTGAGCCCTCCCGAGTCTATTTTCATTTGTTGCTAGCTACTTGTTCCTTTTTCTTAGGGGATGAAGGCAGGTACTTCCTACCCTTCCATCTTGCTAATGTCACTGATAACACAATCTGGGGATATAAACTTGTCATAAAATCCAACCTAGAAGATGATTTAAGCTTATAAAACCAATTAAAGCCAAAGTAAACAACATACTGGTTCAATACGCATGTGTGTGTAACAAAAACAAAGAAAACAACAGACACGCAAACGATAAACACGGCACTCTGATTACTGGTTACCTTGATTCACAGGAAAACAGAAAGAGGGGATGAAGAGACATGCAGGTGGCATCAAGAATATTATGTTCTCTTTCTTTTTTTTTTTTTTTTCAGTTTTTGGCTGGGGCTGGGTTTGAACCCACCACCTCTGGCATATGGGACCAGTGCCCTACCCCTTTGAGCCACACGCACCACCCCATGTTCTCTTTCTTAAGTGGGGTTGAGAAAACATAAATGTTTGTTTCATCACTCTTCTTTTTAATTTAAATATTTTATTCGTAACGAATTCTCCTAATTTTTACACAGATGAAACATATACATACCAAAATCATGATAGCAGCTATTTCTCAGGGGAACGGAAGGGAAACTGAGCTGCAGATACTGGCTTACAAGGCCTTTCATCCTAATTATTTATCCTTTTAACAACAGTGGAAGAAAATGTAGCAAAACAACCAAAATATTCAAGGTGTCAATGCTGAGGGGAGGTGCAGGGGACACAGACTTCCGCTACATTATTCTTTTCAACTTCCCTATGTGAATTATTCTCAAAATAAACACTTGTTTGTCCATCTCCTCTGGGCTGGGGTTGTAAATGTCATAGAGAATAACTAGATAAATAGATTTCTAGGAAGATAAGTTGTAGAATAAGAATGGGAAGAGTAGCAGCATAGATATTCTGTTTTATCTTCTGAGACACACAAAAAGCAGCAATGTGATGATCACCAAACAGCCCTCAGCCCCTGGCTGCAGTGATAGACAAACAATTTCAATCTATGCCCCATCTTTATATTGCATATCATTTTACACTGCCCAAATCACCACGGGATCTCTCTCTGACAATAAAATTAACAGAAGGTGAGCAGTAAAATATGTTTTATTAAAGGGGAGGAAATACCAGTATGAATCTATTTACTAGAAATCAGTAACACTATTCCAAATATAAGCAATCACTGAGTATAAATGCATTTTAAGGGCTACATCTACTGTATGAGTCAATAAAATATCTTGCCATTGAAACCTACAAAATTCTACAAGATATCATTTGAATTCTCAAAGGCACAGCAGTCAGAAAGTGTGCTTTTGAAAGCTGAGGAGAGAAATGTGCAGAGTGGAAAGATAGAATCTTCAGCTAAACGCGAGTCTTGTGTAACCCAGGAAGAGAAGTGAAATTGATATGTCAAAGAACTTGGAGAGTGAAATATGGAAACCATCAAAACCAATGGAAGGAAAAATGCAGGCGAAGATAAGAAAATTCTGTGTGAAAACTGAGGAAAGCGTGGTTGAAAATGTCAAATGCTTTCAGATGGCCACATGAAAGTACACGCCCCTACTCTGAGGAGGAAAGACCACTCTGTATCAGCAGAAAACTGAGGATTTGTAAGCACAGGTGCAGTTTATAGAATGCCCTTAAAATATATTGCCATTCTCTCTTCTGTGCATGAGTATTTGGAGTCCAGCTAATTGAGATTGAGAGACTATTTCACCAGCTTTGAGGCACACTGATACTCAAAGATTAACACAAGTTATCAGCCCCAGGATGGCAGGGTGGGTGTCTGATTTATCATTTTTCTCCCTTCAGCACTTATTATATAGTACTTTGCTCATAATATGTACTTGATAAATTTATGATAAAAAATAAGAGCATCCCTGCTAGAGAAAAGAGGTCTGTTTTACCACCTTAATAATGAAATGTGTGCTAAGGTAAATTAAATATTTTCTGACAGCCAGGTAATAGGACACACCAGATTAACCACACCACTGTACTTGGAGATAGCGGTCTTGATAGGGCTTTCTGAAACACGGTATTACAAATATATGTCGCGCTCAGCAAATGGAAGCTTTATCATCAGAGAGTCAGTGTGGACTAATAAAAGCAGCTCCTCACTAAGAGACTCAGATAAAAGAAGACTACGTCTTAGACCATTTAGTGTGAGATCTTCAACAAATCACTTTACTTCCCTGGCCAAGTTTCCCTATTTGGAAGATGAGACTAATGACTGGGTGTCCCTAAGGCCCCTTCTAAGTCTTTCACATATTCCCTTAAGTGAATCTACAAAGAAGTAAAGCATAACCTATGATTTCCTTAGACTGTACTTTGTTTAAAAGATCTTTCCTCCTTCAGCGTGATTTAAAAACCAAAACAAACCAGGAAATGCAATTTCCCACAGCAGCCCAGCAGGGCTTTCGTAACTAGGTAGTGATGTACTGAAAACACCAGCAGAGCCGTATGAACTTAGTGAAAACAAAATTATTTCCTCCGAAATTAGTGTGTGTGAAAAGACCCATTAGGGAGTAATGGGGTTCAGACATGTGGAACAACATCATGGTTGATTTGATAGAATAGGAGCCCCACACTGCAGCCCTTCTCCCATAAACAGACATGTCAGCCTGGCAGGGGAAACTAGGGACTGGAAATGAATAATCAATAACCTCTGCCCCGTTTGCCTGTCCCACTTCCAGTATGCGCCATTCCATGGAAAGCACAGCCTCAGTTAATACCTATGGTTTGAAGAAACTGGCTCTGCTAAATCAAGGTAGTCATTCCCTTTTCCTGCAAGGTGTGCTAAAACTAACTTGCCTTAAATGAAAAAAGACTGAAAAAGATCAAGGAAAATATACAATGAAACCAAAATAGTATTAACTGAAATGAATGTGGAGAACCAAAATGAGTTGCATAAATCTTTTGACTTGGAGGTGCACATTAATTCAACATATCCGTATCCATAGAAATCTACAACCTTTTATGAATTTCAGCATTTCAAATTTCCTTTGATAAGTTAGAAATAGTTCCACAATATGTAAATTAGATATAAATCACTGGGTTACAATATAGACACAATTTCTTTTTTTAATTCTAATAGTGCACATATTATGGCCCCTAAATGAAGAAACCTCATATGTGATTATTTGGTACAGAATCCTACCTTACAAAAAGACTCCTCTGGAATAAACAAGCAATTTCTGTGAAACTCTATGCTCTGTATTGCAAATGAAGACTCCCTAGAGTTCAGACTTTACTTTTTAACTTTAATCATTAACTTTTTCTTTTACATGTCTGATTAGGCTTAATGAGTTAGCTAGGTTAATGAAGTGTGATGTCCCATTAAATACATCAACTGACAACAGTTAATTCCTCAGAGCGTGTTCTCTGTTGATTGATTGTATTTATCAGTGTAGAAGAATTGAAGTGATGTAAATCTCTCAGCAGAAAATAAGAGTTGCAAACTCTGAGAGTTTAATTCAAAGATAATTATTATTTTCTGTAAGAAAACTTTGTCCATCCATTCAGAAAATGAGTCTGTTGACTTGTCAACAAATTAAGGAAAACTTCACAGAAATGGGTTATCAGTTAATTAAAAAAAAACCCATTATCATTGAAAGTCTTAGCTAGGAGCTACATGATGGTACAGTGTTATCTACAGCTGTTGCTTTAGCTCTAAGAGGTACCTCACTGAAATACTATATGAAAAGCAACATTAAGTTTAGGGATTTAGAAAGAAAGATCAGAAATGTAGAAAAGTATATAAGTAATTTCATATCTAGAAAAATCTCTAAATCTCTTAATGTTAGTAATAGCCCAACTTCCAATAAATCACCTATCATAGGAAGCCTGTAAATTCTCTCTTTTTTTTTTCTTTTTGAGGCAGAGTCTCACTTTGTCACCCTCTGAAGAGTGCTATTGCATCATAGCTCACAGCAACCTCAAACTCTTGGGCTCAAGGGACTCTTTTGCCTCAGCCTTCCAAGTAGCTGGGACTATAGGTACCCCCATCACAACACCCAGCTATTTTTAGAAACAGGGTCTCGCTCCTGTTCAGTCAGGCCTCAAACCTGTGAGCTCAGGCAATCTACCCACCTTGGCCTCCAGAATGCTAGGATTATAGACGTGAGCCACTGCACCCAGCCAGCCTGTAAATTCTCACAAGTCACGGTCATCACAGAGACTTCTGAAGTGATCCTGGTTGAAGTTGTGCAGGATTTTCTAGGATATTAAAATCCATTTAGTCACCTTAGTGAGTGACATAAACCAGCCTAGAGAGATCCTAGTTGGAAAAGACCACAGACATGTTTAAATACAGATAGCTCAGTAATAAACCATATTAGAAAATGAAGTGTTGAAAAGCAAATGGCAAAAGACACAAGACCATCATTGATAAAATATCTCTAAGATATTTTAAGAAAGTCTGAATAATCTAAATACTGGCATTAGACCTGGAAGGAGGGACATTCTGTGGATGCCAGAAGTCAATGGAGGTAATGAAAGAGCTCCCCGGCTTTTCCTTCCATATTTCACAGCAGTTTCCTCACGTTGATACATACAGAAGACTAACAAGCATGTGTCCATATTATATTCATTGACTGAACACAGCAACACAGGCCCATCCTTGTTCTTGGGACTTTCATATGTATAGTCTTTGTGAAATAGAATCACTTTTTTTTGTTCTTACTTATTATTAAACAGATGATAGCCCTTAATAAAAAAAAAATTCTGTATTCAATTAAGTAGATGTTCTATGTTTACAGGCTAATTAGGAGGCATCACTGAATCATGTTCATTTAACTGGTCAATGAATATCAGCATCATTTGTTAACTACAGTTGGCTCTTGTCAACAGTACATTTTTTGGTTGTTTGTTTTTATGGTGGCTAAACCAGGACATAAAAGCAAATGATCAATGACGGTCATTTTATATATTGAAGTAAAATATTCAGCAAACACATTAATTGAATCAAGTCCTCCACAGCCCATCCATAACCTGGAAGTATAAAAGGTTTTCACAATTACCCAAGTGAAAAATAATAAACTTACAAATGTCAAAAATATGCCTAGCCTGTTCTATATGTCTACATGAGATATGATTGTTGAATCCAACAGCAAATGAAAGCAAAATATTCTTATGTAAAGTAAGTGACATTCACTGGCTACTCTAGCCACTGAAATTAACAGATACCAGCTCATTTCAAGGGCTTAAACTGGGCAGTGGGCTTCCCCTTCACTATCCAAGCTGCCTCCCTGCAGTCTGCCTCACATTGCAATGGCGATTTCTTTAATTGCTATAGGACTGGATTGACACAGACCAATGAGGAAAGCATGAAAGAAGATGGCTCCTAGACTACCTGTAACACTCCTTTGTTCTCTTCCCTCCTCACCCCAAATCATTCTATATATATCTGTTGGTATCTCCCTTCCTCACTGCTCCCTCCTCATTTCAGAAAAGCAGAAAGAAGCTTATAAAATAATGCAAATTTTACCTTAAACACTTTCAGATATATTTCTTTATACACACATACCTCATTTTATTATGCTTCACTTTATTGGTGTGAGTCTTAAATATATTGCATTTTTTATATATTTGAGGTTGGTGGTAGGTAATATTGTGTTGGGTAAGCATATCATCATTTTTTTCAATATCATGTGCACACTTCACATATGCCAAATTTTTGTAATTTTCTCAATATTTCAAATTTTTTCATGACAAGCATATCTATTGCAGTGATTTTTGATGTTACTATTATAATGGGGGGGTGCTATGAACCATGCCTATATGAAATGGCAAATAATTAAATTTATCACTTAAGATAAAGATGAATGTTCTGACTATTCCACCAACTGGCCATCTTTTCATTTCTCTTCCTCTTCTCTGACTTCCCTGACACATAGCCCTTTAATGGCCTCTAGAAGTCCAAGTGAAAAGAAGTGTCTGATATTTCCCACTACAAATCAAAAGCTAGAAATAATTGAACTTAATGAGGAAAGCACGTCAAAATCCAAGACAGGCCAAAAGTTTGACCTCTTCTGTCAGCCTTGTTGTGAGTGCAAAGTAAAAGTTCTTCATGAAAATCAAAAGTGCTACCTCAGTGAACACATGAAGGATAAGAAAAAGAACAAAATTTTATTGCTAACATGGAGAAAGCTTGTGTGATCTGTACAGAATTATGAAGCCATAGGCAACATTCCCTTAATGCAAAGCCTAATTCAGAGGAAGGTCTGAAATCTCTTCAATTCTGTGAAGGCTGAGAGAAGTGAGGAAGCTGCAGAAGACAGTTAGACACAAGTAGAGGTTGGTTCATGAGGTTTAAGGAAACAAGCCATCTCTGTAACATAAAAGTGCAGAATAAAGCAGAAAGTGCTGATGTGGAAGTTCAGCAAGTTATCCACAAGATCTAGCTGAGATCATTGATGAGGATGAACACATTCAAAAACAAATTTTTAATGTAGCCAAAGCAGCCTTGTAGTGGAAGAAGATAACATTTAGGATTTTTGTAGTTAGAGAGGAGAAATCAATGCCTGACTTCAATATTTCAAGGGACCAACTGACTCTCTTATTAGGATCTAATGCAGCTGGAAGTCACTGCTCATTTACCTTTCTGAAAATCCTACAGTGTTTAAGAAGTCTGCTAAATCTACTCTGCCTGAGCTCTATAAATGGAACAACAAAGCCTAAATGACAACATATCTCTTTACGGTATGATTTACTGAATATTTTAAGCCCACCGTTGAGATCAACTACCCAGAAAAAAGGGGGAGGCACTTTCAAAATATTGGTCATTGGCATTGCACCTGGTCACCCCAGAGCTCTGATGGAGATGTTGTATATGGAGATGAACGTTGTTTTCATGCCTTCTCACAACATCCATTCTGGAGTCCATGGGTCAAGGAGCAATTTCTGTTTTCAAGTCTTGGTCTTAAGAAAGTACATTTTCTAGGGCTATTACTTCCATGGATAGTGATTCCTCTTATGGGCCTGAGCAAAGAAAATGGAAAAGATTCTGGAAAAGGTTTACCATTCCAGATGCCATTAAAAACATTTGTGATTCATGGGAAGAGGTCAAAATATTAACATTAACAGGAGTTTGGAAGAAGTTGATTCCAGCCCTCAGGCTTCAGTGGAGGAAGTAACCATAGACATGGTGCAAATAGCAAGAGGATTAGTTCCGAAGATGTAACTGAGTTGCTGCAATCTCATGATAAACAGATGAGGAATTGTTCATTATGCATTAGCAAAGAAAATGGGCTTTTTTGAGATGGAATCTGCTCCTGATGAAGATGCTATGAGTATTGTTGAACTTACAGCATGGATGTAGACTATTACATCAACTTAGTTGATAAAGCAGTGGCAGAGTTTGAGAGGATTGACTCCAATTAGAAGGAAGTCCTAATGTTGGTAAAATCCTATCAAATAGCATTGCATGCTACAGAGAAATCTTTTGTGATAGGAAGAGCCGATGGACATGGCAAATCTCACTGATGTCTTTTTTGAAGAAATTGCCACAGCCACCCAAACCTTTAGCAATCACCTCCCTGCTCAGTCAGCAACCATTGTGATTCAGACAAGATACTCCACAGCAAAAAGGTAATGACTGTCTGAAGATCCAGATGATTTTTAGTATTTTTTAGCAATAAAATGTTTTTAAATTAATGTATCTATATCATTTTTTAGACACAATGCCACTTTACACTTAATGGACTACAGTACAGTAGAAATATAACTTTTTTATATGTACTAGGAAACCAAAACAATCTATGTAGCTCTTTTTATTGCAATATTTGTCTTCTCACTGGGATCTGGAACCAAACCCAAGATATCTCCAAGGTATGCCTGTAATTGATTGCTTGTCCTGGTTACTAAGCAGAAACTGCTGTAAGCAGGTAGGATAAATCCTTTATCTGTTTAGTACAGGCTTCCGTCCCCACACAATTCTCACTGTCCTTTATACATCCCATTTAAATATATCAGATTTTGAATATTTAAACAATAACAAGCAAGTAAAGCATCATATACATTCTCATTATGATAATCAGTTCTAGGGTTGTCTCCATCCAATTCAGTGTCACCCAAAGTGTAGACTGAAGATCGTATTAAACTTCAGAATTATCTAAAGTCAGGTGCAGATTCCAGTTAGAAATACAAATCCCTAGCCCCTTCCTGGGGACCCAGAAGACCATGAGAATCTTCATTGTTGATAAACACTCCCAATGATTCTTGTGAATCACAATTTTAATTTCACAGTCAACTCAATGAATCTTCACCCCCTGTTAAAAAAGGAAGAAAAACTCTATAAACTGTCACCACAGTATAAAAGAATTAGAGACAATTATATTACATATAATTATAAATACATGAAAGAGGTTAATTGAACAAAATATACTGAATTCCTACCACTTCGTGCTGTGCCTTGTATTTATTCTCTACAGCACTCACCACAATGTTTTGCATCATGATATAATTGATACATTTATTTCCCTTGCTTGGCTATTAGCTATTAAGGAGCAGTATCAGCATCTTCCATTATTTTCCTAGTGTCAAACATGATGTCAACTATAGGGACTGAAATGAAGGAATGAAAAAATAAATATTTGTTTAGCAAGTAAGCTTATTGAGATATAGAAGTTGTCTTAAGAGGCACCATTAAAAGTTGCCAGAAGAGCAATACATCATATTTTAATGAATCTAGCATGTTGCTGTTTATAAGACATGCCATTATTTTATATATTAGTAATAAAGAAAAACTCAGGAAAGTAAATGTGACACCACCATTGATTGTAAAATATACTCTACTTTCAAAGATGATAAAAATGTTTTTAAAAAATGCCTTACTGCTAATAAATAGGTAGCATGTTATATGGCACCCAGGTAGCTACAAGGAATAAACACACCTCTGCAAGAAATAATTTTCTTGCCTGTAATATCCATTCATTCCTATGGCACCATATTCCCAAGTTAAGCAAATAGGGTCAATATTTCACTGCAGGAATCATAGTCTCAGAGTTTCTGGTGAAAGTTACTTTTCCCATTGAACATTTCCCAAAGCGTATACAACTCACTGTAAAAGGTGGGTCTCAGAAGATACTGATTCATTGATCATCAAAACAAGTCAGTTGTCTCTCCATCCAGTATGCATTTGTCTAGGTCACAGAGCTCTAAACTATGAACCTTAACTTGTATTCAGTATTTAAATGGGAGTTACACAAGTAAGTGGGTGGGCCAGGGATTGAAGTCATCTATTCAGATGAATTTTAAACCTAATTACTTGACTAATTGTGCATCAGAACTTAGCTGGTGTACAATGTGTCACGTATGGTTAATGGTGTTTTGTTACAAAAATTTTCATTCAAATTTCTTTGTTCTCCATTTTCAGTGAGTCAAGTCACTGAAAGACAGCTTTAATTATAGTCATTCTGTCTATTAAATTTGCAGACATTTTAAAACATTATAAAATGGAATTCAGTGTTAGAAAAATGAAAATTAAGAAAAGTCGCCATTTAGAGCCCTCCCCTGAACCTTATATGTGGTGCAGAATTGAAGCAGTAAATTCTGGACCATATTTGCCAAACACAAAGTACTACACTGGTAATTATCAAAGGAGCATTATGTGGGTAAAACCTCTCATAGGCCTACATAGTATGACAGTAAATAAACTCTTTTAATATAAAAACTTTCTCTAATTAAACTTGTGGGGCCCTTGAGGACAAAGACAGTAAGAAATTAAACTAGGTTTTACTCAATGGGCCCAAAAAGGAGATGGAATTGTGGTATCAGGGGAATAAAAAGCAGGAAATTCATCTTTTAAAGTTCACATGAATCAGCTCTAGGACACAAAGCTTAGAAGTTTGGTCTCCTCATTCACCTTCCGTCATAAATAACTGACCTTACTAAGATACAGCTGTTTGGGGGAGTGAAGAGAGGGTAGGAGTAACTAAGGTTTAAGTACTGATGGGATCCCTGCCTTCCCCGGTGCTGACTGGGCACTCAAGAAACTAAGGGGTGAGATTCAGAGCTTCTTCCTCCTCTTTCTTACCACTGTGGTCTCCCCACTTTTTCAATGCCCCATGACATCAAACTTTTTCCTTCCTTAATCAGCCTCTCTGTCATCTCCAATTAGTATTCTGCATTCATGAAAGCCATCTCTTTCTCTTATTGTATAACTTTGGGGGGGAAACTAGGAATCTGAATTTTTATTCTGGCCTCACTATTGATGTTCTTCTGTGTCCTTAGGCAAGTCCCTCCCTTTCTTGAGCCTCACCTTTTGATCTGCATGACAACACCTATATCACACCATGAAGTAAGATAATGTATGAGAACAACTAGAATTATACACGGCACAAAGATTGAAACCCATTCAACAAATACTTGTTAAGAGCCTCCTCTGTGTCACATGTCACTGAGCCTGAGTTGGAATGTGGAGAGGCTAAAGATAGAATACTGGCTTGGCGCCTGTGGCTCAAGTGGCTAAGGAGCCAGACACATACACCTAAAGTGGTGGGTTTGAATCCAGCTCAGGCCCGCCAAACAACAATGATGGATGATGGCTGCAGTCAAAAAATAGCCGGGTGTTATGGTGGGCACCTGTGGTCCCAGCTACTTGGAAGGCTGAGGCAGGAGATTCGCTTAAGCCCAGGAGTTGGAGGTTGCTGTGAGCTGTGACACCACGGCACTCTACCCAGGGGGACAGCTTGAAGCTCTGTCACACACACACAAAAAAAGATGGAATACTGAACAAAACTGCTCTTTTAGAGATCCTCTTAAATCCTTTATAGACATTAGGGTTTAGTTGTAGGACAATTAAATAAACAACCCCAAACAACAAATCATGTTAGCACTTTAAGAATAAGATGACAGTGAGCTTTGTAATCAAGTAGGGAAGGGGAAGATTGTTCCAGGTGGAGAAAACAGTTGTGTGGGGGCAGTAATCACTTCTGAATGTCAAAGAAACTGTGTTTACAAGGGATCATGAGCTTTGATACAACCTGAGCAAGAACAAAGGGCCAAAGTAGAAAATGAGGATTTCTTAATGAGTTTGGACTTTCGTCATAGAACAGCAAGAAACAATAAGAGGATTTTAAATCAAAGAGGTATATGAATAACATTCTAAAACAATCACTCTTCTTTTACTTTGAGAAATAGATTGCCGACAAGCAAGACTGAAGGAAGGGATTCCTGCCAGCAAAGAGTGTGTCATTCCAAACAGAGGTGGATGGAGCCATGGCCCGGGGAAGGACTGCTGTGGATAGGTGGAGATGGATACGTGAAAATGATTGAGGGTAAAATAAAAAGAGAGTTGATCATTTATTTGAATGTGTGTGGGAGGAAAGGGGTAAAGAAGAGGCAGAAAGGAGTTGATGAAAATTGAAGAGTCCAGGAGTCAGGCTTCAGTGACGGTGTGAATGACAGGGTCATAAACTGGGAAACCAGAGAAGCAGCCCAGGGGAGGGTGAGGAGGAGAAGATCAGTTTTAGATATGCTTACAATTCTTAGAATTCTGAAAATGCTTCTTGGGAAGCAGATAAGTTCTCCAGGAATAGATAACTCATGGTCATTGGTTAGGAAAGAATTTAGTACTGTGTCAACATTAGTATTCTCTTTAATCTACTTCATTAAATCATGCTGGGTATTCGTTTAGGGTGATCTTTCTGAACTGAACAGTTCACCTCCTACTTTCTCAGGTTACTAGGGTTCAAAAAATGGCCAGCTGCTGATAGAAAGGGCATCTAAGACAAAGCAATCTAAGGGTTTGACAGCTCGGGTCCCAGGACACCTGATTTTTCTGAAGAATGATTTTCCTGATCTCAGTATGCAAAGATAGCAAAGTACATTTGTTGTGTAAAAACCTAATTTTGCTCAATGCACACTTCATACATCTGCCATTTGGTCACATTTCTCATCTAAGTAATTAGAAAAAGGCTGCCACAGCAGGTTACCTCAGCTCACATGTGGAGGGCTTTTGTCAAATGTGGGCTGGGGGAGGGGGAATAAGAATTGGGAGCTTTTTATGCTGCAGAACTCACAGAGCAAGCTGGGTTCTTGGTTCTCTAAATGCAAGGAGGTTCACAGTGCAGCAAGCATGGTGGAATATTCTGCAAAGAGCTCTTGCACAAATGGAACAGAACCTGAAAGTGTGTGCTCATGAGTACACAACTGCAAGGAGAAACTGGACATTTCTTTACTCGTTTTCTACTGGAAGTCTCTCCTGAGTGCTCTATAGCCATGAACAATTTCTTTGCCAATTGCACCAAGTGCTTAAGAAAATGTTTTTCATAAACAACTTAGTAACAGCTTTTCCCCTAATGCCTGCTGTGGCCTTTTGGGTTTAATCAATGTTTCACCTTTGAAATTCATTTTCTGAGTTTCAATCCTTGAGTAGCATTTATATTCAAAACCAGCCTACATTTCCCTTAGTGAGGCCTGTCCAAATTCTTCTTGGCCTCTCTGCGCCGCACTCCTTCCTTCTGGGTATAAGGCAGGAACCTCTCTGAGCAAGGGCTCTTAAGACTTACAATCAAACAAAGGAGGTCAGAGAATTTCTTTACGGGCAGTTCTTACACATAAGGCAGGGGGAAGTTAGAGTAATACTGTAGGGTTTATGCCTGGCTTTGAGGAAAAGGCATGCTGGTTTCTATGATCCACCTTTGGGAAGGGGGATTCTAATTTCTATGACTTGCTACAAGGGAGAATGAGGGAGAAGAGACGGAAAGAATTTACTTCTGAGGCCTCTACTTTGGGGTAATATTTTCCTAGCTCCAACAACAGCTATAATTTACTGAGTGTACCAAATATAGCAGGACTTCGTGAGTTCTTTACTAAGAGCTTAACATACTCAACAAAAAGTAATCCCTTAAAAATGTTATGAAATTGATCTTGGTTTTAATCACCTTTTCTCTCTGTTAATGAGGAAGGGATTTCCAAGCTAGGGCTAAGGGAATGGATGAACACACAATGCCCGACTCTGGAAGGATTAGACAGACAGCAGGTTATTAGTCACATATACTCACAGTCCAGCAGAGAAGGAGACCACATTCTACAGAGGGCCCCCTGGGGGCTGTACTCAGGAACAGTGAGCAGCCAAGTGCTACGACAGGCAGGCTTGTAGTAACAAGAGAGTGAGGTATTCCTGGTTATTATGGAGAGTGTGATTGGCCTCTTTGAATAATTTAGTGGTCTGGCAGGGAATGGAAATCCACAGGGATAAGCAGAAATTGTGCCTAGTTCATTTGAAAAGGAGGTTGTTTGGCTAGGGGACCTTATTCCTGGAGCAAAGTGGGGAGAGGAACTTCGAGTTAGGACATTTGAGACCCTTCCAATTTCACCAGATGTCAAGGCAGCACATAACATTAAATCTTAATTTCAGACCTTACACCATATTATTCTTCTCATTATCAGTTGCAGAAACTGAAATTCAGAGAGATTTAATAATATCCTGGGGTCACACAGGTGGCAAATTGGTACAGCTAGGATTTGTGCCCAGGTCTCTGTATCTCCAAAGCTTAATTTGAAAAGTTATTTTGAAGAAGTTATTTATTTCTTATCTTTGGTAAATATTTTGCATTATATTTTCAAGCTTTCTCTGTTTCCTTTTTGAGATAGAATATAAAGTTATCTGATTACATTGCCTTTACTTTAAAAAAGATAAACAACTACATCCTGCCTAGAAATTATGGAAGGTAGAATACCCACTCCTTTCTCTTAAAAAAAGTCCTACTCCCTAGAACTTATGAAATGTATTACTTGTCATGGCAAAAGAAAACTTGCACATATGACTTAGCTAAGGATCATCCAGGTGTGCCTATGTAATCACATGAAGATCCTTATAAGCCAAGAAGCAGGTTAGTCTGAGAAGGAGATGTGATGACACAGGCAGAGGCCAAAGCCAAGGGGTTGCTGGATGGAGACCATGAGCCATGGAAGGCAGACGGCCTCTAGAAGTTGGAAAGGCAAAGAAACAGATTTTTCCTTAACAGCCTCCAGAGGAATTAGTCCTGCCAACCTCTTGACATTATCCCCGTGAGGCCCATTTCAGACTTCAGATACCACAGAACTGTAAGATTATAAACTCATGCTGGTTTTTTAGCCATTAAGTTAGTGATAATTTGTTATAGCAGCAATAGAAAATAATGCAAAGATGGTAAGCATCAGTGCTTGTTCCACAATTCCTTCTTATTTTCTTCCCACATCTCCAATTTCTTCTTAGGAGACCCGGATACTCATGAATCTTAGCCTCTGCTCCTTTCTTAGATTGCTCTACTTAGCAAAATTCTGACTCCAGCATCATATTTTGTTATTAGTCCCCCCTTCATCTCCTATTTGCTTCTCAAGGTTTTTCATACCCACTTTATTTCTGCTTTCTATTTCCTTTACATAGAAAGCTCAGATTGTTCTGTGTTCAATTTCTATTTCACTGATTCCTTCCATGCTCTGTGCTTCTTCTGTCCACTTCAGTGCTTCTTATCCATCTGTGATCTTCTAACACTACCCCTTATTCATCTCAGTACTCAGCCTAAATGTTATTTCCTTACAACGTTTCCCTACAACGTCCTTTCAACTATATCTTTACCATGCACACCCAGATTCCCCTGCACAAGCAAACCCACAAAGACACACAGGCCCACATTCCACAA